>NC_058091.1:289733181-290036212 GCF_020171115.1 Neogale vison
TTGCTTCATTCAGTAGACATTGCTAACTTTTTGTTTAAGTGTTGCATCCCCGTGACCCGGTAGATAGGATTTAGGTGAGTAAGCAGGACTTAAGTCATGTAATTATTATCAGCTAACTATAAATGTGGTAATTGTGTGTAGGAGATAAAAATCACAGGTGTCAACCATGAGTGAAGGTAGGTGAAAATTATTTCGTATCTTCGGGACCTTGACTCTGGGCCCACACAGGGCTTCACTCAATCTGTCAGGCCACTGCCCTGTAGTGGCACACTCAAGCAATGATAGTGTGCGCCTGGCTGAGGGCCACTCTACAGAGGCCAGTAAGCTCCCAGTACCATGAGAATCTGTGACAGGTGTCCCCTCAGAGCACTGTCTTCTTCACGACTGTATACTACTTCTCAGCCAGGCCAGGTAGTAATGAACCTCAGGATAATGGTGTCAGCATTACGGACTGCGTGGAGACATGTCTTTACTCTTTCCTATATTTTTAATCACCCCTGAAGATGAGGAGGGTTTGGGGACCCTATCTGCTATACCAAGCCTCTTTTTTCTCCTTACAGCAAAGCTCTTTGTTGTACAGGACCTGGTTCCATTAGACTTTCAGTTCCAAGTATCTGGTCAAGTTTCTATAAAGAAGGTCGTACACATTTATCTCTCAATGCTTCTCGGTCGATATTAGTTTGTTTTGTTTTTTTTTTTTTTAATGCAAGGCCATTTGCGACTTTCTCTAAACAGGTGATTAAAGAAGAAAAGCTACAGGAAAACAGTCAGGACGTTGGCACCTACATGCTACGGAAGTTTGCTGAGCTGCGGGATGAGTTTGAGATTGTCGGAGATGTCCGAGGCAAAGGCCTCATGATAGGAATAGAAATGGTGCAGGACAAGGTAGGTTCTGATCTGCCGTGCTCCCTGTGACTTCTTGGGGTTGGGAAGAATTAAAGTAAGAAGCGTGAGCCGCAAGGTCACTTCATTCATTCTCAGGGAGAGCACACAATGCCAGAGAGACTCAGCGAAGCCCAGCAAAGACAAGTGGGGACTGCCAAAAGCGAGCAGGTCAAGAGTTCTAGAAGAGTGAAGGAGGACATTTGGAACAGGGAGCTAATATTTTTCCTGCCGCTCAAGGCAAAGAATATTGGTGACAACTGAATATTTAGAATCAGACATATGGATATGGAGAAGGAGGAAGTTATTTGGGGAGCAGCTGGTGGCCCACAGAGCTCATGGAAGTGAGGGACAAGGCCGGGAAAGAGATGTGAGGATGTTTTGGGGTAAGGACTTTCAGGATCTACAGGATTTTGAATTTTTCTGTTTGTGAATATTTTTCAATCTCCAAGTAACCAGGCAGGGTGTGACTTTCTGATGACATTTCCCACTGTGACCTCAAACTCAGAATGACAACAATTGAACTTGGCTATTTCCTCCAAACCAGTTATTCCTCCAAGTTCGCGGTTTCTGTTTCTCACCCTCCACTCTTCTCCCAATTACCCAGCCTCCACACCAGAAAATAACTTGAAAATCCTTCTCTCCTTGTTTCTAGTGTCAAGTCCTGTGGATTCTTTCTTTGCCAAGTCTCTGAAATCCTTTCCTGTGTCTCCATGGCTGTCCCTGCAGCCTGTGTCCCTCCCCTTCATAAAAGCAAAGTCTAGACCTACTGAGGAGAGCAACAGGGGGAGAATCTTGGCACCAGGTTGACAAAGTCAGACTAACTAACCCCTTCACCCTAACTCTTATCCAACTTTCTCTTAAGTGGCTTCTTGCTATTTATCTTAACACAGCATCCTAGTTGAAGAGGGCTGATGCTCAATTATTTTAGGACTCAGACCAGACTATGGATATAAGACTCTTCCATTAATGCCACACAGTGGAGCCAGTACAAAACTGGAATGTTTAAACAGGATTTTAAAGCTAAGGGAAGAAAAAAACAAAATATGAGTAACATGAGACTAGGCCTTCTGGCTCCTAAGCCACAAGTACTTATCTTCAGCTTGTGGTCCAAGCAAGGGCTGTTTAAAGGCTCAGAAGAATCAGTCCTAGTCCCCAACACAGGAGCTCCCCCAAAGAATCCATGCTTTAAAGTCCAGACACCACAGAGGAAAACACAACGAGAGACAAGGTGTTTCTGTCTTTCCCGCTGTTCCAAACCCAGTTTCTGCGTACTCCGAGACACACAGACTCAGAGACACATGAACAAAATGTTCACCAGGACTTCATCATTCATGTTTAAACCTCAGCAGCCTCCACATGGCCACTGATACAGGACAAGCCAAACTAAGGTACATCCATCCCACAATGGCAGAGTTACAGGTTCGATGGGAAAGGTATGCAAACTGTGTGATGGAAAAAATAACACAGGCTATCAAATAGTATCTACTGAATGAGCTCCACCATTTGGTAGTGTGAAGCATAGGCTCCGAAGGCTGACCACCCAGCTTTACATCCCAGCTTGTCCATTCCTTAGTCCCATTCAACGTCCATTCCGTGCCATTCACTCCCCTACATCCAATGCCACTCAAACTTTTCCCCAGCCATGGACCACAGTACTCTCCAGTCTGGATCTACCTGTGGAGTCCTAGCCTTCTTCCAGGTCTAACTCTTCATCAAACCTCTTCCCTAGCTTGTTTGTGTCTCCCCTAGACAGGGACTCAAGGCCTCAGAGAATCCCCCTAGCACCCATTCCCTAAAAAGCGCCTCTGAAAAGATCTTTCAAAACCATGTATTTATTTATTCAGGTGTCATATAGGATATTTTACTTTCCTAAATAAGTTATACACTTTTGAGGCCAGGAAACATGCAGATGGTAAGTACTTTAAAAGTGTGTGTTGACTGAGTTCAAGTCCCTGCAACAATTCAGACCATGTTCGCATAATTAGGACAGCTCAGAAATTTCCTATAACATTGTCCGCCATAACCCAGAATTGAAACTCCCATTTGCTGTTGGTGAGGACATGGATTGGTACAGCCCTTTACGCTGCAATTTGCCGGCATCTATCAACATTTTAAATGTATGCATTTGACCTAGCGATTCCACTTCTAAAAATATGCCCGAAATAAATACTGATAGAAGTTTGAAAGATGTAGATGAGCAGGGATGTTTGTGGCATTGTTTATAATCATAAAAAATTGGAAACAACAAAAATATCCAACGACAGATGATTAAACAAATTACCAACAAACTATGAAATATCTGGTAACCTTTAAGAAGATGAGGTCCAGTTGGGGAGGTATGTGCTATGGTGAGTGCTGTGAAGTGTGTAAACCTGGTGATTCACAGACCTGTGCCCCTGGGACTAATAATACATTATATGTTTAAAAAATTAAAAATTAAATTTTAAAAAAAGAAGATGAGGTCCAAATACAATGACATGCGAAGATGTCTAAGATAGACTGTAAATTGTTATAACCAAATTGAAAAACATTATAAAGTAGGACTCCTTTTTCTAAATATGCATATAGCTGTATTTGCACAATAGAAAAAGTGTCTGGTTCACATGAAATTATCAACAAGGGGTAAACCTAGGAGTAAGATTGGGGGGAGAGAAAACTTTCCACTTCATGCACCTCCATTTCAGTTCAAGGTTTTTTCTCGATAACTATGGATTATTTTATTTAACTGCAGATCTATTGGGGGGGGGGACAAGAAAAAGGTAAACACGAAGGGACATTTACACACCCACCAAGGGGTCAGTTAGAACTTCCCCACTCGATTATCAAGCAGCTGGGACACGGACTTGAGCACAGGGCCTGAGCAGCTGTCCTGGGGCTGTCCCTCAGAGTTTTCTGCCCTGTTCCTCTCTGTGGAATGCATACAAGATGTTCAACGCGTCATAGCAGTTGAGGCTAGGGGATGATAAAATGGGCAAGGGAGCAGAGTGGGTGCTGGCTCAGTCCAGAGTGAAGCCAGACTCCACCTGTGCAAGACTCTCCAGCAAGACCCCACCAACTCAACTTTCCCTAGGAAAACCTTTCCAGAGGGTGTTGAATGCCCTCCGACCTCTCACTCTTTCCACACCATATCTGACCACCTGACGGCTCTCACAGTTTACCTCAATTATTTTGTCATATTTCAGTCTTCCCCTTCTACTTGAAGAGAATGTCAAGGGCAAGCAGGAATGCATGATGATATTTTACATCAGTGAGAAGATCCTGGTCTCATCCCCCATCCCAGGTCCTCATCATCTTGCAATCTGAAAGTCTGAATTTTATCTTTAGCTTTAAGACAGACAACAACGCAAACATCTCTGGGAGGTCCAGTCTTATTCTGTGCTGAGACACTGAGATCTAAGCAGGAAGGAAGGGTTGGGGCATGAGTTGGGGGAGGGGTATGGATACTGAAGCCTAGAGGAGGGTGGGTAGGAAGCCCTGAGAAGGACAAAGCTGGGATCCCTATAGGGGGTCCTCCTGTGTCTCACAAGGATGACAGGGGCTGGCCCAGGAGCCGGGATCATGCCTCCCTCTACATGTGAACCAGAGAGCCAGACCTGTGTTGATGCAACCACAGCCATGTGCCACAGAAGACAGACCCTCGCTCAAGACAGGATCACAGCAGCAATTCCCACACAGGCACCTGCCAGGCATTTCACCAATCCAGATGCCCCGGCCTGCCCCAAGCCTTCTCATTCCATAGGCTGAGCGTGAGCCCCAAATGTCTGTAGTTTGGAAAGGCTTCCAGGGGGTACACACACACAGCCAGACTTGAAATGACTAAGACAGAGGGAGGTGTCTGTACTCAGGCTCAGAAGACAGGAGACACACAGAAAAGGCGCCAGCCCCCAGCCCAGTGGCCACCAAAGGGGAAGTGGCATGTCTGGACCCCCAGGGAGAGACAACCTCCAATGCCTGATAACTTGAAACAACCTCTGTCCAGCCCCCCAGCCCCCAACCCTTCCACTCTCATTCTACACCACCCCTGGGCCAAGGGCTTACTTTTCCTAACTCTGGAGGATTAAGTCTTGGGGAAGAAAGAGCAAATTCCACAAGCCAGGGACATGAGGACAGCCGGCACCACCCTAGCTGCCCTAGCCACGCTATGGCCCAGGGAAAGCCTGGATCGTTCATGCCCTTGTGTAACTTTGGAACCATTTCCTGGACTTTGAAATGAGCCCTTTACATGAGCAAAACAAAGTGAACAGTTGAGAATTACCACATCAATAAAGCTGACTCCAAATTTGGCTAGAAAAGAACCAAATTCCCAGGATAGCCGTTGACAGAGCCAAGATTGACTGACTATCTGCATTCAACTTCATTTTTTCTTTAGGCATTTGGAATGAATTTGGATGAAAACAAATATTTTTAATAATAACACCACCCCCGCAAAGACTCCATCCAGCAATTAATAGCTATATTTTTCTTTCTTTTTTTTTTTAAGTTTTTATTTATTTATTTGAGAGGGAGAGAGAGAGAGCATGAGAGGTAGGAGGGTCAGAGAGAAAAGCAGACTCCCCGTTGAGCAGAGAGGCTGATGGGGGATTCCACTCCAGGATTCCAGGATCATGACCTGAGCAAGGCAGTCTTCCAACCAACTGAGCCACCGAGGCACCTTAGGAAATATATTTTATTTATTTATTTATTTATTTATTTATTAAGATTTTATTTATTTATTTGACAGAGAGAGATCACAAGTAGGCAGAGAGGCAGGCAGAGAGAGAGGAGGAAGCAGGCTCCCCGCTGAGCAGAGAGCCCGATGCGGGACTCGATCCCAGGACCCTGAGATCATGACCTGAGCCGAAGGCAGCGGCTTAACCCACTGAGCCACCCAGGCGCCCAGGAAATATATTTTAAAATGTATTTGCAG
The DNA here is from genome assembly GCF_020171115.1 of Neogale vison. Lineage (NCBI taxonomy): Eukaryota > Metazoa > Chordata > Mammalia > Carnivora > Mustelidae > Neogale > Neogale vison. The sequence continues at coordinate 289,738,973 of NC_058091.1, forward strand.
GTGAGCTGCCAGCCTCTTCCCCGGGAAGAAGTCAATGAAATCCATGACGACTGCAAACGCATGGGGCTTCTAATTGGCCGAGGCGGCATTTTTGCCCAGGTAAGAGCAAGGCTGGTCTTTCCCTGTGCCTTTCAGTGGGCGCCTCCCTGACGTCCCAGCGCTGGTCTCTTTCCTTCGCGGCCCAGCCCCACTTCCTCTGGGCATTTAATGCTCAGATCTTTTCCTGAAAAAGGTGCAGTGAGGCCGGAAGACCACGCGGGGGCGCTGTGTTCCAATTGTCTAGTTAAGGGGGCTCTAGGAGGACCGTCTCACAAAAGCCTCACAAGAGATACACAACCAACCAGAGGATTTACAGTACAGGTCACAGTAGAGTCATCACAATCATGCAGTGACTAATTTCTCTCATGTATGAATTAATTCTAACCCTGTGAAAGCAATTCCAGTCGGGAGGAACCTAACAGTGCTGGCCGACCCAGGTGACCCTTCAGGAGAGGTGGGAGACCACCCTGGCTGGATCCCTAATGAGAACCCAAAACCAGCCCCTCCCAGCGCCCTTCACCCATGCAGAGTCCAGCTCTCCCTGCTCCCTCCTGGAAAGGCCAGGGACAGCCCCAGCAGGTGCGGTCCTGGGGCAGCTCTGCGCCGTGGGTGCTGCGGGCAAGCGCTGATCCTCTCCCCATGTCTCTCACGCCAGCAGGACCCTCCCCCGAAGTGGATCCAGGGCAGACATGTAAGATTTAGGGTAGCTTCTGCTCCTCCCCTAATTTGTTCTTGTCCTTTGTCATCTTTCTTTCGCGTTTTAAATGTCGGTCCTTCTTCCCGGTTTCCCTGCTCCCTTCTTGCCCCGCATTCTAGTTGAGTGAACGCGCTTGCCTCCTACTTCTCGGAGAACACAGAAGCTCTTAAATAAGATCTCTGTGTAAACTCATCTGTTCCCCACATCCGTTTCTTACTTCCTTTCCTGAAGATTCAGGGAATGAGGTGTCTCTCCTGTCAGATCTGGATTGACAATCTTCACTCCCAACACCCTTTACCTTTGCTCAAGGGAACATCACTGTGTTCTCTTGTCTCTGTAACTTTTCCTCAACCTCCCCTTACCCTGTTAAGGAGTAATCTTAAAGCTCTCCCACCCAAACCAAACCACCTCAGACCAAACCAGAATGAGCACTTTTGGTGGGACATCCTCGAGGAGTTATTTCTAGTCCCGGTCACAAATATTTTTTCTCTACAAATTAATGATTTAAAATCCTATAACTTATAAAAACATGAAACAGTTGTTTACTTACTTAGTTATTTCTTAGTTATCTGGAAAATATTCAAGCGCTAGGCACCATTTGCTATGCTAGAACTAATGTGACAATGGTAAGATCCAGTCCCCTCCCTTCTCAGAACTGGCAGGAAAGAAAGACATAGAAACAGCTAATTAGAATACAATGTAGCAAGCTCATCTACAGCTATAATAAAGGGGTATCACAGGAGGAAAGAGAAGGAACTCCTGGTCCAGATTTTCTAACCAGGCTGAGCCTTACACAATGAAATAAACACCCAAAGCTTGGGTACACGCTCACCAGTGTGGCTGAGGCATAAGGCTTGAGGCACTGAGTGGAATAATACAAAACCTTAATGCTGGTCAGGCACTGTTATAAACATTTTGCATTGACTCATGCAATCCTTTCAACAAGCCTATGAAATAAATACTGCGATTGTTCCAATTTTACAGATACTGAAAAAGAGGCACAGAGTAGTTACGTAAATTGTTCAAGTCACACAGCTAGAGTGAGTGGCAGAACCAGAATCCAAGCTCGGGCAGCCTGATTTCTGAGTCTGTCCTCTGGGAAGAACAAACCTGAGGGGCCAAGACAGGGAGCCGGGGAGTGAGTGGGTGGGGTGGCTGATCGTGCTGTTTGAACCCACTCCACAGTACTGGGACTAAGGGGACATTCAGAGAACAACTCCAGGAGTGTGGAGTGTACAGACTGGGATGCAAAGCATGAGGGAGAGTCGAGCACCAAGCCTCATGTCTAACTTGGTTGAGACACGGCCAGGATGAACGCTGCTTTGAACATGCTTGGGCTGAGGAGTTTATGGACATCTGTTTCTGCAGACAAGTTGTAGCTCAGAGGAGAGAATTGGGGCCAAGTCACGATTTTTTGAGTTGTCAGCCTCTCAGTGGTGAGAGGAGGAAGTCTCGGAGGTTGTGGGGGAGTCTTCATGGGAAACGCAGTGAGAGCAGGACACGCACTTTGGGAGGCACCAGTGTTTACAGGATCGGTGGGAGGCAAGGTGCCCAGATGGAGGAAATGCAAGGGCAGAGGTGCCCGGAGAGTTAGCAAGCCCCAGAGACATGAGGTGGCAGGGAGGGGGCAAAGTTCAAGGGGAGAGAGGGACCCAGGTGCCCCAAACAGTGTCCTTGCGGGGAGGATGAGGACTGAAAAATGCCTACCACCCAGGCTCCCCACTTAACAGCTCACTGGCGGCTGTGGTGAGAGCGGCGTCAGGAGGCTGAAGGAGCAGAGCCAACCGGGCTGCCCTGGGTTGGGATGCAAAGAGATGAGGGCAGAGTGAACAGTAATGGCCAATAAGCCCCAACGCCTCTTTTGAGGCGTTTCAGTTTGAGCAAAAGGAGACAATAGCATTTGTATAGTGGCTAGAAGGGGGGGAGGCGACAGCTTTTTGTTTGGTGTGGTTTGAATTTGGGCTGGCAGACTTTTCAGTCTCCTTGTTTGCAGGCTGAGTTTGGGGGAGGGGGTAGGGGGGTGCGGAGTCACAGCGATCAGGAAACTGAGAAGCTAGTTTGTAGGGTTGTATACCCAGACGTGGAGGCCAGCCTCAACACTCGCAGAAATGCGAAGTACCTAAGGTGCCCGAGACTTCAGTGAAGGTGGTGGAAAGACTAGGAGGTGAGCAGATGGCAATAAAGGAAGAGGGGCAGAGCCAGATGGCACCAGAATTGTTCGACTAGAAGGGAAATGGCCTGGGTGCAGCACTGGGGAGGAAGGAGACCAACCCAGGAGGGAAATATAAGACATGTCATAAAAATAAGGTAAGAGTCTTAGCTTAGTGCATTTTCTCCAAACAATATTTGATTCTATGATGATCTGTTGCTCTGTTTCCCTTTGTCTCCTCAGACATTCCGCATTGCGCCCTCCATGTGCATCACTAAACCAGATGTTCATTTTGCAGTGGAAGTATTTCGGTCTGCCTTAATCCAACACATGGAGAGAAGAGCTAAATAAAACTTTTAAAAATAAAATCCATAAGCTTCAAGAACTTCCCACTTCTGTTCGAGGGTTAATTGGAGGAATTCCATTAGATAATTGGTGTAAGTTGTATAGGACATGGTTGACTGCTCACCAGCCGAATGTGTTACCAGAGCCCCCATTATCTTGAGAAACCCAACCTTCAAGAAAGGATCTTTAGCCCTAACTCAGAGAATAAATCCTAATTATTCTAGGTTAGTTATGGTCATTTAGTTCCCCTTGCCAGCGATTGGTTTATGCATCACGTGTGATGAGACTTGGGGACAACGAATCCTGGAAGAAAATATTTTGGTGGAGACGCCTTAAGGTGAAGGTTTGTTTACTTTTCATTCTTCATCACCAGAAGACATGTCTTCTTGCTCAAACTATGTCAGCCATTTTGAGACCATGAAGACAAAGCTTCTTTGCTGGGGTTAGAAGGTAGAAGGAAGCTGAGTCCTTAGTAAGGTCAATGAGCCTCTGACTTAACCAATCCTAGATTCTTACCTTGGAGCCTCTTGTTATATGACATAATAAACTCTGTGCATTGCACAGCCTTTTTCATTGAAACTTATTATCTGTGGTTGCAGCCATAAGCCTCCTAAGAAATGATGCAGAAAATACCCCAGGTAGATAACTGTCCCCTTCTCTTTTAACTCCCTTAAAATATCCATCAGAGCCTTCTTTTCAATTTCCACTTCCATCACCTCATCTGGATCTAAATCCTCATTACTCCTATTGCAAAAGCCTCCAAGACTAGAATTTTCCAAACTTTAGTCATTAGAATGCACATTCCTAGTGTTTTTTCCCATATGGATACAACACCCATCTTAGAATTGACTTAACATTTTTCCTTAGTTTAATTTGTTTTACTTAGATGTATTTGATAGTAACCTTTCTGTAATAATAAGAAATGGGAAATAAGTACTTCCTGTCATACTGGAAAGTACTCATTCAAATAAAATGAATGCAAAGCAACGTGATTTATTTCTAGCGAGACAATATTGCTTGTAGAAGTTCCCAGTCTGAGGCTTGTTCTCTCTTTATTCAAAAGGAGATTAGAGGGTATTTGAAGGGTGTCAAAAACTACCAGCAAACTGATGCCCTCTCCCAAACACTAACAGAAGAGGGTCCACAGAACTGAAAGGGAAACAACTTTCTAAGAATGCAATTAGATGTTTATTTGAACTGTGTCCAGTTTGATGTCATGTTCCTGTGGCCTACTCCCTGGGGTTTCTGTTCCACTAACACATCCTACACCTCACTGCCAAATCTGTCTCCCAGGCATATCGACTTAAAGATGGCATTCCCTCGTATGAAACCTTCCAGTTGCTCCCCACTGCACCCTGGATAAGATCAAAACCCCTTTGGGGTGCCTGGGTGGCTCAGTGGGGATAAAGCCTCTGCCTTCGGCTCAGGTCATGATCTCAGGGTCCTGGGATCAAGCCCCTCATCGGGCTCTCTGCTGAGCGGGGAGCCTGCTTCCTCCTCTCTCTCTGCCTGCCTCTCTGCCTACTTGTGATCTCTGTCAAATAAATAAATAAAATCTTTAAAAAAAATAAAAATAAAAGATCAAAATCGCTTTGACAAGGAGCTCCATGCCCTCCTGTATCCAGTTTCCAAACAGAGCAAACATTTCCGAAGTGCTCTGTTTTGACTAGATCACTGAGTTAAGAGGCAAATGATCTGAATTCTAAGCTCCGTTCTTCCACCACTTATTTGCTCTAGATGGTGATGGCTGAGCCTTCTAACCGATTTTTTTTTAAAGATTTTATTTATTTATTTGACAGAGCGAGATCACAAGTAGGCAGAGAGGCAGGCAGAGTGAGAGGGGAGAAGCAGGCTTGCCGCTGAGCAGAGAGCCCGACGCGGGGCTTGATCCCAGGACCCCAGGATCATGACCCAAGCCGAAGGCAGAGGCTTCAATCCACTGAGCCACCCAGGCGCCCCTTCTAACCCATTTTTAAACCTCATTTTGTTCCCAGGCTTATCAATACTTGCCCTTCCTACATCCTGAGTTGTGTTGGGAATCAAGTAAGCTACTGAATGTAAAAGCACTTTGAACTATGCAAATAGAAATTCTTCCCTTCAAGCTCCATTTCTCTTCTTCCCTTTACTACAAAAACTCCCAAGAACAGTTTTTGTGCTTCAGTGATCCTTCCTTGCTTCCTGCCTATGTCTCAATGACTAGAATTTCACTGCCGCCTTTCATTCCTTGGAAACTATCTTGTCAAAAGGCCACCGGTGACTTCCTCATGGCCAAAATTTAACATTTTCTTTTAATGTTCTTCTTTTTTCCTTTTACTTAATTATTTGAGAGAGAGAGAGAGAGAGAAAGCACAAACAGGGGAAACCATAGAGAAAGATGGAGAAGCAAGCTCACCACTGAGCAGGGAGCTGGAAGCAGGACTTGATCCCAGAACCCTGGGCTCATGACCTGAGCTGAAGGCAGAAGCTTTGATCAATTAAGCCACCCAGGCATCCCGGAATGTTCTTTCTAAACAACCGTTCGTTCTTGAATACAATTTTCTTGGCTTCTACAGTGTAGTCTTTCTCACTCAGATGGCTCCCCCTAAGTCTCCTTCCTGGCAACTCTTCCACTACAAGGTTCTGTCCTGGCTCTCTCCTGGGCCATCACTTCCTCCATGATATACTCTCTCCTCTAAGTAGACTAGGGAATTTCCCAGGACAAGGAATTTCTCCTGTCCTGACTATGCTGATGACATCCAAATATTCATCTTCCATCTCCTCCTTTATTCTGAGCCTCAACCCCAAGATTCTAGTTGTCTAGACACCTTCATGTGGATGTCACAAGGACACTTCAAATTCAGCATATTGGACATAAAACACACTGAATATCTCTCCTCCAAGGAACTCCTTCTGGATTAGTGATACCTTTTGGTCTTGGCCTCAAAACTGAGGGCATTATTTTCTTTCAAGTTATCTTTTTGCCCTTCATATGATTAAGTCTCATGAATATGTTCTCCAACATAGTTTTTCTTAACCAATCCTAGATTGGTTATATGTTCTTTTATACCGAATTTGGACCATCAGTCTCTCTTCTAAACAATTTAAACTACCTCCTAACTGGTATTCTAGACTCCTTCCCAATCCATTCTCCGCACTGATACAGAGCCACCTGTTTGAGCAATAAATATGATCACATCTCTCATCTCCTGAAGACTTCGAGGGTTCCCTATTGTCCTTGGAACAAAATCCAAACTCCCAACTATTACGAGATTCAAGGTCCTCACAATTTTCCCCAAACCACCTTTTTGAGCTTTACTCTTGCTGTTTCTTCCATGTTATGCACATAGGTTCTTTGATCCTGTAGTTCCTTCTACCTGGAATATTATTCCTCTCTTCCTTGTCCAAGGAAATTATGGGGTCACAGGGATTGGACAAAGAAACAAAGACTTACTTCTTTGTTCTTCTTCAAAGCCTTCCCATTTTCTATACTCATTTTCTTTAAAAATAAAGTGAAAGGGAAGAACACTGAAAGTAAAGTTTATGATAACCATTTGGGAATTTAGCAAAACGTGCAGAGGAAACAATAAAACACAAATTTAAATAAAACCAAAGCAAAACAAAATGTTTCCATACTCTAGTCCAGGTCCCTGCCAATGCTAGGACATCATCTCCTGGAAGAAATGGGCTAAAGGAATTTAGTGGTTCAGATAAATTCCTAAAACATATTCCCTGTGGCTTCCTGAGTCTTAACAGGATCCTGCGTCTGCCTAACGGTGCACTGTTACCTCTCACCTCCAGGGGTCCCTCTAGAGTAAAATCCGGCAATGGAATTCTGCTGTGTAAAGAGGGTCCCAGGCCTCATTCCCTGACTATGACGGTGGCGTGGCTCTGAGTGCCTATTGATGGGGAGAAGCTGCTCCTCTTTCTTGAAGAGTATCTGGGGACTTAAGATGCACAAGCCATCAGAGGCATGGAGCAGAAAGGGCAAAAATTATGGCCTCCAAGGCTGGATGGTCATTCACTTCTCTCACGAGTTTATAGACATGACGGATTCCTATATCTTTCCATTTGGAGCCGTGGGCAGGAGCCTCGCACCCCCATTTCCCCCCCTTCCATTTTCTGCTCTACCCACAGGAGGTGGGAGGTAAGCCAGCTTACATAAGGCAAGGAGCCCACATTCGTGCCAAGCTCTTTTTTATTTCCTTCCTTGTGAAAATGGTCTAGAGTGAAGGTAATGAACACTCAACTCCAGGAAACCTTTTTCCACACAAGGAACATATTGACAGTTCATCATGTGATTAGAATAAAACAGTCAAATGTTGGCAGCTCTCTAAACATTCAAATGCCAATCCACGCAGGAGGGAGTAATTAAAATAAAATAAAATAAAAAAAAAACAAGGACCCCATCAAATCAATCTTTGGTTATACCATTATTAATGATTATAAAGAGATGCAAAATAACACTATAAAGAGATAACAGAATAGCAAACTATGCTCTTATTTGTTTTATAGAACTCCATTGTTTTATATCAGTGTAGTTTTTGACTTTCGGCTAATTCAAGCTACCCTCAGAAGGTATCTCTAAACTATGGGGGACTTAGTTCTTCTACCTTTTGAATCCCACTTAAGTCTTCCCTTTCTTATAAAGAAACAGGAAAGAATAATCAAAAAAAAAAAATCACAACATTTGCCACTCAGTCATCAGAATGCCAACCCCAGAGCATCGTTGTCTTGGGCAGAGCAGATAGAAGGCTGCGGGGCCCCGCGGCAGCCCGTCGCTCTGGGCTCATTAAAGCTGAAAGCTCCCCTCCTACTGGGCACAGGCAGTAGAAACAGGTCACAGTTTTGCCCCATTAAAAATGGGCACAGCAGAATACAACTCCACAAAGTATCTCAGCAAAAACAAAGGGTCCTCCTTGTTCAGTAAGAGCAAAGGTGCAGAAACAAAGGCTTCTTTGTACCAGTCCAGACACAGGAAGTGTTTGGCACAAGGCAACGTGTCATGCTAGCGTCCATGATGAAGGAGCAGCCACACTAAGAGATGTCAAGAACACAATCTAATTAAGAACTGGGTGGGGAGGGTCACTGCAGATGGCAGCTCAGGCAAACACGAACTTTTAATTAGTCGGAGCAACACGACGCGAGGGAATGAGCCTGCACCCTCTCCCCATTTGATTTATTTCCAGCAAATTCCCCTTCCAGTGCCGAAGCTTCCCCTGTCCAGAGAATAATAGAACCTTGTGGGACCAGGGTGAGGATTAAATAAGACAATACACGGACAGCTGGCTCAATTCATGTTAACTCTTTCCTTGGCGTACCTTGCCTTTCGACACAGAACTGCCTTGGTCCGTGCTTGGCCTCACCACCTTGGGCTAACGTTTATTCTCCCATATACAACTCCTCTTCCTATTCAGACTTGACACTACTAGCAGGTGACCTCTTCTCCATCCTCATGAGCCTGCCTAACACAGTGCACCTCAAAGAAAAGGCAAGAACCAACTCTGCTTTTTATCCATAGATGCTGCAATGTCACCAACAGTTGAAGAGAGCAATTAGTCCATCTGAAATAAACAATGAGCCTTCTGATACAGGCTTGTGTGTATGTGTGTTCGGAAACCTATATGTTTAGAAATATATATAGTACATATTCTTAAACATGTGGAATATGTAATTAGAAATATATATAACATAGAAATATATATTTGGAAATATATTACATAAGTATAGAGTTTCATGTAATGAAGTACCTAGGATTATTTTTGTTTGTTTATTTCTTTACGTTTTATTTATTTAAGTGATTTCTACACCTAACAGAGGGCTCCAGCTCAGAATCCTGAGTTCACGAGTCCCGTGCTCCTTGAACTGAGCCAGCCACGTGCCCCTGGGATTATTTAGAAAGTAAGGAAACCTCCCTTGGATGAATTATGAGAAGACCCTATATCCACAGAAGGAATTGAAAGGGTTCCCAGATATCTATCCTACCTTCTCCAAGGGGTTGTCCCATTTCTTAGCAGTCTCCTCAGGTCCCCAGTTCACATCCCTGCTGTGCTCACACTGGTCTCCCCCTCCCAGGACCTGTGCTCACCCTCCTGTGGTTCCCCCCTCCCCCGCACTGCTGCCCCCACCACGCCCACAGGCTTTCCCACCCACCGCTTCCTCATCCTTCGTGAGCCCACAGCCAAGTTCAGGGACAGGTTGTTATTTCACAGAAACCTTTGTTCTCTCTCCCTCAATCACTCCGTGTTCTCTAGGATCTTGCTGCATAAATCGTTCATTCTCTGCTGGATTTACCCCTTCTATGTTCTTCTTCCTTCTTCCCCTCAACCTATAAATGCGCTTCTCTGTCCTATAGGAAAAAAAAAAAAATTCTTTACACTCATCTCCTCTTCTTAAAAGTGATGTTGCTCTGAAGAAATTGTGGGGTGCAGCTCCAAACTTTCCTCCCTCCCACCTCCTCAGTGTCCTGCAGGCTGGCTTCTGGAAATGTATTCTTTTAAAAGTCACCAGTAACAAGGGGTGCCTGGGTGGTTCAGTAGGCTCAGTGTCCAACTCTTGGTTTCGACTCAGGCCATGGTCTCAGGGTTGTGAGATCAAGCCCCACGTCGGGCTCCATGGTCAGTGCACAGTCTACCTGAGATTCTCCCTCTCCCTCTGCCTCACTTCAAACCCACACTTGATCTCTAGTTATTTTGTTTTCTCTCTCTCTCTCTTTCTATCTCAAACAAATAAATAATCTTTGAAAGTCCCCTGGAACCCCTGTAAGGGTCATTCTTATGTGGCTACTTGACCGGCCATGAGATTTTTCCAGATTTCTTACTAACTTTTCTTTCTGAGTATGTCTATCAGGGTGATTCCAAAAGAGATTAACATTTGGATTGGTGGACAGTGGAAAGCAGATGGATCTCCCCAGCCTGCGTGGGCATCCCGCCATTTGCTGAGGGCCTGACTAGAACAAAAAGGTGGAGGAAGATTGGATGTGCCCTGTCTCTGTCTGACCAGCTGAGAAATCGAGCTCCTTCTGCCAAGCATCCCTGGTTCTCAAGCCTTCAGCTCCAGGCTAGAATGTGCACCTGTGTCTCCTCTCCTGGGTTCTCGGGCATTCAAGCTATAGCTGGCCAGTTTCCAGCCTGCAAACGACAGACTGTGGGACTTCCCAGCCTCCCTAATCATGTGATCAGATAACTTATAATAAATCTCTTTCTAGATACAGCAATATATCTCTCTACATAGATATATATACATATGGAAAATCTATTTACATAGATAGATGGCTAAATATCTAGCTAGCTAGATCCTATTGGTTCTTTTTATTTTTAAGATTTTATTTTTAAGTAATCACTACACCCAGTGTAAGGCTCCAACTCACAACCTCAAGATCAAGAGTTGTATGTTCTACCAACCGAGCCAGCCAGGGGACCCCAGTTCTATTGGTACTGTTTCTCTGGAGGGCACTGACTAACACACCCCCTGAACTGCTAAACTCAACAGAATGTCTTCAGCACTCACCTTACTTGGCGTCTCTGTGGCTATTGGTCACATTCTTCTTCTAGAAATTCTTTTCCTCTACTTTTTTTTTCATAATGGCTCCATACTCTCCCACCATCTAACCACCTCTTGAGTCTTTTGTATTCTTATACATTGGTTTTTGTTCAGTTTGCTTCCAGATGCTGTTATACCCCAGGGATTTTTAGCTTAAGCCCCTTTTTCCCCATCTCTGTATACTTTATCTGAGTGATTTCATCCATGAGCCATGATGTCAGGCTTTTGACTATCTAGATGCTGAGGATTCCCAAAAGTACCTCCAGAATGGGTTAGAGACTCGTGTTGTCAGCAACTTCTTGAACATTCCCCCTAAATGCCTTCTGCCTTCTCTTTCTCCATCCTGGAACACAGGTTGATCCAGCCCCCTTCTTCCTCTAAGTTCCTGGTGCTGGTAATTCCCCACCCACCCAGCCCAAACTTCCAACCCCAGCTTGCCTCCCTGCCATCCCTTTGTGCTACCCCATACCTGCTGGCCACAGCTTCCTCATCTCCTCTAACTGCCCCAGCCTGGCCGTCATGGCTAGTTGGGAGTGTTTCAGCAATGGCCCTCGGTACCTATTGGACCTTCTTTGTCTTGCCAATTGCCCTGTTCCTTCCTTGTGGCATGGCCCACCCTGCCAGTCATCGCCATCCTCACCCATGCAAGAGTTAAACCATCGGCGGTTCCTGTTATCTAACTATTTCTCTGTTCTAGCTCAGAGCCTCAGTGTGGAAGCATCATTGATTGTCACTTGGAGCAAAATTTTAAAAAGCAAAAGGTAGGAGGAGAGAATGAAATTATGCCAGGAATAAAATATTTTTAGGATTTTTTTTTCTTCCTCTGATGGTACTAGGGGTACATCAATATAGTAAGTGAACTTTAACAGAGGTGTCATTAAAAACCACTCTTCTAGCAAGTTCCATTCAGCACTGCCACCCACCAGGACCTGGCACCGGGACTTGATCCATGCTCCTTTAGGGGTCCTGAGCCAGTTCCACCCACCTGGGCTAGAAGGCCCTCTTCATCCTTGGTAACAGCTCTGGAGTCAACTCCTAGACACACCTTCCTTCTTTTTAGCAAAATTCACCCTCTATCTTCTTTTTAGAAGGAAGCTTTTTCCCTTCCCAGAAGCATTGCCTTCCCCTACATGTAGGCCTCTCTTTGTGCTTCTTGAAGTAGAATCTTTACCCCCAGAATCAACTCCTCTTTTACTCCTCTAACCCATCAGGAAGGATTGTGGGGGAAGGTGGTGAGTTTGGGTAGAAGGAAGCAAGATGTATCTTCACTTAAAAAACCATTTAGTTTCTGTATCAAAGTTTTAAAAATTCAGGTTTTGCCACTCTTGAAAATATATTTTAGAACTGCATACTGTCCCAATGCACCATTTTAAAAGAATATATTTGAACAAGAAGAACAAAACTGAAGGATTTTGATGTTTGAAAACATTTCCTGTTTTCAAAACCGACTATGAAGCTCCAGTAATCAGAACAGTGTGGTATTGGAACGAAGACACACTTTAAGACCAATAGGATAAAATAGAGAGCCCGCAAATAAACTTTCTTGTAAATGGTCAGTTAGTTTTTGAAAAGGGTGCCAAGACCATTCAATGGAGAAAGGATGGTTTTTCAACAAATGGTATTGGGGAAACCAGATACCTATATGCAAAAGAACGAAGCTGGACCGTTTCCTTACAACATATGCAAAGATTAACCAAAATGGACTGAAGACTTAAATATTGAGCTAAAACTTTAAAAGTTTAGAAGAAAACACAAATTTAAAAAATCTTCATGCCGTTGGATTTGACAATGATTTCTTGGATAAGGCAACAAAAGAAAAAACAGGTAAATTGGGGTTATTGGAATTAAAAGATTTGTGCATCAAGAACAATATTGAGAGAGTGAAAAGACAGCTCACAGAATGGGGTAATATGTTTGCAAATCATATGTCTGATAAAGACTAGGAATTGAGAATATATCAAAAACTCCTACAACTCTGGTTCCATATAAATTTTAAAATTATTTGTTCCATTTCTTTGAAAAAGATGGATGGTACTTTGATAGGAATTGCATTAAATGTGTAGATTGTAATTTTAAAATTTATATGGAACCAGAAAAGACCTCGAATAGCCAAAGGGATATTGAAAAACAAAGCCAAAGTTGGTGGCATCACAATTCCGGACTTCAAGCTTTATTACAAAGCTGTCATCATCAAGACAGCATGGTACTGGCACAAAAACAGACACATAGACCAATGGAACAGAATAGAGAGCCCAGAAATAGACCCTCAACTCTATGGTCAACTAATCTTCGACAAAGCAGGAAAGAATGTCCAATGGAAAAAAGACAGCCTCTTTAATAAATGGTGTTGGGAAAATTGGACAGCCACGTGCAGAAAAATGAAATTGGACCATTTCCTTACACCACACACAAAAATAGATTCAAAATGGATTAAGGACCTCAATGTGAGAAAGGAATCCATCAAAATCCTTGAGGAGAACACAGGCAGCAACCTCTTCGACCTCAGCCGCAGCAACATCTTCCTAGGAACATCGCCAAAGGCAAGGGAAGCAAGGGCAAAAATGAACTTTTGGGATTTCATCAAAATCAAAAGCTTTTGCACAGCAAAGGAAACAGTTAACAAAACCAAAAGACAACTGACAGAATGGGAGAAGATATTTGCAAACGACATATCAGATAAAGGACTAGTGTCCAAAATCTATAAAGAACTTAACAAACTCAACACCCAAAGAACAAATAATCCGATCAAGAAATGGGCAGAGGACATGAACAGACGTTTCTGCAAAGAAGACATACAGATGGCCAACAGACACATGAAAAAGTGCTCCATATCACTCGGCATCAGGGAAATACAAATCAAAACCACAATGAGATATCACCTCACACCAGTCAGAATGGCTAAAATCAACAAGTCAGGAAATGACAGATGCTGGCGAGGATGCAGAGAAAGGGGAACCCTCCTACACTGTTGGTGGGAATGCAAGCTGGTGCAACCACTCTGGAAAACAGCATGGAGGTTCCTCAAAATGTTGAAAATAGAACTGCCCTATGACCCAGCAATTGCACTACTGGGTATTTACCCTAAAGATACAAACGTAGTGATCCGAAGGGGCACGTGCACCCGAATGTTTATAGCAGCAATGTCCACAATAGCCAAACTATGGAAAGAACCTAGATGTCCATCAACAGATGAATGGATCAAGAAGATGTGGTATATATACACAATGGAATACTATGCAGCCATCAAAAGAAATGAAATCTTGCCATTTGCGACAACATGGATGGAACTAGAGCGTATCATGCTTAGCGAAATAAGTCAAGCGGAGAAAGACAACTATCATATGATCTCCCTGATATGAGGAAGTGGTGATGCAACATGGGGGCTTAAGTGGGTAGGAGAAGAATCCATGAAACAAGATGGGATAGGGAGGGAGACAAACCATAAGTGACTCTTAATCTCACCAAAAAAACTGTGGGTTGCTGGTAGGAGGGGAGTTGGGAGAAGGGGGGTAGGGTTATGGACATTGGGGAGGGTATGTGCTTTTGGGTAAATTGGAAGGGGAGATGAACCATGAGAGACTATGGACTCTGAAAAACAATCTGAGGGGTTTGAAGTGGCGGGGGGGTGGGAGGTTGGGGTACCAGGTGGTGGGTATTATAGAGGGCACAGCTTGCATGGAGCACTGGGTGTGGTGAAAAAATAATGAATACTGTTTTTCTGAAAATAAATAAATTGGGAAAAAAAAAAAAAGAAAAAAAAAAAAAAAAAAAAAAAAAAAAACTCCTACAACTCAACAACAAAACAGCCCAACTCAAAAATGGGCAAAGGACTTCCCTAGCCATTTCTCCAAAGATGATATACAAATGGCCAATAAGCACGTTGGGAAAAAAAAAAACAAAAAAAAAAAAAAACAAAAAAAAAAGCTCAACGTCACTAGTCATTAGGGAAATACAAATCAAAACCGCAATGAGATATCACTTATACCTGTTAGGATGGTTATTACCCAAACATACAGACACATACAGACGCAGAGTAACAAGTATTGGGAGGGCATATGTAGATATTAGAAACCTTGTACATTACTGGTGGGAATGTTTTCCATTATGGAAGCAGTGTAGTAGTTCCCCCAAAAATGAAACACAGAATTATACAATCTAGCAGTTCCTTTCCTGGGTACATTTCCAAAAGAATTGAAAGCAGGGACTTGGGAGTGCCTGGGTGGCTTAGTGGGTTAAGCCTCTGCCTTGGGATCAGGTCATGATATCAGGGTCCTGGGATGGAGCCCCGCATGGGGGGGGTGGTTCTCTGCTCAGTAGGGAGCCTGCTTCCCCACAGCCCCGCCTGCCTCTCTGCCTACTTATGATCTCTGTCAAATAAGTAAATAAAATCTTTAAAAAAAAAAAAAAAAAAGCAGGGATTTGAACAGATATTTGTACAATTGTGTTTGTAGCAGCCAAATTCAGAAAAGTCAGAAGGTGGAAATTACCAAGTGCTTTCTGGATGAATGGATAAACAAACTGCGGCTTATGCATAACGATGGAATAGTTATTCAGTCTTAAAAAGGGAGGAAGTCCTGTCACGTGCTACCTCCTGTCTGAACCTGGAAAACATGACGCTAAGTGAAATAAGCCAGCCACAAAAGGACAACTATTCTATGGGTCTGCTTGTGTGAGGAACCCAGACCAGCACCTTCTTAGATAAAGAAAGTAGAATAGAGGTTAGCAAGGGTTGGGGGAGGAGGGAATGGGAAATTACTGGTTAGCAGGTCCAGAGTTTCTGTGTGGGGTGATGAAAAATGGGTAAATGGATAGCGATGATGGTCGTGCAACACTGTGAATGTGCTTAACACCATGGACTTGTGCACTCGGAAATGACGGAAACCGTAAACTTTATGAGCTTAAACATTTTTGCAAAGATACTCATTTGTAGGGAACATTTTCTCCAGCAAGCACAGAATGCAGGATTAACATAGAGATTTAAATTACATAAAGCAATGCAATGACACAGGGAATCTGTTGCTTTAAAGCCAGCGGATTTAAAGCCACTTCTCTGTATCTGGTTGAGAAAAAAATGTTCACTGGTGCACAGAGGACACATGACTCCTCTTTGTGTCTGGGTTTCTCAATACCGGACCCTGGGTCTGCAAGGCCTCTTGGAATTTTACGTCTGCAAGTAGATGTAAACACCAGCAGTGATCACGGGACGTTCTGTTCCCTGAAGCATGCGCTCTCCTGGGTAAAATGAGCAGGTTGAACTAGATAGATAAACTCTAAGATCCATATCGGCGCTAGCATTTTGCTGTTCCCTGAAATTTTAAACAAGTAGCAGGTACATTGAGAGGACTGTAGTATAGTTTTTCCTAGGAACAGAGCTGAAGTGGATTTTTGAAGGGTCTGGGCTCGGTGACTTCGGGATGTGCTTGTCACAGACTCGCTCAGTCCGGTGTTCCAAGGCCTCCTGGAGAGCAGGCATGTTTCTAAGTGAGTGGCGCTAACGATGTGGGAAATTGGAAGGACGTGAGAATGTGGACTATGGAAGACTTTCTTTCCTTGAAGGCATCAGGAAATGCCTTAGGCTTCCCTTGACGGCTTGCCTCCATGAATCTGCACTGACTGGGGCATCTCGGCCTCCCCCCTGGCCAGTCTGCTCTCAGGTGACACTGTTTTCCATCCTGTGATGAAGCTGATGGCGCATGAGGAAAGTGTCAGGCACAAATGATAATCGATCAAGAGATTGAGAGACTGTGCTTAATAAGGTAAACCGTGTGTTAAAAAATATAGCAATGAAGGTTTGGATGTTAAGGCTTCCACAGAAGTAACAAATCAACCCCTAAAATTCCCAAATAGACTATTTAAAAATGTATAATGCTATTATCAGCCCCCTTCAAAGGGTGATAATGGAGAGAGGTCATTACTTCATCCTCTCAGGAAGCGAGGCTGTGCTAATACTGACGAGGACAAAGAATTAAACTAAATGTTAATTAAATTTTAAAGAAAATAAGACCTGGGTCTAACAGGCTGAAGTTTCCATTCGGAAATGGACTAGAGGATCGGAACAGACGACAGCCCTCCCTGAGTATTTCTGCTCGCCTTGGGCAGGGTGACTTCAGGAGGCAGCTTCCCGGAGGTGGTGAATGGAGGGTACCCTTCCGAAAGTCCACTGTTTGGTTCTGGAGGAGGAATGTAAGTGTCAGAGGAATTCAGAGGAAGAAAAACTTTCACTGAGGAGGTACTGGGGAAGCTTCATGGAAAAAGAGTCATTTAAACACCATGGCTCCAAAGCAACCTTAGGGGCACCAGCCCCCCATCCCTCTCCCCACCATCCATCCCCCCTACCCCCCTGCGCCAGGAGCTGGTTGTAGGCGTTTAGAAGGAACTTGGAAAGGGGTCCTGGGCTGTCTACACAAAGCTGGACAGAGCTGAGGCTGGGAAGACAGGGGCATGAGAAGTCAGGGGTCGGTGTCCCCATGCCACCACTCCCTGGTAAGGAATGCAAGAAATCTGAGGGCTCACAATCTGAACCTGACGTTTGGGGTCATTATAAAGTTATAATTAGCAGGGTAGGAGGTTAAAGCTTATTTAACTTAACAGTTTGTTAGCTTGATTTATAACTTTGAAATATTTTGACATCTGGTATGTGGGTCCCCATTTGTTCTCCTCCCCCAGGTCCCCAAAAGCCAACGGTGTGCTGAATTCTAAGTGCAAAAGGCATCCTTGCACTTCTGAGCCTAAGGGGGAACCCACGATATAGTATTCTTTTTCCCAACTGAGAGAAAATGGACCAAAGCAAATGAACATCAAAAAACCAGCTTTATTATCCATCCGTGGAAGATGTGTGGCTACAGTGGCTCACCCACTCACAACCGCACTCACAGTCATGGGCCTTGCCACCCCTCCACGCGCCCTCCCTGCCGGCTACCCCGTGGGAGCAGAGCCCATGCCGCTTGGCTGCCCTCACTGTGGACCTGGATCAGACAAGAACATTCCCACTCCACAGGGACACCAGCCAACCCAAAGAGGAAGAGGCACAAAGGGCCAAGCCACCCACACCCACTTCCTCTGCCAAACCCACCAATCAAATAACCATTCACTCCCCTCTAGCACGAGAATAGGAGCGGAGAGAGGCTGGACAGTTACGCTCAGCAGGATTGGGAGAACAGTGAATCACAGACACACACACACACACACACACACACACACACGCCCCTGCCCCCCGCCCTGTCCCCTGAGATTGTTGCGTATAATGCTGCGTTGAGTCTGTCTCCTACAAAGAACAGGAGGGTTTGAGAAAAATATTAGGAAGCTGGTAAATTTCAAATTAAAAAAAAAATTGCAATCTTTTGCTTCCAAAAACTCCAAGCTGCACATGATTTCACTTTAGAAGGGCCGTGGCGGTACTGATGGAGGAAATGCATTCAAACCCGAGGCAGGAGAGAACTCCAGCCTCGTGCAAACCTCCACCTAGCCTGGCTGTTCAGGGGGCTTCGATGGCTCCACTTCTCATCACGTGCGAATAGAGAGCCAGTGAGGGTCTGCCCTGTGGGGCTGGAGGGAAGAGCCGTCTCCCTGGATGGTTTTGTGTTCAGGCTGAGTGCCTAGTGCTTCCTGCCTCGTGGACATGACTGCTTGGATCTCGGAGGCAGCGCTGAGCTCGGGTCCTGTGGCAGGCAACATGTTGTGTTCCCCGCCCGCCCCCCACCCCCGCACCCAGACATCTACCTCCTTATGCCCAAACCCATGCCGACATTTCCTCATATGGGAAAAGGAACTTGGCAGGGGAACTTGCACCTGGAGATGGGCAATCATCCTGGGAGGTGGGCCTGTAATTACAAGGGTTTTTATAAAGGGAAGAAGGTCAGAATCAGAGGAGAGGAGTCAAGGGGCCATTGCTGACTCTGAAATTGGTAGGGGCCACAAGCCAAGAATGCGGCGGCCTCTAGAAGCTGGAAAAGGCAAGCACCCAGACGCTTCCCTGGAGACTCCAGAAGGGGCCATTCTTGCGGACTGATGCCTTGATTCCAACCCAAGGAGACTCACTACAGACTCTGGCTTCGAGAATCTTAAGGTAATAAATGTGTTTTGTTCCTAGTCACCAAGTTTGTGGTGATGTATTACAGCAGAAGAGGAAACTAATATGATACCCTCACCCTCCTTTTACAGATGGGTGAGCTGGAGCACAGTGAGGTTAATGTGCTCAAGGTCATATAGCTGGTGAGAGTCAGTGCAGGGACTCAAACCTGCCTGTTTCCTTGCAGAGCCCAGGCTCTCGGAAACACACGGTCCTCCATCCGATATGGAACATTTCAGTAAATTACAGGATGACACACGGCAGCCTTGCTGCAGGCATTGCTGTGATAATAGACAATTTGTGGCTTTCACATATGCCTGTTCTCCGCTGAGGATCCCAGGGAATTGGTGACATTTCCAGAGTAAAAGAGCTTCGCGGTCTCCATTGGGAGGAGAGGGCCCCCATTTTCAATGTGTTTCTGTCATGCCCATCTCCTCTGGGGGGCCACTGAGGAAGTGAACTTGGAGTCCCAGGACTGGAGGTAGTGGTTACTGGCCCTGGCAGTGGCCCCAGGACACGAGAACTCATGAAATTAAGATCATGGTTCTGCCTCCCCATAAAACGGCAATATATGGAGATCCAGGGAAGAAAACACCCTGTTCAGGCAGCTCTGGGAGCAGATCGATTGGAATAAGATCTGTGATCCTCAGGGCCCTCCGGGGGACAGGGACAGGACTGGGAAGCAGGGTTCATGGGCACCTGCATACCATGCATTCTGCTACACCATTCGTAGATGAGATGTTGTGATTTTAACCACTAAGCCAGGACATAGCAGCCCTCATTTCTATTTTACTCTGAAGTTAACAGACCTTGTAAAGTCTGGAGCTGAGATCTAAACCCACATGACCCTAACTTGCATACCTATCCCCTCTCCAATCTGGTCCTCAGTGAAGGAAATAGCTATCCCCATCTTTTGGTTTTGAGGTGCCTCAAAAGGATGCTTGCCTCCCTGCTTGATTCTCAACTGTCACCATCTCTGAGGATCTCCTCACTGTTATCCAGGACACAAGGAGGGAGGGCCCCCGGGCAGCCACCAACAGCAGGGCGAGGTGGGACCCGTGAGGGACGTACCAGGGTTAGGGAGTGGACACTGGATCCCAGCCCCATGTCCAGCTCCCTGAGGGGGTCAAACACTGGAAACCAAGGAGCCTGAGGTCAAGGAACCTCCAGAGAGTAGAAGGGAGAGCACCGAGGATGTGTCTGTCCAGCTGCACAACCTTCTCTCAGGCTGAGAGGATTTCTCCTCAAAACTCCGTGCAGCAATTTGCCATCTTCCTCCACGTTACCTTTCCAAAACATGATTCATGTCTGAGGAGAAAGCCGATGCGTGAAGTACTGTGTGATCAACCGTCCCTCTCCAGGAGACCCAGGGGCGTCGTCAGTCTCTTCAGGGAAGCTTCCTGAGAAGTGAGATGCTCCACTTAACGGACTGCTCAAAGCAGAACCACCGAGACCTCGAGAGAGATTGTCCACACTGGCTGATGCCGCCTTGCTTTTTGTTCCGGGAAGGTCCCAAGACAGACCAAAAATAAGCAGATCAAAACCAGAAACGATTAAGATCTCTCCTCATCTGTGTGAGAACTCGGGAATTACATTAAATGCCTACATATTTGGGTGGTCTTGGGGGTGAGAGCGGTGTCTGTGAGCCTCGGTGCAGCCGTGTCACCCGCTGCTGTGAGAACGTGCCACCCGCCGGACTCTCAGCCACAGGCCAATGGTGGCTGTCACAGAGGAAAATGACTTCACTCAAAACGTTCAACTCTTTCACTTCAGTTTCTGTTTAAGATGTGTTGTGGACGGTTCTGTGGTTTGGCCTGGCCGTGTTATCCTCTGACGCACCATGAAGAGAACAAGCAGATAGGCTTTTGGGGGAAGGCCGCCCAGGAATGCGGGTCAACGTTTTAAGCGGGTAATCCCTTAGACTCAACATTTCCCCTTCCAGGAGCTTATCTGAAGGGCGAAAAATACAAGCAGCATAAAGGTAAATCTAAATATAACGGTCCCAGTGTCGTGGTGAACAATTTTAAGACCTAAATGATCAGTTCTATCAACCATATGTAATCCTTTATCGTGCAGTCTTTGACATAATACATAATAGTTGACATAGGACACGTGTGTAAGTGGGAAGGAAGTTATGAGACAGTATCGAGAGGACAAGTTCAGTTCTTACGAATCTTTATCTGCCTGGAAATAGTCTTAGGAGTATTCATTAAAATGTGGATACATGTGGGGATCTCAGGTGACGTCTGCCTTCCTTTTAGCATTCTGGGAACGTTTTTCAAGCAGCCTTTCCTCATCCTATGGCTAAAACACCCTAGTTTCAAACACTTTCTGGAAAACTATTGCTCCTTTCTGGGAAAAAAATGCAGATTAAACTCCAGAACAGAAATAAAACTTGTCCCTGGAGGTCTCACCAGCAAGAGCAGACTTGTAAGCCATTCAAAAAGTACTTCCTGCCTGGTCAGCTGGGAGGTTAGAACAAAAGTGTCATTTGGGGAATCAAGAACAATAAAATGAGTGCCAACAGAGGTGCCCTGAAAACAAGACTTTTTTTTTTTAAGATTTTATTTATTCATTTGACAGACAGAGATCACAAGTAGGCAGAAAGGCAGGCAGAGAGAGAGGAGGAAGCAGGCTCCTCGAAGAGCAGAGAGCCTGATGCGGGACTCGATCCCAGGACTCTGAGATCACGACCTGAGCTGAAGGCAGAGGCTTTAACCCACTGAGCCACCCAGGTGCCCCAAAACAAGACATTTTTGAGAGTGAGTTCTGTTGGAAATTCTGCTTCATAACATGCTGAGGCCACTGTTACCTTTGGACTCACAAGAGCAGGAGTTCTTATTAAATTTGAATAAAAGTACCTGAAGAGATTGTACAAACTGTATACCATGTTATCCAAATGCTAAGAGATACTATGATCTTTTCATTTTTAGAAATAGTTAGCAGCTTTCTCTAAGAGTGACATTCGAAGGATCCATAATGCAAAGGATAATGTGAGCCTTTTCTATTTTCAGAAGGCACATTATATCTGAAAGGACATTAATGATGTTGGGGCCCTGAGTGGCTTCAATGACAATTATGTGTACAAATGTGCCAAGCCTTCTAACATAATTAAGATCACTGATCTGTGAAACAGTTTCCATTGGCGTCACACCACCACACTGAAATAGCATATTTTCAGCTTCAGCCTATACAGATTTTGCTGCAGTTCGGCAGGAATCTTAACATATACAATAGTACTTTTTTAATACACTCTTGGATCAATATACTCATGGATTTCCCTCCACGTCATCACTTCACTGTTCGGATTATTCCAGAAATCAAAGTAAATAGCTGAAGCAGGAAAATTTCTAGCAGAAGAGATGATTCATAGTAAGTGAAATCTGAGTTATTGAATGCTTACCCTGTGCAGGCACCATGCTCACCCCTGAAGACTTTAACCTTCACAGTTCTGCAAGGTTGGTCTCACATCTTTTACAGATTTTTTTTTTTTTTGGCAAAGATTTTTATTTATTTGAGAGAGAGGGAGCACAAGCAGGAGAAGCAGCAGAGGGAGAGGGAGAAGCAGACTCCCCCTTGAGCAGGGAGACCAATGTGGGGCTCGATCCCCAAACCCCAGGATCATGACCTGAGCTGAAGGCAGACATTAACTGACTAAACCCCCCAGGCACCCCTATTTTACAGATTAAGGAAAAAGAAAAGGCTTGAAGAGTTTGAATGACCTGCCCAAGTTTGTCTAGTTAATGCTGGTGCTGGAATTTCATCGGAGATCTCTCAGAGTCCAGAGCCCAAGTCCTTGGCACTGCTGAAGCCACACCTCTCCTTCGGGTGCACACCCTGAATCAGTCAGGGCTTGAGCCACCTGGGACCCTGAGCACAGAACGAAGGCTTTGGTGATGCGGGAGTCTGAGTTCTCTGGGGTGCAGCGGGAGCCGGTCTAGGGCCTGCAGGGTCTTCTCCAATGTGTCAAGAACAGAAGATGCTGTGCACCTGCTGCTCAGCCCTGGGAGGACGTGGGGTCCCAGACCGGGGCCAGAGTTCCAGCCACCACCTCTTTGCTTAAGTGGCCAGAGGAAGGGATAAGGAAGTCCACATCTTGAAGGACATTTCCCAAAAGTCGCTCAAGTCACTGGCTAGAAGTGACACCGGACTGCCATGCGGCCTGGAAGGTAATCACGTTCTAAGTGGCTTTGTGCCCAACTAGAGATCAGAGTTGACTGAGACACTAGTGATGGCCTCTGCGACCATGTCCTTACAGAACACATCAGGGATCAGATGTACATCCTAAGCCCTTTAAATTCCCTTTTGTAAGGGTGTATCTT
This sequence comes from Neogale vison, assembly GCF_020171115.1. NCBI lineage: Eukaryota > Metazoa > Chordata > Mammalia > Carnivora > Mustelidae > Neogale > Neogale vison. Next base: position 289,762,111 of record NC_058091.1, read on the forward strand.
GCTGGCAAGAAGGGAATCATTAACCCGTATTTCCCTGGATGTTTATTTCATGAAAACCAGTAACAAACCCTCCCTAGCCAGCATCCAGAATGAACAAACAAATGCCAACCTTTTCCTTCTGGCCTTAAAATCAAGTGGACTCCGACGAGGCCGCTCCTACCGGCACACCCCCCTTCCGTTGCACTCCCTCCCTTTCTGGAGGCGATCACTTTATTACTTTTCAGAACAATGTTTCCCAGTGAGGCTACCCTGCTTTCAATTCACCACTAACAACGGTACTTTTAAAAACTCATAAATGGCATCTTTCATCTTCTGACAACTTATTTTCATCGTTTGTTTGTTTGTTTTGCCCAACAACTCTCCACTGATACTACAGATCAAGTTCACCCGTTTTACCTGCTCCGTTGTCTGCCATCTTAAAATGGGCCAAAATTGCTCCATTTTCTTGTTCATGCATTTAGGCTGTTTCCCACTTTTCCTAGATACAAACAATTCAGCTACGAGCACCCGTGTAATAAGGCTGGCACACAAGTACTGGGGTTCTGGACAGTCCTGATTCTCAGGCTCTAAGGAGCAGATGAATCACCTGAGAAATCTTACCTGCAGACTCTCACTGGGCGAGTCCAGGGTGGGACCTGAGCACCGCCTTCAGGAGCGAGCTCCCAGGGGAAGGCCTTGCTGCGGCAGTGCGGGCACTGGGAACGAGACTCTAGTCCTGTGCCTCAGGTTACAGAGCCCGAGGTCAGAGGCTATACTATTTATCTTCAACTTTCACACACATCATCAAATTCAATTGATTTTACTCCAAAAGAAATGAGTGTGTCCTCATTTCTTCATCCTCACCAACATTCCTCCTTGACCTTGTGAGACTTTTTGCCTTCTGCCAATCTGAAAGCACAGAACAATTATTTAGCGGTATTTCCCTGGTTATCTGTAACAACGATCATCTTTTCATTGTTTAACTAATCCAGCTTTTTCTGATATATTTTACCCATTTTTCTAATGTAGTTAATCTGATTGTGGTCTGGGAGACCCAGAAGGACCCACAAAGTCCTTCCTTTTCCAGTATCCTACCCAGATGAAGCTCCATTTTCTTCATATACTTTAACCAAACACGGAACAACAGACTGATTGCAGAAGCCGATATGAGAGTCCTTAATTTCATCAAGCTAGACAAAGAAGTCTTCAAAAAACGTGAAACAATGGGGCTGTCTAGGCGGCTCAGTTGGTTGGCTTTTACTCAGGTGATGGTCCCAGGGTCCTGGGATTGAGCCCCACATCGGGGAGCCGGCTTCTCCTTCTCCCTTTCACCCAACTTGCGTTCGCTAATAAATATTTTTAAAAATGTGAAACAATACCTCTCTTCTCATTAAACTTCCATTTCAAAAGTTATTTTTTGTATTTGTTACTTAACATATATTCTTTTTTAACAAATACTCCTAAATCCATTTTGATTTCTAAGAGTAAATATCAATAAATAGAAGCCCCACCCACAAATACTGTCTGGAGTTCTGTTTTTGAGAGTGTGGAGGGGTCTTGTGACCAAAAAGTTTGAGAACTGCTCTACTAATGCGTGTCTGTCATTTGCTCCTTGATTTGTAAGAGGTACTTCTTCAAGTCTTCTGGATGCTAATCCTTTCCATTACATAAATATTGCTAACCATTTCTCCCAGGCTGAAGCTTTCTACTTAGGGTGCCTGTTGTCCTACAAAAGCTTTAATTTTGACACAGTCCTATTCTCTAGTGTACTTCTGCTAGGGATACTGCTCCTGTTTTGAAACCGAAGTCTCATCGGGTTTTCTAGGGAAGCCCAGCTCTGGCACCACTGAACATAGTGCAGAGAGAAGACAGGATTTCCCCTCAGCCTCTCCTGGCAGAGCCCGCCTTCCCTGCATCTTCCACAGCTCGGCCTCCTTCAGTCGGGATGGCGCTCACAACTGACCCTGAATGAGGGTCATATGTGCTCACATATTTTAGACTATTCTGTTTTGCTTCAGACAAATGAAATCAAATGTCTGTGATTCAGCAAAAATATTTTACCTTCAGCATAATACATGTTTCTGTTTCCCTCTTCAGAAGTGGATGAGGAAGGACATTCCTATAAAAACTTAATACACGTTTAATTCAGCATGTACACTTCAGTCTGCAAGTATCTTAACTGAAAAAGATTCAACTCTTTTAAATTCAACATTTTGTATAAAGCTTTCATATTTAAAAAGCACTTTCGTAATACTATTTTGCCCGGGGCGCCTGGCTGCTCAGATCACCCGGCTCTTGATTTTGGGGTCATGAGTATGAGCGCCATGATGGGTACAGAGATTAAAACTGCTGTTTTATCTGCTCTTCTTGATAATCCTGTGTGATAAACAGAAAAAATACGATGCTGAGAACTGTGTTAGAGATAAGGAGAAAGAAATTCAGAGAAGTTAAACGATTTGTCAGCATTACATATGCACAGGACTACAAATGAGATCTAGCTTTCAGTCACAACTGATGAAGATCCTTTCAAAATATGGTTGAGTTTTGTGAATCAGAATAAAAGCTACCGGTAAACCCCAATCAATCCGCACATGAAGCAGAAACTAAACACCTGCCTGGTGGGCACAAGGGAAAGCAAGGACATTCTCTGCCTGTCCAGAGGACTTCATAATTCTTCTGTACAATAATATGTGAGCAGTATGCCTTCTTGTTGATAAGTACTCCTATTTTTTTAAAGATTTTATTTATTTATTTGACACTGACAGAGATCACAAGTAGGCAGAGAGGCAGGCAGAGAGAAGGGGGAAGTAGACCCCCTGCTGAGCAGAGAGCCCCATGCAGGGCTCGATCCCAGGACCCTGAGATCATGACCTGAGACAAAGACAGAGGCTTAACCCACTGAGCCACTCAGGCGCCCCCAGTACTCCTATTCTTATTACAGCCAATTCACCTAGTTCTAATTAGCAGAGGATGGCAACTTTTCAGACGAAGCCTGGGAGGAAGAGCCCAGAGAACTGGCTCTATTTCCCCTGAAGCGACAAGAAAGGGACAAGGTGGGGGGAGGGGGTAGTGCATAACAATTAAGAGGAATTAGCAAAGAGAGTAGAGAAACAGAAAGGAAGACAATAAAGAAAACTTATGGGGCGCCTTGGTGGCTCAGTTGGTTAAGCGTCTTCCTTTGGCTCAGGTCATGATCTCAGGGTCCTGGGATCAAGCCGGTCTCAGGTTCCCTGCTCCGTGGGGAGCCTGCTTCTCCCACTGTCCCTCCCCCAACTTGTGCTCTCTCTCTCAAAAAATAAAATCTTTTTAAAATACTACTAATATTTCTAAATGAAGAAAAAATTAAAATACAAATGCATATTTTCAAGTCTATCACACAGTGTGCTCCCCACGCTCAGTACTATCCATGAGGCGTTCAGATAAGTCTTTGCCAAGAGACTCAAGTATTAGAGCCCGTAACTAACTGAAGATTCCGTCACTTGAAGGTTCAAGGATGTAAGGGGAGAGCTTCACTAAACACAGCGTATGTATTTAAAGCCACTGAGTTCAAAGTTGCTCTCAAGACCAAGTGTAAGAATTGCCTATTTAATCCAGCCTCACCCTAAAAACTGACTCATCATTGATCCACATACGTGACCACACTCACTTTCAACTGTTCTGTTTTTTGAGTTAATATTCATCTTTGCTACAGAATGGGTGGCATAAATACCAGCCCTATGAAAAAACTTTTATTCAAAAAGTTGTTTTCCATTAAATGATGAAAAAAAAAAAAAAAGTAAAAACATCTGATAATAGTGAAGGAAAAAAGCCCAAGGCAGAAGAATATCCTTTGTTAAAGAGTCAGTACAAATTCTGCACCGCCCGCCCCAGTTCCGTCATGCTTCACGGCCGTCACCGTGCCAAGGAGGAAGTGCCACACAGTGATTTGCTTCCACCTCCACAATTTAAATCAGGGCAAAACATCAAAAGATACATCTTATTGAGAAATACCTATAAAATCTCAAATCACCATGGTTATACCTTGAGATACGAGTCTTGAAACATAACCATATATGTTCAATTAGTTTCTACCAACCCCTGTCCTTGAGGAAAAAAAATACAGTCATCAACAATAGGTTATTTAGAAATAATTTTAAAAGCAGAGCTGGAGTCATGGTATCAGGTAAGAAAAAAAACTACGATGATTTTAAAACTGAGTCTTTGACAGATCATGAAACGTTAAAAGAATAAAAAAGCACGGAATCATATAAAAATACTATGTGAAATCCCCAAAATAAAACACAAAGGAGCATTTGTGTGTGTTAAAATAATTTAATTCTCCCTGTACATTTCTGTCCATGTGAGCCAACAGAAGTCAAGAACGCACACTTTACAATATGTACCTGTTTTGAAACATTCAAGTCAATCCAGATGGCAAAGTAGAATTCAATCACTAATGAAATGTTTAAAAAATATATATTAAACAAAAAAATGTTTTTACAAGATAAAAAGTAATCTTCCACAATGCAATAAATTGCAGATCACCGAAATTTTAACTCTTTAGATGACTTCAGTTCAGTTTTTGGTTTCAAAATCTAGAGACAATCAAAAAGAAAAAAACGTTGGCAGGATTTCTATCTGTTTTTACGTTTCTCTTTCTTGCTTCGACTACTCGTTACACTGTTTAAAGAACACGATGCAGGCGCTCTTGCATGACCTGTGGCTTTCAGATGGTCAAAAAGTTTATTCCGGGATGGAAATTCACTGTGGCAGGTTGCACAGCTGATAAGAACATCACTCTGAAGAGGGGAAAAAAAAATATCAGTTAAGAGCAAATGTTATTCCCTGAGAGCAATAATTTAGGTTTTCATGTTGAGATTTAGTATCAAGTAATTCAAAATAAATCTTTTTAACAAAATTACCGCCACTCAGGCTCAAAAGAGTGAGAAGTTAAGTCCCATCAACCAAAAGCATCAACGTTAAGATGAGCCACTCCACGGTATGCACCGAGCGACGTTTCAGTTTGCAAAGGAACGGAAAACAGCAGCAGCTGTTCTGTTGGAGCTGGTATTCCCACTGTGCCTTTTTACTTTAAAGAACAACAGGGACAGCAGCACAGATATAAATTCTACATTCATCAAGAAAAACTGTTGACAGATCCACACCTATTTCGTAGGTGCACAAGGGCTCACCAAAGATGGCTTTAGAATCAGAATTAAGAATTTAGATGGTATTGCTGAAACTAGGTCCACTGAAAAATGTCAATATGGTTTCGACTTACCACTGTCTGCGGTTCAGCAGGTACTTTGACAGATTTTTTCATGTCTTTGGCTTTCTTCCCTTTGGGTTTAGGAGCACTGGAAAATAAATTATAGAGTTCTTACAATCCAGTAATAATGTATCCCTTTTAATTGTTATTTTGCTCCCAAAAAGACTCAAGTGAAAGGCTAATTCATTAATTTTAATGGCCAATCTAATTAATTTTCACATCTCAAATAAATAGCTTTCCTGAGCAACTTTAAAGACCACAGTAGATGTTGAATGTGACACAAAAGCTACGGCATTTACTTAAAACTGTTGAAACACAAGCTACCACACCTTACAGGATTGCACATGTCCTTGCCCTCCTTCCCCAAAGCTACAGGCCTACCCCAGGCTGCATCATGGTGTTTCCTTCAGCTCCCAAACCCCTAAGGGCGCTGCCCTACCCCTTCGCCCCTGCTCCGATGCTAAATGCTGGCAACGTAGACATGCACTTGACTCTTGTTGTTTGAACTCCTTCTTGTGGTCCTAGACAGGGAGGCTACTCACTGTTCAGATTTTCCCTCAAGGAATAAGAAATTACTCTCTGCTCTAGAGGAGCAGAGGAGGCCAGAGACCAAGACAGTAAGACATGGCAGGAAGGAGAGGACCAGGAATGCTCTCTCCGCTGAAAGACACCTTCCTCTGGCCAGCCACTGTGACCCTATGGGGCACCATATTCCAGGCCCCTGCCAGCAGGAAGGCTCCAGGCTCTGGATGCAGATCTTGGTGACCTGCAGCGCAGGCCCAACACAGGACAGCCCTGAGCGTGGACACATGGTCCCAGACGCTCCAGGCAAGTGGGACGTGGCCTCATCAGGAGAATTGTTCTTGGATTCTTTGTTCGAGGGTTACTGCTCAAGGATAAAATAAGAACCTCAACAGGATAGAAACTGGGTCAAAATGACTTTCTGATTTGGGCCATGCTGCTAAAACGTCTGTTAGCACCTTCCTCCGGCATCCTCTTCCCAACATGCCTTGTCTGTATTACGTTGGGACGTCTGTCTGGATAAATGTACAGGTCACCGACAGACCTGCTTTGCTTCATCAACCATGGGAAAGATGTTATTTGAGATCCGAAAAGATATTCTTCCCACCAACAGTAATTAGAAAACGCCATCAACCTGACTTACTTCTTAGCTTCACTTTTTGGATCATCACAGAGTTCGACAGTCTCAGTGACACTGATACTTTCTTGGGGACTCCCGTCTAATTCTTTGGCACGGTCTTGATTTAAGTTGGTATCTTCTGATTCAACCTTTACTTCTTCTCCAGTTCCATTTTCATTGAAATTATCATCATACTTCTAGTAATAAAACATGTATGCATTACAAAATAATTACAGTAACAACCCCAGCTTCTTTGGATACCAAGTAATTATACTAAACAATTATAATGTTGGGTACGCTCTGGATGAGGAGATCTTCAGGAAGTAAAAAGAAAAAGCAAATAATAATTTAAAAACACGAATGCTCACTACAGAAATATTAGAGTAGGAAAAAAGTGGAAACAATCTATATGTTCGATAAGTGAATGGTTGAATTATGAAGGGAATTACGAAGCTCTTAAAAATCATGTTTGCAAAGACACTGATTCAATTCTGTAGAACAGTACCTACAAATTATTAGCTAAAATATAAAAGAAAATTACACATAATGTCTGATTACAATCTAATTCAATACTAAGTAGTATCTATAGGCAGAATAAGGGGTGATATTTATAGTTCTCCATATTTTCCAAATGATCTGCAATGAGCACCTACTACTTTTATAGTTAGGAAAAAAAAAAGAGCAAATAAGCATTATGAAAAAGGCAAAGCTTGGCAAAGCAAATAAGCATTATGAAAAAGGCATACCTTCACTATGTGAAGAGTGTTTATTTTTGTTGGTTTGGGTGGGGGCAACATTTTGCTACATTTGTTTTCCCTTCCCTTCCTCCCTCTGCACACACACCCCGCTCCCAAGCCCAGAAGGATAAAAATAAATGGCAGGTAGATATCATGACGCTTGCCCCTACATCCCCAGAATGCCCTTTGTACTCAAGAATTTAAGGCTGATGTGTGGGCTCCATAATCCATATTCACAACCCAGTAACAACCTCTCCTTGGGGACCCTGAGAAATCAAGGACCCCATGCTGTGTGTCGTGGTCATGCCCATTGAATCTCCTTTGTCCTAGAACTCCCACAGCCCTACTTTTTGTCTTTCATGATTTTGACAATCTGCGGGCTATTCTGTCCCACAGTTTGGCTTCCTCTGGTTGTCTCCTTATGATTAGATTCAGGCTACACTTAGGCTACAATTAGACCAAAATATCTACTAAGCACAAGATTTATTTTTTTTGCAAGTAATTTTGTCTTTGGAATGTTTCTCATGGAGGGTGTTCAGAATACTGTCCTCAAAAGTGACTTGGACTCCTCCTTTCTGTCAGCCAGGGTCCTCTGTTTACATTCATTTGCAGTTTTCTGGGTTTCCTTTTACCATCTTATTACGTCATGCAAAAATTTTTTTTTCCTGCCCATACAGAAAACTCTCCCAGTCTGAAGTTTCCTGATTCTCTGTGTTTGCTGCCTGCTACTCTTCAGTTCACATCTCCACACTACCCTCCTTTTAAAAAGAACTGAGGAAACGTCAGGAAAAGTGCTACATAAAACTAGATCTGAAGTGGGATTTTCCTCCTGACAGAATCAGAAATCATCAACAAGAGGTATTACTATGGGAGGTGAACCATGAGAGACTATGGACTCTGAAAAACAGTCTGAGGGGTTTGAAGTGGCCGGGGGGGGGGTGGGAGGTTGGGGTACCAGGTGGTGGGTATTATAGAGGGCACGGCTTGCATGGAGCACTGGGTGTGGTGAAAAAATAATGAATACTGTTTTTCTGAAAATAAATAAATTGGGAAAAAAAAAAGGAATATAGCTTTGGAGGGAAAAAATGGGGTAGTAAATGAAGCATTTTCATTGGTAAGAAAACACAAATATATTTATTACTGCAATCTATAAGACCTATGCTTCTTACTCAGGATAGGCTTGGGTTAGGTATAAATCTCTCTTATCTTGTGTTTATTCTAGTGGTTCCAGCACACAAAAATGAGAGGGAAATGTTCTAAGCTAATGATTATTGAGTCTTTGGGTAGAAGACAGTATGTTTGAGTCATTTTATAAAGAAACACAGAACTTGCTATGTGGTTTTATAATTGAAGCAAAAGTTCCAAGTCACAAATTTTAAGTGATAAATTCATGTGTCATGTATCATTTTTGGAACATGAGACAGATAAAAACTACTTTCAAATATATAACCATTTAAATAGATAAGCCAAATCTAAAGTTTTATGAAAAATCAGTAATGTGTTAACTAAATTTTCTTAAAAATATTTTCAGTTGTCAAAAAGACCTGTATCATTTAATACTTAATATAAGCTAATATAATTAGATTATATTAAAGTAGTGCAGAAATCAATTCCACTTCCTTTAGAATCACCAAATATCCTTAGTAAAACGGAGAAGCTCACTGTGTGTTTATACATCTATAGGATTGTTATGCATCTATAACAACAAAATAACTTTTTATTTAAAAATATTCTTTTTTTAAAAAGATTTTATTTCACAGAGAGATCACAAGTAGGCAGAGAGAAAGAGAGAGAGGGAGAGGGAAGCAGGCTCCCTGCTGAGCAGAGAGCCCAATGTGGGGTACCATCCCAGGACCGAGATCATGACCTGAGCTGAAGGCAGAGGCTTATCCACTGAGCCACCCAGGTGCCCCAATTTAAAAATATTCTTTATTTTATTCATTTATTTGACAGACAGAGATCACAAGCAGGCAGAGAGGTAGGCAGAGAGAGAGAGGAGAAAGCAGGCTCCCCGCGGAGCAGAGAGCCCAATGTGGGCCTTGATCCCAGGACCCTGGGATCATGACCTGAGCTGAAGGCAGAGGCTTTAACCCACTGAGCCACCCAGGCGCCCCCCAATTTAAAAATATTCTTAAGAGAGATTGGATTTAGATGCCAGTGTGACGTATTTAAACTACTTACATTTCTGAGTAATATTAAGAAACATTTTTTTCAAGAATCATAAACATTACACATTTCTAGTCAAATGTTCCTTTTGCAAAATTTCATTTATGTTGTTGGCAAAAAAACCCTAGATGTACAAAAATCAACCCTCAGATTTTCATATATTTCTGATTTTAACTCTTGTCTTAGAGATTTAAAGACCCAGTCATCATATGTGTCCAGATTTTTAATATGATCACTCAGTTAATTAGTATCAGGGAATTCATTCCACTTGCAATATTTGAAGACACACCAACAACAGTAATTAATTAAATTAGCCACATACATATTAATAGAGGAAAGTGATGAAAAAAGGAAATTGTTTTCAACTTCCTTCAATGTGTTTTATAATCAACATAAAATATGGAGTGAAAATTCCTCTCTTTAATATGAACTATACTAAAAAAACAAAAGCAGTCCAACTTTATGTTTGATATTTAATGTTAATAAAACTTTTTTAACATACCTGTGCTGGTTTCTGTTTCTTTTTCTTCTGTTTTTTAGAAAGCCTAAGAATAAATATAAATAAAAATGTCAAATATTTAACTGTGACTACTTACTAAGTAAAAAAAAAAAAATACTAAAACACTACTGATACAGAGAGAAGTAAAATTTTAAAAGTAGTTAATGGCATAAGGTCTTAAAAAGAAAATATTCACATTATTGTTAGAAAATTAGAACAGTGGTTCCATTGATGGTAATTAGCATATCAAGTCCCTTGGTATAAAACTGCTTTTAATACAATCATAATATATTCTGTAAAATTATACTTAACATCATGTTTTTACATGTTTCAATATTGTAAATTCCCTTACATAGAAAAAAATGTGGAAAATATTAGCATAACAGAATAACTTCTTAGATAAAACAGCATTTAAGTGCAATCTCATCTCTAATGTGATAAGTAAGTCTAGAAGCATTGTTAGAAGTACTTTTGTTTTGGTGCATCTTCGATTTCTTCCTCAGAATTGGCATTCAATGGATTTTCATCAGTTTGAGGTCCTGAAAAATTTTCTTCCTCCTCCTCCAGCTGTTGTTTTAACAAGGCAACCATTTCCCGATGCTTTTTTGATTTTTCATGATTCCTCATGCTGGAAAAACAATCGGACGTTAGTAACCACAACAGGACTCACATGTGCCCAACTACGTGGCTGAATAAATGCAACCATGGTAAAATTTATTTTTCCCAATAAGGAAGCAAATGTTGGGGATCCTGCAAAGAGAAGCCGAAGAACCCTGTCAGGACCTCTCAGGCAGGAGCACACAGTCAGCCCATGCCTGAGCTCTTCTTCCCTCCATCCCAGCACCCTCCCTTCCCTCCGTCCTTCTATCTACATATATGCTTCCAATCTTTCTTTCTTTCTTCTTTTTGGTCAAATTCTCTATTATCTTAAAGTTCAAGTCTTCTCCACTGTTTCCTCTTAATCACTGAGTATTAGCCTAACGCATACATGTTCCAGGCTGCACTGTGGGCTCTGGAAGATCCCGAGAATTTATAAGACAGGATTCCAACTTGAAGAGAAGACCACTTTGGTTTATGACGTGAGGGCCTCAGGTACCAGAGTAGCTTGCCCCCTTTTGCTTTTTTCAATAACTGTCTTTCGCCTTCTTAAGAGGGCTCTCCCTTCTCACTCCCACCATCCTAAATGTGAGTTCAGACACATCTACACCCCGCTGCCTAAAACTCTCCGAGCCATGCCTCTTTCAGGGCATCTGTGGGCCATGAAGTAACAGTCCACAAAATAGGGTTGACAAGACAGAAGTACCAGAGTCAGTGGATGAACAAGAAAGTAGGAAACTTATATCTGTACTATCAACCTTAACTCATCTGTTCAGACTTGGGTTTTCTAGCTTCAGTTGCTACTTTTCCCACCCACTAAAATTCTCCTTCATACCATGGTTTCTTAGAGAAACAGGAACATGGTGTGCCAGAAAATAAGTGCTCAAAAAAATGACTGGGACTTGTCAAAAGGACATAGGAGCCACCTTAAAAGAACTCTCACTAATTGTATCTGGAAAAGTTTGAACATGAAAAGTACAATAAGACATCACAGAACACTGAAAAACTTCACAAATTCATACTTGTAATAGCTAGACAGAGGAGAGGCAGGGCTCTTATTGATGGAAGAAGGCCTACTGAGGACTAATAACGGAGAAGGAGCACTGGTTCCAGAAAAGCCCTGCTTTGGAACCATTACGTGACAAGTGGGATAAGCTGAAATCATCAATGAATGCCAAATCTAGGACACTGATGAGGAGCAAGGCACTTGTCTAACTTGAAAGTGTCTCCCCACAGATTAAATGGACTATAAAGTAAAATCTGATGCAATGGAAAAAAATACTAACTCTACAGTGGAAAAATGAGAAGACGTCCTGGCTGGGTGATCAAAACTCTCACCACCAAGGAAGGGCAGACAGACGTAGTATGCTTCCAGAACTGAAGGCCCAAGAGCAGCACCGCATGCTGACACGGCAGCCAGCCAGACACAGAATCCAGTCATGAGGAGACCGACACTCAAGATGGTAAGTACTCCAGGAAAAAAAGACGTTCTGAAGGGCCTGTACTCTGGAGTAACAACGGCACAGACAAGGAAACTGATCCAGATTGAACAAGACCAAATAAATGAACACAACCTCTGATCCTAGACCGGATCCTGACCGGAGTGGAGGAGACACTGGACAGGACATCGAGACAGAAGCGGAATACAGGTGGTGAAGGAGAAGAAAGGACCACAGCCTGGTTATAAGCCTCCTGAAGCTGACACCTGTCCTGCGATCATCTAACAGAACGGCTTTCTTCTTTAGGACTATATACAGAAGTAATGAAGACGTAGACAAGCATTAGGTATGTGATCTACTCTCAGATTATTCCGAGAAAAACTGTGTGGCGCAGGGGAGGTGGGGGGAGGGAGAAGGGGTGAACACAAATAGGGCAAAACATCAGCCACAGGTGAATCGGGTGCTTTATTCTATCCTTGAAACTTCACTGTAAGTCTGACATTATTTTTAAATAAAAAAATCAATTTTAAATCTCCTTCACTGTTGCTTTTGTTTTCCCGTTTCTAACTCTTCTGCCCTTGCCACTTCTCTTACTACTCAACAGTTTTTCCCCGCGGGGCTCCACACCAAGGCCTTTCGCGCCTCCCACACCCCAGCTCGCACGCTCCAGTCTCCCCTCTCCTTCCCTGCATGTGTTGTGTTTCTTTGTCCCTTGCTGGGTCTACTTTTGTTGCTGTCCTGTTCTTTCTCCTCTCTTCGTAAATACTTAAATAGTTCTCTCTTCCTCGTTTCCAAAAGGCAAAGTCCCTCTGCTTCAGCAAATGTAATTCAGGCAGGACACATTTCAAGTTCCTAGGCTGCAACGGGACACTGGCCTGCACGGGAGAGTGACAGCTGGAAGGGACTCTGCCATCAACAACAGAGACTCGCTTTGGTCTAGCCTCCTCGTCTGTGACTGTGCCTTCATCGCAACAAGCAGTGACGTGAAGACACGTCCATGTTTTAAGAAGCAGCTCTCACGGAGGACTGCCAGCGCGCACGAGAATCAGTGCCGTGCGCTTAACCACTGGCACAAATCCTACGTCCTCCTCTCGGGGAAAGAAAACCCCCAAGAGAACACAGAGGAGGCTGGTGACCCCTGCTATGAGCACTTTCCTTTTAGGACTTGCAGTGTTCTGGTTCACCTCCGAAGAAAAGGGGAGTTCAAAGATCTTAAACTTACGCCTTTTCTGTCTTGAAAGATTTGTCACACGCTGGGCAGTAAAGGCCGTCGTACAGCTCAGCATCCTCAGCTTCATCACTGTCTTTGCCTACGAGAAGGAAGCCAACAGTAAAAACCCGACAATAAGAACCCAAATCTGAAATGTGTTAGCAAATCACATGTCTTTAGTAACAAACGAATTTCGCACTCAACGTAGAAACTGTATTTCCTTACAAAAACCAAATAAGGTTACCAGGGTTTGAGCTGACCTTTCAAAAGTAGTCCTGAATTATAAAGGTAGGCTTCCAAATCACCACTTTATCTTTCCAGTTCTTCTCCTAAGTCTACTGAGAAGACTCAAAGTCTCTCCAAGTTCTCAGTGTGAGCGAATGATGCCACTTTCAGATGCCACTTTCAGAGTTCTACCACAAAGCAGTTTTTTCAACCGATTTTTCAGTTGACCCCTTGAGCAAGATTCGATGCAAACATATTTGTAACAGTAATCTACTCTTAAATGCTTAAATAAACGTAGCCTGAAACACTCCATCAGTATTTGACAGGGTGGTCATAAAAGAGCCCGTTATATATAAACTTCAACATGTCTTTACACCCTTGTTTTCTTAATAAGCTTGGGACTTTGTTACAGTGAAATAATTACTATCAATATAGTCCACCAAATCTAAGCAACTAAAATGCTGAACTGAAAGTCCTTGTAAAATCCCATCTGTCTTCTTAAGAAATAAACAAGTAAACTGACTGCCACAGAGATCAATAAAAGGGATCATGCAATGAGATCACTAAGGATCCCAAGGTATCTCTTCTACAGTCTACATTTTGGTTTTTTGTAAGTGATATTAACATAATTTCGAAAGACACTTTCTCACTGAAATTACAAATATTCAAAACTCATTCTACCTAGTATTAATGTTTAATAAATGGTATTAGTATGCAATTACCTGTACCCTTTCATTATATATAAACAATTCATCAAATAGTTAATAAAGAATGTTAGCTTTGAAGTTAAAATCTGGATCTAAAAATGGTCATATGGCAGGTCTACATGCCAAAGCTTCTCAGAGTCATATTTTCCTCTTCAGTAAAAGGAAATTCATTCTATGAGCAAAATATAAATTTACGGGGTATTGTGTGAGGGGAAAGCAAGCTCCTTCTTGAATGTGAAAGCACTTCATAAATTTTACATAAAACTCTAATTATGTCACCTCACGTTTCCAGAATGCATTATAATTTTCAAGACTTTCACACATACTACTTGAAAAATTTCATTCCATAATCATTTTGAGTAAATAAAAGTCCACCATTCTATCATTCGCCAACTAGTCTACAACCACACATTTATAGATAAGGTGAACTGATCCTTCCACATTATTCCTCACGCAACAGCTAGAGACTACGCGGAAGGTCAGGTTATTCTCCATGATGCCTACTCCTCGCGTGTTCAGGTAGTCACAGGCCTTGTGCTCTCACAAGAGATGCACAGAAAGGACACTTCCCAGCACAGTGGGAGGAAACTCTCAGAAATGAGAGGAAGAATTTATATACACCACACAGACTCCTGTACAATATCGGCTTTTCTGGAAAACCTATAAAAACTTGATCTCCCGGGCTTCATCACAGGTTTTTAAGTAACCAGCAGTCAATATACCCACCGGCCAACTTATTTATGCAGCCAGAAGCCCAGACTCTTTAAAGCACGCTCAGAAAAGAGGTTATTAATCAAAGAAACTCTTATTTCTTATTCTGATCATCTAGGGTTTAATCAACATCAATGGACTACCTTTGCTTGGCCTATACAATATTTTCATTTTAACTGTCTGCCACATTTCAAAACCAGAAGACGTCCCATAAAAATCCAGATTTCCAGCTCTGCTTAGAAGGCAAACAGACAGGAACACCCTGGCAACACGGTTCTGGCAGCAGTGGAGGGAGCGAGGGAGCACAGGAGTCCCCAGGATGCAGCCACGTCCCTGCCCCCCCCGCGCCACCCCTGCCTGCCACCTGCAAGCATCCTGAGTGCATGACATCGGAGCACAGCATTCCCTTTCTCAAGTTTCCCAATGAAGGTAGTTACCATCGTGCCCATCTTTGAGCTCAGATTCCTCCATCTCATCTTCATCTGATCCATCTCCAAACTCCTTCTCGTAGCGCGCCTCCATCTCCTTGAGCTCCTTCTCCAGGTCGGCTACAGTCATCCAGCTCTGTTCTTTGTACTGCTCGGCCAGTCTAGACACACAGCACAGCCCCACTGACGCTGGTCTGGCTTACCCCGCAGGCCTCCAGCCCATGCCCTGGAGAGCTGCTCCCCCTGCACTGTTAGTGCTGAGTTCAAGTGGGGGTGAGCGGCTTATCTGTTATGTGGGTGGTTTTAACCCCCCTAGTAGACACCTAGGTTTTGAAACTTAGACCTCCTAGCAAGTTAGTAAAAAGTCTTGAGGCGTTTTTAAGTCCTAAGTGGCAAGTAGAGTGCTAATTTTCCAAAAATGAAGGGTGGGGTAAGTAGAATTTAGAAGAAGTGAATCATCTTTAAAAGAATGCTACAGTGCTCTGGACACAATGCTTTTATACTAACTCTGAGTGACAAAGCTTTAAAGGCATAAAAATGAACCAAAGCCCTGGAGCGTGCCATCAAAGAGGAGGGACCGTGAGGTGAGGCACAGTGGGCACACTGCACAGCGTCTCGGGCCGAAGCCCACCTCTGCCACTTCCCAGCTCTGGGATCTCGGGCCTGCCTGCCTGGCTTCCTCAAAAGGACGAGGGAAAAAGCCAGAACTTACTTCACAGCACTGCTAGGACAAAAGTGCTTGGAACAGGGCCTCGTCCAGAGGAGGACATCAATGGGCGGTCATTATTATTATGTCTCAGAAGAGTCTGGAAAGGATCTCAAGTATTGAGGGCCTCTGAAGGCAAACATGCAGTGCAAGGGTGGCTGATGAAGCCAGGACACGGGGGGGTGCCCCCCTGTCAGGCCCGGTCCCAGGGCCCACACCTCTTCAGAGCCAGGGGCCCGGCCGCGCCTCCCGTACTTGGCCTGCTTCAGCTTCTGCTGCCGCCTCATCTCCTCCGCCTTCCTGGCCTTCTCGGCGTTCTGCTCCTCCACGAGCTTCCGGTGCGCCTGCACTCTCCTGTCTCTCTTGCGGATGAACGCGACCAGCTGGCGCACCAGCTCGTTCTTCTCCTTCCTCGCTTTGTCGCGAATCTTTTTGTTTTCTTTTTCCATGGCTCGTTTCTCCCAGCGGTTTGAAGCTTGTCGCGTATCATATTCTTCCTTCCATGCAAAGTTCTTCTGAGTGCAGAAACTCTGCCAATAGGCATAGAAAGGATGGACGACCTAGAGACCAAGAAAACCAGTAACATGCTGAGGTTTAAGATTCTTCTTCTCCAGCAAGGCAGCAAATTATCAGTGACGCAACACATCTCTTCTTTCACACACATCACATCACTACTAGTCAATGGAAGACAGTCCTTCAGGGCTTTACAGAATAAATTGCCCTCAAGAACAAACTGAGTGGGGTGCTGAATGGGATGGGACCTGCTCAATAAACAGGAAAAGTAAAGGAGGACACTCCGAGGGCGCCACAAGCCCCTCCAGGAAGGGAGACGGGCAGAGTTAGTTACAGTGTGGGGCCAAGAACCAGGGTCCACTCTTCTCAAATTAAAAAATGGGGAGAAAACACACTGGTAAATGCTAATTATAAAATGGCAATGCAATTTTCTTTTACCGTATCATAGTCGCTCTGGGAGTCTCCAAAAGTGGGGAAATCCTCCATCTCCTCTTCTAACACAGATTCTAGCTCCTCCTTCGCAATCATCTCAAAAACGTTACGATAAACTGTATAAAAGCCCTAAAAAACAGCAGCAGGAAAACAAATTCTTAATACTTTTATACTCTGATCACAGAATACAATTTTAAAACGTACATGAAAAACTTTAATGTTAAAGAATTACAGGCCCAAGCTCTGTCATGACAGAACATGCAGGTTTCTGAAAACTGCAGTTTTCTTATGCCAACAGTTTAAATACAAAGGCAGTATTTTTTCAGTTTTCGAACATTGCTTTCACCAATAATAACATGATTTCTCTTTGTGTTTGAAAGTCTCGTGCTTGACAGGAAATTGAGAGTGAGTTCATTTACCTTTTCATCATCTCCATAACCAGAGTAACAGGTCACAGTGAAGTAGTGAAGCAAATCTAAGCTGTCGTCCTGATATTCCCCATCAAGCCCACCTTTAAGGAGAGCCTCTCTATGATTATCATACCTAAACAAACAAATTAGCGTCATTAGTGATCGCTGAATAAATGAGAATTCAGAAGGACTCTTGAATCTGAAACAGCCGAAATATTATTAGCCATTTTAATATGTCCAACCTACACTCAAATTTTTTTTAAATATCAACCTGAAAAGACTTGATAATCCTTCACAGAGCTGATTAAAACTACGACTACAACTTCAAGGACGAGGCAGGCACTGTACACTACTCGCCCACATGAACAGTGAACTTAACAAGCCAGGGAATTTCCATGATTCCTCCAGAAAGGTAGCTGCATTTTTACAGGTAAGAAATACTACTAAATTGGTCAGCATGGGACATAATCTACTCCACAGACTAAGATTATATATTTGTGATCAGATTTACCAACAAAGACCAAAACTGGTCTTCCTAGGTTTATATAAACAATCTACAAGTTTCATATACACACAATTACTCCCTGTAATAACTCTGTAATGTCAGTTCTTACCCCAAAGATGTAATGGGAAACTGACTCTCAGTGATACTAAATAATTTATCCATAATCACAAACCCGGTAAGCAGCAGAGCTAGAATTCCAAACCAGGCCTCCTGCACCAGAAGGACCATACTCCTAGTAACTGTGCAGTCTGCCCTGCAGGCAACATGAGAGTGAACAGCAGGGCCTTTACACAAAAGGACAAGAGAGCCCTTCGAACTAGAAGGCCACTTGAGATCTGGAGAAGGGCACAGAGCCAAGGGAGGCAGGAAAGAATTTCAAAGTTCCTAAAGGAAAGCAAAAGCATTCCTAAGTCCAGATATCCAAATTTTTCAGGAGGAGAAAAATGTGGGATTCTCTCTCTGATTTTCACCTAAAGGACAATTTTTAAAGAATTTTTTTTTTTCTTACAGCCTTTCTCGCTTGAGAGCCTGCCGTGTTTTACACTGTTTGACACACACAAGACTCGGGCAGCAGCCCTGCATACCTACCTGCTCTTTGTAACAGCAGGCTCTTGCACAGACATGTCGGGGCTCAAAACTTACTCCTTGGTAGCAAAAAGTTCATCAAGAATCTGAAAACTCGGAGTGCCCAGGTGGCTCAGTGGGTCCTGGGATCAAGCCCCGCATTGGGCTCTCTGCTCAGCGGGGAGCCTGCTTCCCCCACCCCCGCCTGCTTTTCTGCCTACCTGTGATCTCTCTTACTCAAATAAATAAATAAAATCTTCAAAAAAAATCTGAGAACTTAAATTTAAACATAGAAATTTTTGTCTGGGGGTGACTGGGTGGCTTAGTCCTTTAAGCATCTGCCCTTGGCTCAGGTCATGATACCAGGGTCCCAGAATCAAGCCCCTCATCGGGCTCTCTGCTCAGCAGGGACTTGGCTTCTTGCTTTGCCCCTTCCCCTGCTCATGCTCTCTCTCTCTAATAAATAAAATCTTTTTTAAAAAAAGAATTTTTTGTCTGAAAATGCTACTAAATTATCAGGTTATCATACCTAAAAGTATCTGTCATAGACATAGAAGCTTAACTCCATTTCTTCATATAAAGTAGTTCTTGGGTAAATCCTGCAATTCTAGCTCTGAAACACTGTTTTAAGGGTACGTCAGCATTCCTAACACCAGTAAACTTGTCATACACCAAAGAGATCCCGTTTAATAAGAAGTTACTTCCCAAGGGTCAAGGTTCAATCTATCTAATATTGCCAAGCTTTATTCTACCTCCTCCAAAATGAAATAATTGGAGTATTCACCTCTAAGCTTCCTTCCAACTGTAATACTGCAGTTTCTATAATGAGTAGGGGACAGATGCCTCAGAACACACTGAAACATTTGACAAATATCCACTTTTTAAAATTTTCTATTGATAATTCTTCCCGACAAAATACACCACGGTAGGAGGGACGGCGCGATGCTCACCATGCTCGTTCCTGAGGGTCACTCAACACATCATACGCTGCTTGGATTAATTTAAATTGTTCAGCTGCTTCTGCGGCATTATCCAGATTTTTATCTGTTAAAATAAAGTTCCAGATAGTCAGTCATCAAACAAGTAGAGGACAGAATCTAAAAGGGACCTCTTCCGTCACAAATGCTGTAAATAGATGAGGAGTTCGCAAAACAAAGAAAAACAATCAGGAAAAAGCAAAGCGGTCCTAGTGAGAGTTGATAATAAGGATATGCGAGAAGTATCTACTTGAGAAGAAACTGTATGCTTTCCCCTGAGCCTTGGTGCGTCACTGAGCACTCAATCTAGGTATCCACAAACGAAAAACCCTGAGTAGCACACATTTTATTTTTTGAAAAAGCAAAATATATATGTAAAATCAGTCATGGAAGGAATGTTATTATTTAGTACAGTCTTTATGTTTTTTCTTTCTTATCAACACACACCCCACAATCTTGTAAAGCTTTAAAAATATATACTAATTACTTTTCTCTTAACTATGAATTCAGAGAGCATCGGGCAGCTTCTAAGATGGCCTCCAAGGCTCCCCACCTGCTGGCAGTCACACCCTGTGGCGCCCCCTCACAGGTCACCAGGGTTGGTCTGTGTGGCCAACAGCAAGGCAGCAAAAATGGTGATGGCACGCTAAGTTACTTCTGAGATTAGTTTATAGAAGGCTGCAGTTTCCACCTCGGGCTCTCGCTCTCTCGGATCGCTCTGGGAGTAGCCAGCTGCCACTGCAAGAAGACACTCGGGTGGCCCACGTGGAGAACGGAGGCCTCTGGCCCACAGCCAGCAAGGAAACAGGCCTGATACGATGGGAGGGAGACTGAAAAGCGGGTTTTCCCAATGAGGACACCACCTCACGAGAGACCCTGAGCCAAAACCACCCAGCTAAGCCATCCCCACACTCTGTCCTCAGAAACTGAGTCCGTATAATGGATGTCTGCTGTGTTTATTGTTTTCAGTCCAAAGTGTTTGGTAATTTGTTACATAGCAATAGATAACTAATATACTCAGAAAGTAAAATATTTTCGGACCACTCTGGAGCATACCAAAATTCTATAAGCTACAACTCAATATTTGCCCTCTAAGAGGCCAGAGGAAAAATAGGCCAGAAACATACTTCCTAGGAATAACTTTGCAGCCTTAGCACAAGACCCTCGAGGGCATCCTGCCGCCTCTTTCTAGGTACCATCATCCGGGATGTCCAGTCCTTCAGGGAGTTTTCTGTTCAACCACTATCACGGACAATGCTTTCTCAAGTGCAGCCACTGGCCATAGCCCTTCTTTGCTGAGATGCTTTCACAGAAAAAGCTTTGGATATTATTTTAGAATCACGGTAACTCTAACTTGAAAGGAAAAAACCGTCCACCCCCGCAGCCTAGCTGTAAGTGGCAAGCGATCTGCCGGTCTAAATCCCCTTCCACAGTGCAGCCCCTCTGAAGACGGCCGATGGTTATCTCTGAGTCCTCCTCCTCCCGGGACTAAATATTCCCATTTCTCATGGCACGTCGTAATCCTCTACTTCAAGAGGTCTTCAACAAAGACAGGCACCAATAATCAAGAAGCCAACCATTCACAGTCTCCCTCCCCCTCCCCGGCCAAAGGCCACCCTGGACAGTAAGTGAGGGCCCACCTGAGAGGTGCTGGGGAGAACTGCTTCATGGCGGCTCACCTGCCTGTCTCTGCACCACAACATGGGACAGCAA
Organism: Neogale vison; assembly: GCF_020171115.1. NCBI lineage: Eukaryota > Metazoa > Chordata > Mammalia > Carnivora > Mustelidae > Neogale > Neogale vison. The sequence continues at coordinate 289,783,018 of NC_058091.1, forward strand.
GAAGCTTTTCACTCTGAGGCTTAATCGCTTACACTAGGTGCAAGCACTCAAGCCTCGGGATCAGGACAATGGAGCAAGGCTTTGAGGGCTTGGTCAAGAGTTGGAGCTACCAGGACAGGAGTCCCCTGGATTTCTTGCTAGGTATGAAAAACACAACGATTCACTTTAGTTACTGTCCCCACCTTCCTGTCACATGCAGCTCTGAACACAGCCAGCTATGCCTTCAAGGTGTGAATCACGATTTCTGTATCTTTCACGATTCAAAAATACTCATGATTTCTACATCTTCATCAAGCCATTCATAAACTTCCTGTCATAAACAAAACAGCACAGTCCCAATTAAAGCAGAATGGCAGAAAACGCCAGCAAATAAATCTTCCCACATAAAACAAAAAAGGTGACTGGGGGAGGTATGTGGGTGGTTCTTCTTCACCTTTTAATCAGTTCTGTACTTCGTTGTCCTGTTTCTTCCCACACCCTTCCTTCCTCCCCCAAAGAGGTTTGGAGAAAGCTCAAGCTTTGAAACACAGAAAGTCCATCAATGTACCAGCTGAAAATAAGATCTCGCCTCTTACTAACACGTCTTTCTTAATTTTTTTCAGTCTGTCATATGGCTTATTTCACTTAAATATACCTGAACTGGCTGACTATAATGTTAAACTGAGATCTAAGCACGTAAATGCAGTAAGTCAAAAAGCAATAATAAAGAAAAAGCCCACATTTATTATCAGCCACACCCAAAGGCTGCAGGCACTGCAAAGCCAGTCATCAAAGTTTAAGAGGCATTCTCACACTGCTCTCTGTGCTTTTCTCTCCATTCACTCACACACTCTTCTACTCCCTCCCAAACTTTTTTACACCACCTTCTGGAAAATTCCATGGACTGAGCCTTTTAAGTCCTGCCTTGACTGAAACCAGGCTCGCAGAGAACAGCGCTTCCCTGCAGGACTTCCTTCTTGGGCTCCTTCAGTCACAGCCTCATGTGGCAGGGTTGGTGCTGGAGTCGGCATCCTCCGGGCTGCTGGTCCTTTCCTCATCCCCAAGGGCACACTAGCATTCCATCCAGATTCAAACCACTGGCCAACCCCACCTTCTTCCCCTTCTCACTGTCCACATATCACTCAACCACTCCCCCTTAACTTACTGAGAATTCCAGCCCTTGGCTCAGAGCTTCCATTCCCGGGTCCTATGGTCACCATGGGTAACTTCAATGTACTCTGACCTCCCGGTCGCCCTCCTCCCAATCTGCCTGCTCTAATCTGCTCTCTCCATACCTGACAAACACAGACCTACCTTTTCCCCTGCTTCCCACTGCCCTTAGGTTAAAATAAATCTACCTCGTCCAGTTGACCCCAACCTCTAAGACCTGGCTGCTGCTTACCTGGCTATACCCCCCTCTTTGCCCTTCCTGTACTCTGCCATGCTTGGTCTGGCCTTCCTCCCCCTGTATTCCCTGCTTTCTGGCTTTCAGTCTCACCTTAGAGGTCACTTCTTCAGGGATACACATCTGTCCCACCACACAGAAACCCAGTCCAGATCAGGCACGTATGCTCATAAGCCTTCAGACCACCCTGTACTTGCCTTCAGACCACCCTTCTCTCGCCAGACTGAAACTGCCTGTTTCCCTGGGACTCCCTGAGGACTCTACCTGCCTGCAGAGCAAGGACCATTCCTGCCTCATTCACACAGTAAAGTGCTCGCAGCAGTCATCAAATAAAAGCCTTCCCCTCAAGAGGAGTGATCTCACTAGGAAGTAGCATTGACCCTACTGAAACTATTTTCAGTTGCTCAATTAAAAACAAAACAAAAAAAAACACAAAGAAATACCTTTAACAATGAAAAATGAACAGCCTTTCTTCTTGAAGTACAAATTATTCTTTGAAGCAAAGCCCAAATGTTAACCTCAGAAACACCTAACACAGGACCTTACACAGAGATTGAATTGAACATTTGCTGACTGACAGACTTAAATTAACAAGTCAGCACAGCAAAATATATCAAAATCATGTGTTACCTGGAAAGTATGTATCCTTTAAATGTATAGGCATGTTCAAACAAAAGATATTTAGGATGCTATGATTATGATGACATTCAGAGAAAACACTTCGTTTCTAACTGGTTTGGTTTCAAAATAGTTAACTGATGTTTTAGTAACTTTTGCCTACTTCTTTCTTCCTTCTCTGCACTCATTTCCAGTTAATCACCAAATCTGATCATTTCTCCTTCATAGCATCTCTTCTACCAGGCCTTGCCCTTCCCTCTCACTAACCCCCAACCTGGTGTGAGCCCTTCCTTGCCATAGTAGACGCTACCTGACTTCTGTCCCCGTCCCTCTTCAATGCACTCAGACACCCTCCCAGTACTGCCTCGAGACATCTTAATAAAACCAGCTTCAACCCTCTCTTATTGGAAAAACAAATTTCACAGTCCTTAGCCTAACAGTCAAGACCCTTTATGATCTAATCTTAAAACTACACTCAAATACATATTAATATTATCATCAAAATTATATATGCATTTGGTCACAAGCATTAATCCTCTTCCTCACACTTTTCCAGCCAGAAGAGTCAAGGAATTCCTAACTTTGTTCTAATTCATAACTCAATTTCTGATGAATGTTTACCTTACTTCTTCCTTTCCAATATATATATTTGTTTAGTTCCTCTGTTGGTAATCGTTACCATTTTAAGTAACAAACCCATACCTTTATTTCTTGTTCCACCAACTACAGACATTACCTTTTGACTTTGGGTTGTAGGCCCTTCCTTCAGCTCTTCTCTCAAACCATATTTTCAGATTTCCAATAAATACTGCCGTCAGTCAAACCGTCCCCTGGACCACCTTTTGTCCACCATGATGCTCTTCCGTCTACTCTTCAGCTCACTTTTCCCAATTCCATTTCCCTAAGATCCAGCTAAAAAGCTAGGATCTTCTGCCAAAGAGAAACCTCACTGCTTCTCATGACATAGTGAGAACTCCCTCCCCTGGCTTCCTGGGGCATTTATTACTTGTTCTGTGAATCCAACTACCAATTATGTATATTGTGCTATTTTGTTTGCGCTTGTGTTTAACTTTCCATGGTTTACAGCATGTTTTCCAAGGGATATCTTAGCATTTCAGAATCTTACTATGGTGACTTGCATATACTGGAGATTCTAGAAACACCCTTATTGATTAGTGCTAATATGTAAACCTCTTATAAACTCAAAAAGCTGATATTCAACTACAGCCTTAGTTTCCCAGTCTGAAAGATCAGATTACTTCATAGAAGTCACACAGGCCTGAACTACGACCAAATCAAACATCCAAAGGAAGCATACTTCTAAGTATACATACGAACTTCGCTAGGGAAGACACCTAATTAAAACTCTCCATCTGCAAAACATCTGAAGTGGAGTACAGGGTCCGTATTTCAACAGCTTACTGGGAAAGGGCGGGGAGCACAGCTATATAAGACAGTTTACCAGCTTCTTTGCCTTAATTTCAATAAAGGGCCATAAATTACACTTGGGTAGCTGGGATTCCGTGATGAAGTTAAGGGTAACTGAGCGGCAGAAACTCAAGCAAGGGCCAAACTCGAGAGCTCAGGTCTCCGGCTCCGGCTCCGGCTCCTGTCTGCTTAGGGGTGGGAGGAGCCGCTGAAGTCGCTAGAATGTGTCCTCCCCAGCAAGTGCCACTGCGGGTAGCGCCGGGGTTGGTGGGTGGGCCGGGGGAACGTCTGGGAAGGGACGGGCTGCCCGGGGCTCTAGGGAAGCCTGGGATGAGCGATGCGGGCGGGAAGGACGCCCGGCGGGAAGAGCACTGCGCAGAGGCACCTGGCCGGGGACCCGAACGGGGTTCCCAGAGCGAGGCGAGTCACAGGGCGGGCGGGTTGAGACTGGCCAGGGTCCCGGAGTTATTCCGGGAAGAGGGGGGCGAAGGGTGGCGGGGGCCCGGCTTTTGCAAGGGCTGCGACGGTTGCGGAGTAGTTACCCGGGTGCCATTTCAGGGCCAGCTTCCGATAGGCCTTCTTGAGCTCCTCCTCGCTGGCGTCGCGCCGCACCCCCAGCGCTTCGTAGTGACACTTCATCGCCCGGCCGGGCAAGGGGCTGGGGCCGGGGCCCGGGGCGGGGCCGGGGCCCGGGCCCGGGCCGAAGGGGTGGCGGCGGCGCTGCTGGTCCTCTTCGGCAGCGGGAGTCCGGCGCCCACACCCGGCCAGCCAGCGAGCGCGGCGGCGGCGGCAGCGGCGCGGGGTGGCGGAAGCGCGCGGCGGCGACAGGCGGCGCGGGCTGCGGCACGCGGGCGCGCGGAGGGGGCGGTGCCGGAGGCCGCGGCTTCTCATGGGCTGGGGGGAGGGCTCGGTTCCGGGAAAAGCTGCGCGGGAGGGAGGCGGGGCCTCGGTGGGTGGGAGGCGGGGCCGCGGCGAGATGAAGGCGGGGCCCCGACAGGTGGGAGGCGGGGCCACGGCGGGCGTCATTGTGAGGGGCACAGTAGCCGGTCTGTGTAAGGAGCACTAACTGGGCTGGCCACCGGAGGGCTGATAGGAGTCTGATAGAAGGTTCCGGAAAGCACCTTGTCTTCTGAAGACGATTTTTCAGTGGACCCCCGTTTTTCCGGGTGAGGCGACTTAGGTTCGAAGTAGTCGAGTGTTTTGCTCAGGCCTCCCCAAATGATCAATGGCAGGATTCAGGTGAACCAATGCAGGATTTAACTTCAATTCTCTTCAGCTGCCACTTATCGCGATCTCTAATACTGCTCATTCCAATAGGCAATCAAGTAACAGTAAATAGGATGCCTTAAAGTGGAAAATTTGAGAGACCATCAACACATTTAAAAATAACATACCAAATGTTTCACCACCAGTATGAAAAAAATTGTGCTGACCCATCCACTAACACTTTCTGGTTTCTAAGCCTGCATTTCCTAGATTGTTAAGAATGCTGTTAGGGGATAGTATTTAATTTAACCTGTTTTTGTTGATCGAACCGACACACCGTTATTACAGCATGGGAGATCCGTACAACTGTTCCAATTTGATAAGGTGTCAAAACAGTATCCTGTCCTTAAAATACATTGGTTTAATAGATACACCAATATATTTCACTGTAATGTGGAATGTTTACATAGGTCAATTGTTAGGTGTAGGTTTTGTCAACCATGTGTAAAGAGAAGGGTTGGCTCTATTGCTAACGTCTTATTGTACAAGGTGGTTCCTTGCTTCCCTAATACCCTGCCCACTGCACAATCAAAACCAACCCCAAACCTCATCAAGTCTCCACACACCACTGTTCAACCAACTCATACTCGAAATTTACACACCTGCCTCTTTTTCAAAGAAGATACTATACACCATCTTAGTTTGTAAATTGATAATGGATAGGGACTGAGAAGTTTGAATAAAGGTGAAAATGGAAACTTTCCCCATTTGAGAATGGGGTTAGGGGTAGGGGGATAAAAAGTGACAATAGAATTTTTCTTCCTCCAACTGCATCTGGTTTTGCTTAAAAACCGAGTCACTTGCATTTTTCCTCCTGAGAGAAGAGTAAATTGTTTCTGCCTGTTAACAGTTAAAGAAATAAAGAGACAATTACACTGGATATAAATTTCAGTTTAAAGGATTATCTTTATTGAACAAGTTGACTTTTCAATGAACATGAGTTGAAAAAAAAAGGAATTCTCATTCAAATGAGGTACACATATAAATCATCATGAAAGGGAAGTAATTTGGGACAGGAAGATATGTAGAAACTGATCATCAAAATCGTTAAAGAAATGCCACTAAAACTCTACGACACACACCTCAGAAAATCTTAAAAGTTTCGGTCTTCATTCAAACAACTTGTTGAGCCAGTCTATTTTATAACCTATAATTAACTTCTTGGGATGTGGGTGTTTAAATACAAATCCTGAATACAGCTTCTTTTCATCCCGGGCTGTATTCAATTGCTTAAATAAATAAGCTTGTTCTCCCCCTGCACTTAGCCAAAATTGGCCTTCACTAGCTATGCACAAGTATTTAAAGTGAACCTCTGAACTGAATTACCTGCTTAGTATAGATTTCAAGATATAGACTATTTCAGAATAAAGTGGCCTAATTTTACATTCAAGAAAAAATGAAATTAAGAAAAAATGAAATATAATGGAAAATTGATTGTTCTGCCTACAGATTTAAAATACAAGTGAGGAACTAGGATACCTAGAGTAATCCTGCCATAGAAGAATTCTTACAAATTAGTAAAAGATAACTACCACACAAAACCAAGATTAGTCACAAAAGAAAAACCAGTATCTACCCAAAAAAGGGTATTCTTTTTTAACCTACCAAACTGACAAAAGTTATTTCACTATACAAGGGTACAAGTAAATAGATGAACACTGACCTCTGGTGAAGTACAGTATTTAGGGGGGCATCTTTTCACTCGAGTTCCACTTACAGGAAACCACAAGGTGGTACAAAATAATTTATGTCAAGAAATGTTTGCCATAAGCATCCATACCTGAAATACTGTAATATCCCATAAGAGACAGATAGTACAGTATAGCAGAGTAGAACACGATGCAATAGTCATGTATAATAAAGACATGGGGAAGTGATTAATAGGACAGAACACCACACACGATATACACATTTGCACATCTCTCAGTCTCTTCAGCGGCCACCTACCTGTCCACAGCCACTGGCACCCAGAATCTTGTCTTTCCCTCCTACTAACTGACCTCTAGGAGGGTAAGCCCTGTGCTCTTCACTTCAGTTCCTTCATTAGGGAAGTAACTCAAATATCAACTCAGTATTCCAGTGCCCTCCAACTACTGTTCCACTTTTCTTCCTTTTACTATTAAATTATCATTTATACCCACTGCTTCTAAATTAAATTTGTAACCTACAAATACTTCCAAACGTATTAACTCATTTGATTCTCAGAACCTAAAATTTATTGTAAATTTTTTTTTTAAGATTTTATTTATTTTTGTGAGAGAGAGGGAGAGCTCACACCTACTCTAGGGGGCAGCACAGAGAAAAGCAGACTCCCTGCTGGGCAGGGAGCCCAATGATGCCTGACTCAACCAACCACAGGACCCTGGGATCATGACCTGAGCTGAAGGCAGACGCTTTGCTGACTGAGCCACCCAGACATCCTATTGTACTTTCTCTTTTTTTTTTTTTTTAAAGATTTTATTTTTTTATTTGACAGAGAGAGATCACAAGCAGGCAGAGAGGCAGGCAGAGAGAGAGGAGGAAGCAGGCTCCCCGCTGAGCAGAGAGCCCGATGCGGGCCTCGATCCCAGGACCCTGAGATCATGACCTGAGCCGAAGGCAGCGGCTTAACCCACTGAGCCACCCAGGCGCCCCCTATTGTACTTTCTTGAGGTGAGAAATCAAGATCAAGGTCTGGCTTTTCCAAGGCCTCATTCATTGGGACTCAGAGACTCTCAGTAAGATGCTTTTTCTACCAATCTATCTGCACTTTATCATCCGAAATTAAGTACCTAATTCATTGCTTTACAAGTAATAATGACCCAATAAATGTTTGAATTTCAGCTTCGCTAAACCCAAAATTTTAATCCAAGAAAGCAAGCCTAAACCTGAAGTGTGCTGAATTTTCAGTAATACCAAACAAGCTTTGAAAAGAAAAACAGAAATGAACTGATGAGTTTTTGTGACATTCAGAAAAACATACACACCACTGAAGCCACAAATTTTAATTTGATATCTCTTTGTCTAAATTGCCACACTAGTAAGATATAAGGTAGTCCTGGATAATAAAATGTATTTACACATTGAATACAAAATAAATATAAAATTACTGAAAAGTTAGTTATCCACTGATTCATTTTGCATTCCTACTGTTCATCTTCTGTTTCATTTTTCTTTGCCTTTTATAAATCCTTTTCTTTCTTGCTTTCAAATCGACTTTGGGCTCTGGCTTTACCCACTGTATTTCTATTGGCTTCTCCTCGGCTGGTGTAACAAAAACATCTGCAGTGGGATCATGTGGAAGAATAGTCTTTGGTTCTTTCTTTTTCATTTTCTGCGCATCCTTCACTTGTTGTTTCTCTTTGTATTTTGCAGCTGTGATGCTTCTTACAATACGCCGATGCTAAAGACAACAAAATATCAGATGCTTTCAAAATAAAAACATACTACATATGGACATTCACTTGTGAGCCCTATTTTCCCTTCACTCTTGTCATTAAAAAAAAAAGTAGTAATTTGCAAGACAGTATGCAGCAAAAAAAAAAAAAAAAAAAAATTAGTTTCACAGTTAACAGAAATCACTTGACAGAACTGCTTTGGCCAGCAAGTTCTGGGCGTCAAGGGACCACTGAACAACAAAACTAGCTTACCATGTTTGGTGACTGGTAGTGAGGATTTTCATATAAAGTTGGTCCTCCAAAACTTCCCTGGAAAATCTTTATGAGATTTAAGACAAAGCGAGGTCCTATTTCTACAAGAGCAGCATCTTCTTCAATTATCTTTAATAAAAAGGAAACATTTTAGTTTGGGTATACTACTCGCTAAAGTTAAACTGGCTATAACCTTATTACAAATATGCCTAAAAGAAGTGAAAACCAATTAAATTAAGGGGGAAGTGAAACTTGGCAAGTGCCAAATTCTCAGTACTTTCTGAAATATATTACTAGTTACAGGTAGTTGTCACAAGAAAATACTAACTTTTTTCAGGGAGTTCTCTCAAAATTTAGTAATTTCAACTTGGTCCTTCTCTTGCTTCTCACAGCACACGTATTCTTGAAAAACTGTGGTTAAATGAGTTTTTAAAACTGCTACCACTGTAACAAAATGTATGAAAGCACTCTATGGATAACCCTTTTAAAATGTAAGTCAATCCCTAAATTGTATTTATTTATTTGTTTCTTTTAAAGATTTTATTTATGATACAGACACAGAGTGAAAGGGAATACAAGCAGAGAGAGTGGGAGAGGAAGAAGCAGGCTTTCCCAGAAGCAGAGAGCCTGATGCGGGGCTTGATCCCAGGACCCTGGGATCAGTGACTTGAGCCAAAGGCAGATGCTTAAGGACTGAGCCACCCAGGCGCCCCCCCACCAAATTGTATTTATATGTCTAATTCAAATTAGATTAAATGGTATATAAAAGGATATATGGCCAAATTTACTTTTGAATGGCTTCTGATTGTGGAATTAAGAGGCAACTTCTGAACTACAAATACAAACACAACATTGTTGGTTCAGGTATGTCTGCCCTCAGAGGCTGCGGGGCTATGTTTAAGTCACACTGCAGGGTATCCAACATAATACATAAAGGAAAGAGCCCAGATTACTTCACAAGCTGTTCCTTCCACCTCTCTATCTTTCTTTTTTTAGTGTATGTGCTGCCGAAGCAAGCACGCCTCTCTACCTTTCTGACTTCTTATCCTGCCAAACTCCTGCTTCAAGATTTAAGAATCACCTCTCCTCCTAAACGAGTCACTATATGACTTATCTCACAGTTCTCATTGAATGCATTCTACAGAGATCATGTTCTTCTAAGTCTTAACAACCTCCACCTATAGATTCCAACCTTTTTAGAGATAAATTTGTATCTTACTGAATATATCGTTGCTTGTTAGCAAACCCTTACTCCAAAACCAACTGATAGCCATTGGAAAAAACTAAGTAGAGAAGTAGGAAAAGTATGAGACAGCAGTTAACTGCTACAAGTCTGTGGGGGCAAATAACTATTTAAAACAAAAGGACTTATTATTTGCATCTTTTACAGATGCTATATACCCCACTTCATTTCAAAGTATAATTAAAAATCAATTAAAGCTAACCTGAAAGTTCCGAAACCATATCCTATTATCCAAAATGGTGAAAGTAAATACATGGTCCACAAACGGTTGGCTTTTGGGATGATATCGTGGTGTACTAAAGATCTAGTTTAAAAAAAAAAAGAAAAAAGAAAAGTTAATGTCTTATTCTAGCACATATCATGCATGTTTTAGATAGCTAAATTAACAAAAAGTCCAAAGGAGACACACATTTATATTACTGAAAATACTTTCTAGAAAAGTTATTTACCTGAATTAAGAGTTCTTTTAACAAAGTATAATGTGGTGATTCATCAAAAGCCTATAAAAATAAAGTGAACATATTATTTGACAACAGCAGTGTTTTGTTTAAAATTGTGGATTTTTTGGTAAATTGAATTACAAACCATATTCACTAAAAAACAGCCACTCAGAGTAAGAAAATTAGACCTCATATACTAATGAGGAACTTACAGGGTCAAAAGACAGAAGGGGCCGAGAACCTTTCAAACAGTTTCCGGTCATCTTTAGTTCAGCTAGGGTATGGACTAGAAAAAAATATACCAATAAAAGTAGTTATAACTTTAGCACAATTGTCCCAAAAGAGCATTTTCAATTTTGTCATTAAAAAAAAATCTTAAACTGAGTCAACTTACTGTTTTGAACGAGGAATTTAGCAGATGGCCCATGAGGTGAATTTGAAAGCCTAAAAAATATGAAATTTTTCAACTAATTAGAATTTAGAATGTAGTAAATTCTTACTACCTCAGTTTAAAAGACACCATACATGTTTGTAACATCCACACATTTAACTTTCTTTAAAGGTTTCAACTTTTGTGAAACCAAATGAATTTGCTTCATCCCCTGGCCCCTTCTTTTTATGTAAGACTAAAAGGAGTCTATACCCTAAGAGATTTAAAGAGTAAGTCCATTTACAAGAACAGTTCCCCTAAATCTTCCTTAACACATTATCTTACCACATATAGAGATCCTGTTTTTTCTTAGCTTCAAAATAGATACATTTATTGCAGTTTTTCATTTCACAAACCTAAACAAAGTATGGAAAAATGAAGTAGATAGTAAAAATGAGAACCAAAGCAATACCTATATTCCTCCAAAAATACTAAAACAGGCTAATAGGCTACAAAGGTCTAAATCTAGGTAATTTCACAAAAAGAAACATTTCAAGTTTCCCTTAGGTATTCTAAAGTAAACTAGATACTCTGGTCTCTCTTCTGCTTACTGGGAGCCTCTATCTTCAACCATACTCCCACATACAATCCCCAAAGAGCAAAAAAAGATACCCGAGGGGGAAGGCACACTAAAATTAGCCTTATCAATCTTAGGAAAATAGAGTCCTTCAAGAGCCAACTACATCCATTATAATGATTATTTTTATTTTTAACTCTTTCGCATTTAAGCTCAAGAAATTTGAGATTTTTCTTCCTAATCTGTACTATCATTTCTGTGATTTCCATTCTGTGAAATCACTAAGGGACTGGTGAAAGGCAGAAGTATAAAAAACATATTTCAAGTTGAATTAAACTTCAACATCTTGAAAGCTTATACTACTAGAACATTCATAAACTACCTAATATAGTACTCATCAACCTCAACCACTTGAGACTTTAAACCTAACAGCTTTAAAAACTCTTAGGTCCAATGTTTTTGTTTCTTATTGGTCTTAGAACAAACAACAACACTAAGTTGGTTGTTTTCTAGTCAAGCTTCAACTGCTAGAAACTCATAACTTTTTTTCACCTATCTTCACTTGAAATTATACTTGTTCATGGACTGAATCCCCCATTAGTATGTAAGCTCCACTGGATGAAAGGGGGCATTATTCTGTTAAACAGGTTCCACAGTAGTAGAGTAAGGCCATTTATAACAGAAGTTCAAAAATTCATGCTAAATGAATAAAAGAAGCCTTGCTAATCACGAAAGAAAACGATCTTAAATAATTCCTCTAAATTTTTAAAAGTTAGCTTTAAAATATAAGTTTAGTATCTTCAACAACACTTTGAAAATTAGCCTATTAATAATTTGTAGTATCTTAAGAGCAATTACCATGTGTTTCACCTTTAATACTGACAAAATACTTTCTAAAATGTGTGGTTTTAAAAATATGAACTTTTTATTTATTTTGTACAAGTTGACAGTTTTTAATAAGTACCCATTATAGGGGCACCTGGGTGGCTCAGTGGGTTAAGCCTCTGCCTTCGGCTCAAGTCATGATCTCAGGGTCCTGGGATAGAGCCCCGCATAAGGCTCTCTACTCAGAAGGGAGCCTGCTTCCCCCTCTCTCTCTGCCTGCCTCTCTGCCTACTTGTGCTCTCTCGCTCTCGCTCTCTCTCTCTCTGTGTCAAATAAAAAAAAAATCTTTGAAAAAAATATTAAGTACCCATTATAAATTTAGCACTGTATTGTATATAATGAGAAAAAAAGATATAATCCTTGTCTTCCAGAAATTTCAATGTTTGGTGAAATAAGACAAATACAAGAATGATCAAGAAATAACATATTTTGAATCACTGTGAGACTCAGATAGTGAGATACAGACAGTATATAAACTGTCAGTATTCAAACTGTAAGATATAGAGAGTATATATATATAAAAATTTATAAGGCAGATTACTGGAGTCAGGAAAAATTTGAGTTATCTTTTACAAAACAATTTAAAAGTCACTGAATAGGGGCGCCTGGGTGGCTCAGTGAGTTAAGCCTCTGCCTTCAGCTCAGGTCATGATCCCAGGGTCCTGGGATCGAGCCCCACATCGGGCTCTCTGCTCAGCGGAGAGCCTGCTTCCCGCTCTCCCTCTGTGCCGGCCTCTCTGCCTACTTGTGATCTCTGTCTGTCAAATAAATAAATAAATAAATAAAGATATTTTTTTAAAAGTCATTGAATAACTGACTTATTGTTTAAATGAACAATCTTTAGTATTCCAAAATATTTTATTCCTAAGTAGAGTTCTTAGAATATTTTACTTGAATTACGATCTAAAATTACCTCATTAATGACAAATAACTTGTCTTTACGATCCATTTTTGTATCTATAAAAAGAAAAAAAGAAAGTAGATAAAAGATTTCAAAGCTACTTCAAACATATCACACATGCTTTCTAAAAAAGTATTTTAAATGTTTTTACAATCTTCAGTTTAAAAGAGATTTAATTAATTTTCAAAATTATTAGACCTAAAAACACATGACCTCTTTAAAAATCTTGTTCATTTTTTATAAAAATGACTAGAAAATAGTTCTCAAGAATCATAAAGTATGATCTAAGCAGTGTTTCTCGTCAACTTTACATATTGTGTAGGTCCCTTTCACATATGGGAACATTTTCACAAACTGAACTATGTTCTAGGATTGCAGTTTAAGGAACACTCACTGAAGAAACTAAAATTAGAACCAAAGGAAATGGATTGAAAAAACTGTTTCAGATTATCACAGAAAAAAAAAAAAAGCAACAATATAAATTAAATCTCTTCTGAGTTTCAGAGATATGAAGATATAAGAGCAGACCCCAGTTTGAGAAACAGTGCTCTAAGGAACAAAGCTATAACCTAGAATGAAAGCCAAAAGCTCCTCCCAACACAGGCACAAAAACAGCTGTGTGATGGTACTGCCACAGTTCTAAACTTGAAACTTCACTTGCCTGCAAGATACACCATTGCTAAAGAGAATATCTTGGCATTTAGATGTAGGTTGAGCCCCAAATTAAAGGTGCTTAAAATCCCACTCCAGCCCACTAACTTTTTAAATACGAACAGGTTTTTCTGTTTGTTTTGTTTTTAATGCCAGATAGTGGGGTGCCTGGGTGGCTCAGTGGTTAAGCATCTGACACTCAATCTCAGCTCAGGTTTTGATCTTGGGGCTTTGAGTTCAAGCCCTGCACTGACTCCATGCTGGGCATGGAGCCAACTTAAAAAAAAAAGAAAAAGAAAAAGAAAATGCAGATACACAAAGTCCTCAATTATTTAGAAGAACAACCAGATCATGACCTCTGAGAACATTACAATTAAGGCATTCCTGGACCTTCAGGAAATGTTCTGATAACAGTAGGATATCTAAGAAAGTGAAGGGAATGTTTAGTGAATAAAGTATTTCTAACAAAATATTAATTGAAAAAATCTTGTCATTGTTCTGAGGCAAAAGAGTTCTTTACCTGATTAGGCTGAACAAGTGACAAGGTTAAACAATGACTTAAAGTGAGAATATAGAGACAAGTTTATAAATAAGAATTTTAAAAGTATATGATATAAAGGCACCTGCTTTAGAATGAGGCATCAACATTCTCAAGTCTTGCATTAAATGTCTCGTTCTGAAATTTATTCCTCTAGAAGAGAAGATAAGAATCCGTTCCTTATTTTTCCACTTGCCCTAAAGAAAAAGAAAATGTTAAGATTTTAAAATCTCATACTCATACCTTGGTTTTTTGTTTGTTTGTTTGTTTTGTTTTTGTTTTTTAAAGATTTTATTTATTTGACAGACAGAGATCACAAGTAGGCAGAGAGGCAGGCAGAGAGAGAGAGAGGAGCAAACAGCCCGATGCGGGACTTGATCCCAGGACTCTGGGATCATGACCTGAGCCGAAGGCAGAGGATTTAACCCACTGAGCCACCCAGGCACCCCATACCTTGTTTTTTTTTAAAGATAGTTTTAGAAGTATCTAATTCTTAAATACTCCATCACCCTCTAATGTATCAAGACTACATCCTTAATTCTGCCTCTCTCCCATGTGTGTAATTCAGAGAACTGAGATGTTTCACTATACGTAGAATTCTTCCACGCCTGAACCCAGAACAAACTCCTCAGTCAATATTCCTTTCACAAGAAAACTTTAATATTAATTTAATATTTACTAGGTTCCTACCAGAAGTCAGTCATTGTTCTTATGTGGGAAGATAGTCAACAAGCAAGCAAATCAATAAAGACACAAAGGCAAGAACCGCATAAAACCCTTACTGAGATGCTTTGCCATTTCTATTCTACATGACAGATAATACAACATATCTGTCATATAGGATAGGATAGAAATGGTAAAGCATCATGGCAACATGTGATGATGCAAAAAAGGAAACTTGAAAAGTTCCCATTTTATCTTAATGTTCAAAATTTAGATCCCCTATCTAAAAAACAAGCTAAAGATAGCCCATGGTTCTGATAAAATAACACAGCCAATGGAAAAGTTAACTCCTTGTATGTAAGTAAGTAGAGACACAATAATATTCATTACAAACTTCCAGGTAACAGGCTAAACAATTCTGACAATCTCTCAGTGGTATTTACTGACCACGGCTCCCTCCCAGAAATACCTTCCTTGACTTTCTTCATTTTTGGTTTTTCTTCTTCCACCTCTCCGATTCCTCCTCCTGACTTGAAAAACTCTTTCCTAGTCCTCTTTTGGTTTCAGTCTCACTACAGAGTTCTCATAATCATTCCGTAACTTTAATTGCCAAATCTATAGAAAGGTAAGGAACTCTCTCCACTCCTAATAATCCAAGTATTTGACTTAATACCTCAAATTCAACTCTAGAATACTAAATCTTAAATCTAGTAAGTTTCCTGTTTTTCTAATGATGCAACCATCATTTCCATCCCCCTGGCTTTGAATTATCTATTTGCCTGTTTCTCCTATATCATAAGCACTACTAAATGCCGTCAATTTCTCTTAATGCCTTCCTATTCACAGTGCCCACATTCAGATTCTTATTTTCTTAAATCTCCTAAAATGGCTAGCCTTCCTGGACAAGAGTTTCTCCAATAGGTCTGGCAGACTAGCACCAGCTTTGTCTTTTTAAAGCACTGTTTCAATCACATCCTTAACCCACCAGGATTTTCTAAACACACTCCAATATGACATAGCTTTAACACTGGATTCTAAAATATATTTCTATTTCTACCTCACTACTGCCCTAAATCAACCCTACCTTTTAGCTAATCTGGCTCTATTTTTTAGATTTTCAGCATTTTTCCCTCCACATCAATGCCTTTGATCACTTTTTCTTCTTTGCCCTCATATAGTTCCCTCTCATTTTTGAATACTGAATACTGGAAATGTGCCCCTACTTTGAAATCCACTCAAGGAATAAATCCTTCATGATCCCTTACATGACTGTCCAAGGGTAAAAGTAATTTCTATCTTCTGTACTTCCAGGAAATTTTTCATACAATGACCCAGGTCATAGATACTATTGTATTTCCTTCCAGGTTAAGGGAAGAGTGGGAGCACTAACATTTACTAAAAATCCTCTAGCAGTCCAGCTTATTCTTCTCAAAAAGTAAAGCACATTTTCTTCCTCTTAATTTGCAGATGACAAAAGAGCTCAAAACATGGACATTAACCATCAGTAAAGCTAGAATTTAAACTCATCTTTCATTCCTCAGAGCTAACTCCTTTCCTAGTGCTTTCCACCACAGATGGTCATTTATCACCTACTACCTGCTAGAGTACTATGCTAAGGGCCAGGAAAGTAGAAATAGAATCAAAAACAGAAACAAATCAAAGACCACCTCTGTCTCCAAAGTACTGGATCTAGCTTACGGAATGGAAGTTAGGCCCAACAACTTGTGTTCACCTTCTTCTGAATACAAACCATGAACTTACATGCATTTCTGAGTTTTCTTCTAATCTCCCAACACTTCAGAAAGAAAGTCCTATTCTAGTTTAGAATTCCAAAACCAGAGGAAACCTAACTTCGGACAGTACCTGACATATATAAAAATATTTGAATACAAAAAAAGTTCATTTTACCTCGTCTAGCTTTCATCAACCCTTAAGAGTTAAAAACCTGATCAGACAAGTCAAAGCCATTATCCCAAGGGCAGCAATTTTTAAAAAAGGACCGCCTGACAAGCTTCAGGATCACAGAATGACAGAAGCTAACTATGGCGGAATAGGGGGACTAGTAGCCATTGGAAGATATATACTCAATAGCGAGAACTAACTTTAGGGAAAAGTAATACCACCCCAAATGGGGGAAATGGAGTAATCAGAAGACACAACACTGGGACTGAATACCCCAAAGGTTGCTTCCCTGTGAACCGTTCGGAAGCCAGCCCGCTTCCTCGGCCGCTGCCTCCAGAAGACGGCCACGTGCATGAGAGCTAGCTCTAAGCGCGGTAGCCTGTCTGACCCGGACGAGAGCTGAAACCGAGCTCCGGTAACAGGCTACTCCGAAATTACCAAAGCACTTATCAGGGAGGTAGCCCCAGGGAAGGCGTGTAGAGCCGCAGGTGTAACCTGGATGTAAGCTCTACCTTGCAAACGGGGCCTGGGATACGGTCTCTCTCTTCTTCTTCCGCCTCTTCTGCCATGTCGCGCAGCTTAGCTGGCTGCTTGGTATCTTTTTCATTCCTTTTTGGTTTTTTCGCCTGAACCGCCAAGCCCCCACGCCGCTTCCTCTTGGTCGCCGCCATCTTGCCTGAACGCCTCAGGTCTTGGCTTTCCTTCCGGCTCTGCCGCTCGCTCCCCTTTCCGATCTCTATCGTACAGAGCGCTCGGCTCCGCAGTCCCCCGGCTCGATGGTACCTTTTTCCGGTTTCTGATGGCGCATGCGCGGCTCTCTAGGCCGTCTCTATCTCTATGGTGACGGTGGCCGAGGCGGCCGTCTGGTCTGAAAAGAGTGGCGGGATCCGCTGCATTTTCTCCCCAAGCTACCTGAGAGGCGCGGCTGGCTTCTTCGGTGGCCTGGCTGCGAAGGGCTCTCGGGCGTCCGGATCCCGCTGGAAAGGTAAGGTTTCCGTGCCCGGAGCCCGGGGTCAGGAAATAGATGCCGTCTCTTGACGGGTTGGGGAACAGGACTGTGTGGGACTCCAGGATCTCCCGAAGAATGGGGGCCCGCCCTCCGCCGCCTGTTCTGTTAGGGGCAAGGTTAGGGGTGCCGGACAGCTCAAACCCGACTCAGCGGGGACACGTAATCCAAGTTTGGGGGGACCGCCCCCCCAGTAGAGCTACCTCGTTAGTTACCTGTTCTCATTGTTCACAACTTTTTCTGTGTTACTGGCCCCTTACTAAAGGCGAGGAAATCGTAGCTTAGAGTGAAGAGTAATTTCCCCCCAAAGTTACAGAGAGTTGAAGAGGCAGAAATGGGGTGCCACCGGCGGAGTTCGATGCCCAGGCCTCGCCTCAGCGAGGGTTGACATCGCGGGCCTTACCCGCATTGACCGGAGCTTTATTGTCGAATCTCATCAGGTGTTTCGTGTTCCTCGGTAGCAAGTGTTGGCTCCGGGAGCATCCTTTGGGACCAATGTGCAGTGGACGATGCCCCTCCTAACCCCACAGATCCAAGACGAGAATGACTACAGCTTAGTGGCCAGCCTTGACAACGTTAGGAATCTCTCCACTATCTTGAAGGCTATTCATTTCCGAGAGCATGCTACGTGCTTCGCTACTAAAAATGGAATCAAGGTTACAGTGGAAAATGCAAAGTGTGTGCAAGCAAATGCTTTCATTCAGGTACGGAAATAGGCATCTTTTAAGTGATTTGCCAACAGTCCCACAGTTGGCAAGTGGCTGAGTTGGGATAAGAACCCAAACATTTGTTTCCAGTATATGCTCGTGACCAGTATTTCCATTTTATTGGTTATAATGTGCCCTTACAAAGCAATATATGTATGGTTCAGATAGGATTTCAGATTTAATCCAAAATTTTTTTAAGATTTTATTTTTTGATATATATATATATATAGAGAGAGAGAGAGAGAGCACACAAGCAGTAGAGTGACAGGCAGAGGGAGAGGGAGAAGCAGGCTCCCTGCTAAGCTGGGAGACAGATACCATGGGGGCGTTCAATCCCAGGACCCTGGAATCATGACTTGAACAGAAGGCAGCCACTATTAACCGAGCCACCCAGTCGCCCCTAATCCAATATTTTTTTGAACACCAAAGTGCACAGTGTACCCTCAGGTATAGAGGGATAGATAAGACATGGTTCCTGTCCTCAAAAGAAATTGAAAACTAGTATCACTCATGCATTATCAAATTGTTTGGCTATTTTCCAGATGACTTTTAGCACTGTTGACAGGCAAAAGATGAGACAAGGGAAAGTCCTGTGGGCAACAGTTTAGATCAAGAAGCTAGGTCAAAGACCTTTCATAAAGTTTTGCATGGTACTGAAGTCAGTTACACCTTTAACTACTGAGTAGTAGCATTCTAATGGTAATAGT
The DNA here is from genome assembly GCF_020171115.1 of Neogale vison. Taxonomy (NCBI): domain Eukaryota; kingdom Metazoa; phylum Chordata; class Mammalia; order Carnivora; family Mustelidae; genus Neogale; species Neogale vison. Next base: position 289,801,933 of record NC_058091.1, read on the forward strand.
TGAAAAAGCTGAAGATGTTTTGATGGGTAATCAGAAATTATTTTCATGGGGTCAGCACAATATTATTTTTAAAACAAAGTGAAATCTAGAAACTTGTCTGTGAGTTTTCATTAATATATATGCACTTTCATGTTTACTTTTCTTCACAGGCTGGAATATTTCAAGAGTTTATAGTTCAGGAAGAGTCTGTTACTTTTCGAATAAATTTAACTGTCCTTTTAGACTGTTTATCAATTTTCGGATCAAGTCCTATGCCAGGTGAACCATTTTATTATCATAATGACAAAAAGCAAATGCTCAGAAAAATACAGGAAAGGTTATTAGAAGTAAGAAACATATCTTGGAATTCATTTCTCACTGGTTACAATCATGGATTCTAACTTTTCACATTAATAGAAAGTATAGTAGAAACTATAGTTCTTTTCCTATTTGCAAAAGTATTTATAGTAATCTTTTTATAATTTACAAAGTTTGGGGGTTTTAAATTTGAATTGACCAAGAGAAGACTTTGAATATGTGTTAACTTGAACATTGCAAAATATGTATTAAATGGTTTTTTTTTCTAACCTGTTCAGGATTACAGTTTAGTGGCCAAGAAAGAGAGAAACCAATTCTCCTCACACCTAGTTTACTGTGTTCAGAATGTGCTTGCTGTTATTTCTTTAATCCTGTTTATAAATTGTCTATTTCCTGAAATGTTTAAAATATATGTTTCATTTTTTTAGGAATAGTGAATTCAGTTGCTATGGATATAAAACTACAAGGAATCCCCCAAAGAATGATTTTATTTCACAGGAATCTAGACATTAGCTAGGGAAAGCTCAGTATGGTTCTTTAGAAAATATATTTTAATTTTGTACTGAAAATCCCATTATCTTATATTTTCCTAATGCAGCGTTCCCTAGCTGGTTTTTCATAAAAGCATCTGCTTTCCCTCATTCCTCATGGTGGCTCTCCATCCAATAGGAGAAAAGGAGCTAGAATGTCTAGTCCTATTCCTCCTCCTCTCTAGTGGTTTGTAGTGTTAAAACCCATACCACCATTAACCACCCTGTCTTTTTCTCCTAGTTGGAGGAAATGTACATAATATCTCCCAATAGGAAAGATTGGAAGGATCCTTATCACAGTGAATACACTGATATTATCGGACTGACGATATCAAAGTAGTCCACTGTTGCACACCTTGCACCTTTGACAAAGAGCATAGCTTGTTCTGCAGTAATTCTGTTACTTGCAATATTGGTCCATGTAGAATCTTCATCCTGGAAATTGGACATATATAAAATCAGTAAGCTATTTCTGAGGTGTTTTGGCAAGCTGGAAAATGATTCAAAGAGTTGTGTTTTGTTTTCTTTGCCAGTTTTATTAGTTATTGTTTGAATTGTCTACATGTAACTGTCTACATATGATCCCTTTTTAGAAAGAGATGCATACATATGTGCTAGAAATTGGGCAGAGTAAAATAATCTTCAGGAGTTTTATGTATCATTTAAGAAGAAGTGGAACCTGCATTATAAAGCTGAGCCCAACATATGATTTATTTCCACTGCAGGGACTTTAACTGCACTTCGGATGTGTTACCAAGGTTATGGTTACCCTTTGATGCTATTTCTGGAAGAAGGCGGAGTGGTGACAGTCTGTAAAATCAATACTCAGGAGCCTGAGGAGACTCTGGATTTTGATTTCTGCAGCACCAATGTTATCAATAAGATTATTCTGCAGTCAGAGGGGCTCCGTGAAGCATTTTCTGAATTGGATATGACAAGTGAGGTGCTACAGATCACCATGTCTCCCGACAAGCCTTATTTCAGGTACTTGAACACAAGGCAATTAAAATTAATACGTAGTCTACTCTCTCTCCCTGCTTACACATTTGCTTAGGATGCAGAACTTTTATTTTCCAGGCTCTTAGAGTTTTCAGATCTTTAGAGAGCTTTTACTCTTACTTCATACTTTTATAGATCAGGAAACCTGTGGTCCAGGAAGATTAACTCAGTATTTAAAGCTTCATAGTTAGGTAGTGTTGGTTGGTAGGTGAATAGCCCTGTCTCCTACTTCATAAACTAGTGGTCTTTTCATTGTACTGCTTACCGCTTACTGCTTATAGATTGACGTCATGAGGAAAATTGGGGGTTAAACTTTTGGCAAAGGTGTTTGTATCATGTGGTATCTTTTTCTTCCCTTTCAAGTTAGTATAGGATGCAAAAGGAAGCCAATGTTTTCTATACATGGTTCATTCACTATTAGTCACCTGCTGTGTGCATAGCTACCTTTTTAAGCACTTTGGAAAGGAATGGCTTAAAATCAAGGTGAAGAGAATATAAGTGAAACAGCATAGGAGGAACGGAATTGTGTGCCACTAAGTACCAAAATAATGCACAGAGACGCTTAGAGAACAGTACTGAGTACTGACGGGGGAATTGATCGCTACAGGCTTCCTAAGGGAGGGCAATTTTCAGCAGAAATACAATGTCAGAAACTCTCAAGCTGCTCCTAATGTTTTGAACCAAGAAGTTATGAAATTTTCAGGATCAGAGTCAATTTGGAAAGGGGATTTAAATAGTTTTCTTTTGAATTACATCAGAATATTAAAGAATAAAGAATAAGAATAAAGGAGCTAAAAATACATAAGGGATGAGAGGTGTGTTCTTTTTACATGTACTCTAGAAAAACAGCAGGCCCTTATCATGACATGCAGCAGTTAAAAATTTGGCTCAAAACTGGTTAAAATATTAAACAAAATGGAAATTCTACTTAAGCACTGATGGGAATTAAAATGTTGGGCACTTAAACAGTATATTTCAGAGATGCCCACCTAAGGGATATCTCTCCACATAGGTAACTAGATAGATCTTGGTATCTTTCATCTCCCGTATGGGAAATGATTTGGTGGTGGGGAACTAGGAGTTGCCATTTTTTTTCTGGATTTGTTAAATTTGAGGTGTCTCAGACCCTAGGGAGTACTTGGACGTACAGAGTTCAGGACGTCAGTCTAGGATGGCTGTTGAGATGTGGGAGCATCATCCAAGCTGGCTATGGACGAGATGGCTCAGAGAAGAGGTTAGTTAGAGGAGAGAAAAGGTGCAACCTGAGGAAGACCAGCACCGAGGTCTTCTGTCACTGTGCTCACACGGTACTTACCAATGTGTTAACCCCATAAAAAATGATCGAAAAATTCTTGCAGATTAAACAAACAAACATTAACAAATTGCTGAACACAAACTGCTGATCCTGCCACGCAAGGAAAAGCATGCAACAGCCTAAAGAGCAGTGTAAGATACAGAAGAGCCAGAATTCTGGGGTGTGGTGGTGAGGATGGCGAACAGGACCCCAGGCTTGCCGGTGATTCCGCTCCGGGTCTGCCATCACTCCTCAAACTCTCTCTCCTTTTACGTATTTCTGATTTAAGGATGAAGAAACGTGAGTGTAAAGAGTAGAATTAAGCTAATGAAACTGAGGCAAACACCCCTGGATTCCTTTGGTGGTTGATTTTTTCCAAAGCTGTTTATTAGTTGCTAGATCTTCTGAATTCCACAGCATCCTGCGGGAATCTTTATTGCTATAATTGGTAGTGTATTGTGAGCATTTGTTTATGTATCTCTTTCATTCACCAGAATGCTTCTTAAGGAAGTGTCTTCTTTACTGAGATCCTAATGTGGCTTATTGTTGGACCAATGAATAAATGAATTGCTCTTTTTTTTTCTTTTTTTTTTTTTTTTTTAAACTATAGATTATCTACTTTTGGGAATGCAGGAAGCTCCCACCTTGATTATCCCAAAGATTCTGATTTGATGGAATCATTTCATTGTAACCAGACCCAGGTCAACAGGTCAGTTCTTAATATATTGGTGGTGAACGTGAGGTTGAATATCACTTATCTATTAAATAAACGTAAAACTTTCAATCTGTTGCTAAAGGTATAACATCCTAAAGATATAAATAGTAGGGTACTGGGTTTACTTGGGGACTTGGGGTCGTGACAGTGATTGACAAAAGATATATACAAAAGATTATAAACAAAAGATATTAGCAAATTGGATAAGTATTTGATTTTATCCTTATGTTTGTTACTTGGTAGTTTTTGGCTAATTTTTGTCCTTTACTTGGAGTTATGAGCACTGCTTCAAACGTGTCCGAATAACAACTGCTTTTTATTTACTCCTCTACAGATACAAGATTTCTTTACTGAAACCTTCTACAAAGGCCTTAGTCCTGTCTTGTAAGGTATCTATTCGAACAGATAACCGAGGATTCCTCTCATTACAGTATATGATTAGAAATGAAGACGGACAGATATGTTTTGTGGAATATTACTGCTGCCCTGACGAGGAAGTTCCAGAATCAGAGTCTTAAGTATGGCCTTCCCTGTAACCTCCACCCGAACATTCATGATAGGTCACTTTCTCATTCTGGGTATATAGCATCTCCAGGAGACTGGGTTTTCTAAAGGAAAGAAGCATGAAGGAGATGGGAATAAGGTTCATGTACTCTAAGAGTTGCTGTATATTTTTTAAGTAAATGTTTTCATGTAATCATAGATTACCCACTACTGGACTGTCCTGGGGTTGTCTTTTGAACTTCTCATCATGAGCCAAGATGAATAATCTATTTAAGTGAGACATTTCAAGAGTCTAAAAATTTAAAGTTCGATGAATCCATACCGGAAATATTCTTTTATTTATTTACTATTAGAAAAAGCATCAACGTATGGGCATTGCTTATTAGTTTGAATTCCGAAGAATGTATCTTAAACGTGGTTCTCAAGGTGTGGCACCTAGAACAGCATTCAGCATTACCTGGAAGCTTGTCAGAAACTTTGAAGGTGGGGCAACAATCTGTAGCCTAAGCAAACTTTCCCGCAGGAAATTCTGATGCATGCTAATGTTTGAGAACCACTGTTTTGAAGGATGCTTTTTTTGTTTGTTTTAATATTTAATTGCACTGAAGTGATTACTTTTACATGTGATTTCTTCCCTGATGTTCTGAAGTTTAGGCTTTGCCAAACAAGTCTGAGTAATTATATGATTTAGTTTTAAAGTATACATTTTCAAGTCAATGAACAAGATATAAAACAGTCTCCAGAGTTAGAGGATTTCTTCTTGTTCTCTGCAACTGTTCAGTGCAGTAAGTACTATAGTAAGTACTTATTAGATATCTTCTGTTAGCTTATAAAAGTTTCTCATCCAAACCAACATGGAGAAAACCAGTTAATAAGTGATTTTGCACTTTCTTGGGTAGTTTTCCATCAATTTTTATGGCATGTAGATATTTAATAAAATGAAATACTAAAATTATCTGGCTTAATTTCTAGTAGAAAAAAATTACATAAATAAAGGTCCTGTACCGTGTGATACAGCTCAGTGTTGGGCAGGCGCTGTTGGCCTTTGTGGGTGGGACAGTTCTTCATGGGGAAAAAATTCACCCCATTGTAGGATTTATTTAGCCTCCCTGGCCCATATCCACTAATGCCAATCCTTGTGACCTGTGATCCCCATCCCGGCTATTGATGGTTAAGAACCATTGAATAATATTCATCGAAAACATTCATCAAGGGGTATATTTGGAATGCCCTACCTTAAAATAGGCCACATGGCATGAGAGGAGATTGGTTTGGAGAGTAGTTCAGCAAAGCACTTCAGGGAAACGCTCCCCCAGAACAGTTGTGGGCTCTGCTCCCCGGCACATGGACAGTTCTGGGTTTTGAGCCCAGAGTGACTCCCTGATAATTTCTGAGCCCCCCAAGTCATCTCAGGATACTGGCAGGTGCAAGAAGAGTTGGGAGTTTTATAAAGTATGGTACATGTTCAAGAAGAAAATGGATGAATCTACTAAATGTTGTGCACACATTTTTTTAGATGAACATCAAGAACAGGACAAATATAAAAACCTAGTTATGAAATATTTAATCAGTCAATTTCAAGGACTATAATTTTCTTTTAAAATAGGGCAGTTATTTTTGGGTTTTGTTCACTGGTATGTTCTGTACCTACAACAGGCCTTGTATGCAACCTATTTAACAAATACTTGTTAGATGAAAGAACCTCCATTTCAGATTATCTTTTAGCATCTTATTAGTCTCTGTCATTTCAGTTATTTAGCTTTGAATTGATTTTAATCCAACATGTTTTAAAAGTTAGACCTGTGAAGGATTTAAAATATATATTGGCTTAATAGGGAAAGATCAACTTTTAATACATTGAAGACCATCATTTTAGCCGCACATTTCTTTAGCTCTTTAGAATTCATAAGCTAAGGAATGTAATTTTTTCTCACACTGACGGAAAGGTACTGATCTAACAATTTCCTATTTAGTGTGTTCCCTCTGACCTAGGAATTTACTAGTTTAACTTGTTCAAATTCCTGTGACGGTCCGCTAGGGGGGGTGCTTTTGCAGCCCGACCAGGACGCGTGGGTGATGGCAAATTCGTTTCATGTGTCACACACAGAAAAATAAAATCTTATTTTTAAGACCTTTAGTTTTGCCTTTTTGAAGTTTATCTCATTTTCTTATTAAATTGTGCTTACTACAGGAATGAGTAGTTAATCTTTTTCTCTATTTTTAATGTTTTTCCCTGTTTGATGATGGTGTGCTTCCACCCGGAATTGATGAAATGGTTCAAAATAAAAATGAGTTTTAAAATTCTGATTTTCTAATAAAAATAGATCTTGTAACACAATCACTTGTATAAGAAGCCACAGAGTTTTTGTAGTGCATCAGGTAGTGCTGGTAAGAATTCGTTAGTTGCTGAGAGGGCGGCGTCTGGCAGGTGTTCACAGTTTAGGCTGGGGAATCTTTCTGAACGATGTTCTCCCTTCTTCCCTTCCATGTCATCACACTGACTTCCCCTTCTCCCCATGTGAAACAAAATCTACTGGATCCAGAAAAACTGGGGAAATGGTATATTCTTTCTTCTCCTAATTCTGTCATGGGTAGCATTTGCACACACAGGTCAGGCTCCACGCACAGCCGGTGGCAGCAGACAGCTCTCACATGCATTTCCATCTCCAGCAGTGACAGCTAGTGTCCTGCTCAGAGATGCCTTAGGCAGCTGGTCCGCGTGCTTGTGCTGTCCACAGCACAGTCCCTTCCAGAGATTTTGATGATTAGTAAAATGTTTCAAGTTGGTGTTACTTTTGAAATTAATATCTTGTTGATCAACATAATAGATAACAGTAGTGGCTCTCATTGGCAAAACTAGAGATATCCAGGAAGTGTGGAATGATTAAATTCCCCCAGAGTAGTTGCCCATGCATGCATGGAAAGCACATAAGAATCTAGTGAGGCTTGTAGCCTGTACGTTTAGGCTTGGTGCCTAAGGCTTGACCCCTAAAGGGTCTTGCTTCCTGACATCTTGTCCAAACACTTCTGGCTGCTTGTTGCTGCCTGGATTAGGACAGTCTCACCTCTGGAATATTGTCAAGTTTGCCTTACGTGGGCCTTCCATGGAAACTGGTGGGTGAGCTACCAAAAGAGAGAAGTGGGGCTTTACTGACCTCAAGGAATAGGTTGCATGTATGCTTGTTGGTAAATGTTTATTAAAATCTGTATGTGGGGCAGTTTGATCTGGGTTTCATTTTTTTTTCCCTTTTCTAATTTGTTGCAGAGATAGTAGGGAAATAGCTAACCCCCAACCACCTCAAAAATTTCAGTGCCTGTTAGCTAATTTTAAAAGAATCTAAAAGTTGTGAATTAAAACTATAGCTACCATTCATTATCACCACCATTTCATTAAACATTTTAACATCAAAATCTCACAAAATGGACTACTAGCAACTTTACACTGACAGTAAACACTGGAAATATTTAAATATTTAAAACTAATTTCAAACGCAATAACAGGATTGCACCATAACATTTTATTTTGCAGTGTTACACTTCATGCTAATGTTTTATTGATACAGGTGTGTCAGTCAAGATCTTAAAAAGATGTTGGGGTCTCCCAAAATATTAATTCTAAAAATTTTAGTGACATGCAAAATGGAGTCCAAATTGCCACTTCTGTCTGGTACTTTTGTTTTTTATCACAGTCATTGTTGTAAACCCATTTTCATCTGGATATGTAAAAATGGAAGCGACTCATCTAAGGCAACTTTAGTCCAGAATATTCTGGGTCCGAACAGCAGGCCCGTCTCCAGACAGGACTAAAATTAGCAAGGACAGATTGTGTGACCAGTTCACAAGCACTGCGGTAAAGGTCAGTGGGCGATAGCCGTCTCCAGCCAGGGCTGCAGTCTGAGGCCTTAGTCCTGAGTGCCAAACTGAAAACTCTGTGGGAATCAGCTAAAGGAGGACACAGCTGCAGGAGGGAGACTACCAGTCGATAGACAAGTCATTGGATCAACTGCTATACGTGTGCTTAGGCCGTAGCACACTACTCTCTACTATACCTTGCTCGGGGTCTGGTTGATTGTGAGGTCAGACTGAACAAAGGACTGAAATTTAAAAATAATAATTTTCTGAATGAAGAATCAAAATGTTCTTATAAGCACTGAGTGAAGGAGAGATGTTGTTAGAAGACACTTGGATCCCCAAAGACAGTCTTTGAGCTCCATTAAATCTGCCAACATAACCGAGAATCGATGAAAAGGGAAAATAAGTTTCTTATATTGTAAACTCACAGGAATCTGATTTTTCTCCCTAAGTAGGTGAAGAAGACAGTAAAGAATATAATCTGAGATTGCTGATTTCTTTTCCTAGATACACATTTGTTCAGGGGGTAAGGATTTTTATTTTTAAGCACCTTGAACATTCCTTCTCTTTAAATCCAGTTTGGGGTTGAGGGCAGCAGAATAGGATAGAAGATGTAATCATCTATGATTCAGGAAGTCAGCTTTATAATCACCAGGCTGACCTTGAACAAATCAGTCTCTCTTATCCCTAGTTTCTTCATTTATAATAAGAATCAAAAAACCCCCTCTGGGCATGCCTGGGTGGCTCAGTTGGTTAAGCCACTGCTTTCGGCTCAGGTCATGATCCCAGGGTCCTGGGATCGAGTCCCACATCGGGCTCCTCGCTGGGGAGCCTGCTTCTCTCTCTGCCTCTGCCTGCTTGTGCACTGTCTGTCTGTCTGTCTCTCTCTCTCTCTGACAAAAAAATAAATAAAATATTAAAAAAAAAAACACAAAACAACCCTCTGACCCTTCACGTGGCATGAAACCAGGGCGAATGTTTCCAGAAGATCAACTGTTTCTTCACAGGGCAGTTTTAGTGACCTGAAACAGGTTATGACTAAAACTACTTCCAAACAGTATATTAAAATATCCACCAACAACTTAGATATTGCAGAATCTTCTTTAAAAGCCATAACTGAAAAGAATGAAATTTGAGCTATAAAAGGGAAGTAAGAAGAGTATTGGAATCCCAGTCACTAAGAAACTAAAAGCATCAGGCTAAAAAAGATTTCTGACCCCCGCCTCCCCACCCCAAGTTATCGATCAGGATCATGTGTTCTAACAGCCCCTGGGTATTTTACCTGTAATGCTGCTGCTTGGTAGACTGGTTCTTGTTTTTGTTTTTGTTTTTGTTTTTCTTTACAGTCCTTAGTTCCACCTTTGATCTGTCATTGCTATCAGTGTTAATAAATATATCTTGTGGTCCAGAATTTTTGTTATCAACAGGTTGGCTTTATTGTTGGCTATCTTAGTATGAGGTTTTTCTCTTAACGATAACAGAAGACCTAAAGGAAGGGAGGAAAGCATTTGTGCATTTTCTTTGTTTTTGCCATCTCTTCCAGACCCAGATCACTAATTTATTAAGCTAGAAGTCTAGACTGAGTCTGAGGCAATGGACGATTTCAAGATGTGCCCATCCCCCTAAAACGCTGACTCTTCTAATAGGCCTCTAAAATGATTCTAGAGTCTTGGTGTTTCTCCCTAAAGAGCAGAGCTCTTCCTTCAGTTCAGATAGCAGCCAAGGATATCTTAGATATCTGGATTGCTTTTAATCACAGCTGAAAAATTTGTAGAATTTAGGGTCTTTTATATTGTTCATAATTTTCAGGTGGTCTCTTCCTGTGAATACACAGATCTTAGAGCTCAGAAGCCCTGTTAAGTGCTACAAAGAGGATCTTTCTTCCCCATATCCAGCCATTAAGATTCCCACACTCTGATTTCCTAATACTGAAGAAGTCAGGCTGGAGTTAGAAGTAATCTGGTCCAAAAGAAATGTGGTCCAGAAACCTGGTTTCTATTAAGTGTTCTTCAGTCATCTTCTATTTAGACCTCAAGCGTGCAAAGTGTGGTTTTCATAACCCCTATTTGCCTGAAAAAAAAAGTATTTATTCCACAGAAACACGAGATGCAAAATTTTATGAGACTTTTCTTACATGCAAGTTCCACTAAAGACTGATTCATTCTCTACTACTGACTGCATAAAATACAGAAAGCTATCTGGCACTTTAACTTCCTTCTTAGTAAACCACGAGATAATGTGATTTCAAATCTGAAGAAGAACTAGGCGCAAATTAAGTCAATGGCCCAGGGTCTCATAAACTCAGAGGCGGGCCAAAATCTGAGAGACCTCTGCTCGTGATAGGAACTAGAAGTCGGCCTGGGCCTGCTCCCCTCCTGCCACAAGGTGGCAGGATTCTCCTTGCCTGAAATCTTCAGGTCACTGAAAGGACACGACTTCCATCCACAGGACACACTTATCTTTGGGTTTAAGTAATGGTGTCAGACTGTCTGTTTCCAAGGGCTCATAAGCTTCAGCTCATTTTTGAGATGTTAACCAGAAAAATGTTTCCCACTCCAGCTTGGTAGTAGCTTTTCACCAACAACAGTTATTAACCTTCTCGTTTTGTGCCATGCACCCATGGTGTAACTGGAGGGTAATAGACTCAAAGCCTATTTTTATTTTTATTTTTACTTCAGTAAAAGTAAAAGTAGTTGTTATTACATGAGTACTGAAGGGCGGGCCACCCTGACAACCACTTTGCATACATTTTATTTTCACTGCTATACTGAGAGACAGGCACTATTCTCATCTCCATTCTGTGGATGAGGATGCCAGGGTTACCTACAGCTAGAAAGTGGTGCTTCTGGGGTCTGAACCCAGGCTTGTCTGTCTCCAGACTCAGCTTTCAACCACCATGAACCATAAAGGAAAATTGGTTCATAGGGACGTATTGAGGTCATGTTTCTGTCGTCAGATAAAATAGTTCATTGGTGAGGTTAGCCATGTTCACAGACTTTACTATGTCCTGAAGTGGGGCCCAAATTCTTAACTAAACTACAAAAGCATTCTTGTACCCTCGGTTCAAGCATGTGCTACATGTACCCTTGCTTTAAAATAAAACCAAATCTTACAGGCATCTGGGTGGCTCAGTGGGTTAAAGCCTCTGCCTTTGATTCAGGTCATGATCCCAGGGTCCTGGGATAGAGCCCCACATCGGGCTCTCTGCTCAGCAGGAAGCCTGCCTCCCCCACTCTCTCTGCCTGCCTCCCTGCCTACTTGTGAGCTCTGTCTGTCAAATAAATAGATAAAATCTTTTAAAAATAAATAAAAAATAATAAAACCAAATCTTAGATAATTTTGCTATTTTGGTTCTAGAGACTGTGTTTTATTTGCCAAAATTTAAGTCACTGATCATTTCAGTAGGTATGAATACATTGTTTTTTTTTAAAAGTTAATTTGTTCTCAACATGCCAGTAGGGAACCTTAGTATATTAAAAGTTTTGAGAAATCCAGGAAATGAACGTTTGTCACTTTGCTTACCCTAGTTTGTTTTTTCCTAAACTGATCTGCTCCAGAGTCTTTCTCCCTCCCCCTCAAAGCCACTGCCTGCCTCATCCCTTACAATCAACAGTCCCTGGGAGACCCTCCAGGAAATACTACCTTGTATGGCAGCCACAAAGAACTTACCACTGCTTCCATACACTGTCCTCTGTCACGCCTCAGGGCCTTTGCATATACAGTTCCTTCTTCCTGGAATGGTTTCTCTTCTCCACCTGGATGAACTGTTACTCGCCCTTCAAGAAACAACTCAGATGTAACCCTCTCAGTGAAGTCTTTTTCCAGCTTTCCTAGATTGTCTCTCCTTTCCACTTGCACTGTACTGAGATTTCTACTACAGGACTCTCTCATATTGTCATTATTTCTCATGGTTGCCTCTCCTACTTGATTATTGTCTCAAGAGTAATGACCGTGTTTTATTTATCGTTATTAGTGCCCTCATCTCAACCGCACCTCACACTTCACAGGTGCTCATGAGGTGTTTGTTGAAGGAATGAATGAAGAGGAGGACAGAGACTCAGAATGTTCAGGGAACCAAAGATCACGTGACTCTTTCACAGCCGAGCTGGTCCTCACACATGAGGTGCCCCTCACTCAAGAGTATCCTGCTCTTGTCGTTATGCCCAAATAGCAAAGGTGTGACAGTGGGTCAGCCATTCCCCTGCCCATACACCGAGACAATACTGATAAATCAGCTTCACCAAACCCAGCCTTTTGGTCAGGAACCTCAAGCATCACTCTAGGACTGAGAGAGTGGGCCCGTGAGATGAAAAATATTTGATCTCCTTGCCCTATTCCACACTATATCTTCCTATCAATCCATATTTGTGGACGTGGCAGAAGGCTGTAGACTGTAGAATTCTTCCCCTGCTTTGCTACAGACAAGGTTCCCCAAACTAGCGCTCTGTCAGTTAGCAGCCTCTGTTCCTCTTCGGGGAGGCCCTGAGGTGAGGAGCTATAGGCTCACTTCCCCACTGGCCCCAATGCCCCCAGCTCTTCCCAGCACCCTGATTTGGACAAGCTACTGCCCTTTGGCACCAGGATGCAAGAGCAGCTTTGCCTCCCACCCATTCATACACCAAGGTTTGCCCAAATATTTGCCCCCTAATTTTGTAGGGGCAATGTTGGAACATTTATTGATAAACAATAGGAAAAGAATAGGAATGCAGTGGCCAGGAAACCAGAGGATGCAGCATAAAGTTCATCACGAAAGGCCTGACCAAGGCTGGTCTGGCCGACGCAGCACATGAGCTATTCTCTGCCTTGCCGCACTTCTCTCTGGAGATAATATCCCCAAATCCTACTTTCCTTGGCTTTCCCTCCCTAGCCCCTCAGCCCAGAAGAGGCTGTTCTGGTCTGGTCATATGGCCAAGAGGACAGCAGACCACTAATTGATCAGTGAGCATTCCTTCTTTCCCCTCTTGTGAAGAGAAAAGGATGGCCCTCCCTGCTGCTTCTCCTGGCTTCTACATCTTAAGACCCTTCAAAAGTAATCCTGAAATAGCTTTTTGCCATGTGGCTGTCCTAGAAACATTTAAAAATAACAAAAATGAAATTGGTGCTCCATAGTCTCATCCTTCCAATATGTCTGGATGACGAGCTCGAGTTGTAAAAGTGGCTAGTATTTATTGACTATTTATTTATCGAGCTAGTATTTATTAACCATGAGCCAGATACTGTGCTAAGTGTGTTATGTAAAATCTTATTTGTTCTTCATTACATTTCCATATTACAGATACTGTTCTAGTCCTCACTGGAGGAAACGGAGACTTAGGATAACTTGCCTAATGACACATAGAATGGCACATAGAACGACACTTAGAATGGCAGAGCCTGGATTCCAAGATAGGTCTGTCTAATTCTAAAGTCCATGACCTTGGCTGTTATATTCTTTTAACAATTAGAACTGTCTAGGATTGAAAAGGGCCACTTTGACAGGTAATGAGTCAGTTCCTGATTTGGGGAGATGTTTAATCAGGTACTGGATTACTGGGGTAATCTCAAAAATCTGCTCTACCAGGATAGCTTGCTCTAATCACACTAGTGATTCTCTATCTGCCAGCATAATGGCTTCTTATTAGTCCTCATTCTCTTACCATCATCATCATTTTCGTCATCACCTCTAATCAGCACATACACTGCCAGGACTCTTTCTGAGCAGTTTTACTTAACATTAATTTATTTAGTCACATTGTATAGATTTTTATAGATAAGGAAACTGAGAAGTTAAGTGACGTGTCCAGGGTCAGACAACTAATAAATAACAGAGCTGGGACTATGATCCACACATCTGTCTGTAGTCCATTCTCTCAACACTACATTATCTTGTCTCTTAATATTTGACACACATGCCGTACACTTTAAAAATTTATCTTTTTTAGGGGAACCTGGGTGGCTCAGTCAGTTGGGTATCTGCCTTCATCGCAGATCATGATCCCAGGTCCTGGGATCGAGTCCCACATTGGGCTCTCTGGTCAGCAAAAGTCTGCTTCTCCCTCTCCCTCTGCCCTGCTTGTACTCACTCTCAAAGTCAAATAAATAAAATCTCTAAAAAATTAAAATTTATCTTTTTTTTTAAGATTTTATTTATTTATTTGACAGAGGCCACAGGTAGGCAGAGAGGCAGGCAGAGAGAGAGGGGGAAGCAGACTCCCCGCTGAGCAGAGAGCTTGATGTGGGGCTCGATCCCAGGACCCTGAGATCATGACCTGAGCTGAAGGCAGAGTAACTCACTGAGCCACCCATGCGACCCCAAAATATATCTTTTTATCACAAGTATAATACATATTTGTTGTAAAAAAAAAAAAGTCAAGTAACACAAATATATAATATAGAAGTTGAAAGTTCCCCATAATCTTATCTCCAGAGATAACTCCTGTTACCTTTACTAACTACATATTTATATATATTTAGGGGGGATACTACATATAATACTCATTAATATGTGTTTTTCATGTTTTTACCCCAATAATATATCTGCAATATTTTTCTACAACTCTTCAAAGCTCTACTTCATGTTTTTGAATGACTGTATTATATGATCATAAACATGGACCTCATCATATTGACCATAAACATGTACTAGTGTTTCTACTGGTGGACATTTAAGTTTTTCCTACTGTTTTGTTATCATTGAAAAAATCTAGGGGCACCTGGGTGGTTCAGCCAGGTTAGCCTCTGACTCTTGATTTCAGCTCAAGTCATATCTCAGGTTCATGAGATGAAGCCCTGCATTGGGCTCACTGCTCAGCACGGAGTCTGCTTGTCCCTCTCTCTCTGCTTGTCCCCACTTTCCCCAAAGCTCTAAATAAATAAATAAATAAATAAATAAACAAAATCTTAAAAGTAAAATCTAAAAGGAAGACAGAAGGTCTTCCTTCTGTATGACTCCAAAATAATATTAGTCATGACAATAATTAACATTTCACAGAAGCCAAACATTTCACAATGCCAAACATTAAGTAAAACACTTTAAATAGAGTGCTCTTTTTATTCACATTTTTAAGATTATTTTTTTAATTTTTAATTTTTTTAAAGTAAACTCCATACCCAACATGGGACTCAAACTCACAATACCCAAACCAAGAGTCATAGGTTCTACCAACTGAGCCTGCCAGGTGCCCCTTCAGTTTTTTTGTTTGTTTGTTTGTTTTTTTCAGATGAAGAAAGGAAGACACAGGAAGTCTCACTACAAATGGGAAAGCTCAAATTTGAGTCCTGTTTTGATTCTAAATCACAGTGCATATATTATCTCTAAAATAAGTGTAAGTGTTCCCTCCCAAGCCCTTTCATTTCACATATACATATTCCATGGGTTTCTTATCCATTCTCTTCACTTCAGAATCTATCTTCTTGGGCTCCTGGACCATTCAGCCTACCAGACATTGCCAAGTGGATGCACTGTGGGTACCTCAAACTTAACATATCCAGAATCGAAATCATCATCTTCCTCAGACCCTCCAGACATCCTCCGGATGATCTCCACTTGTCAGCACTATCTCATTTAGTAGCATTGCCATTCATCCAATGGTCCACACTAGAAACTTCAAAGCCTTCTGTAACTCCTGCCTCCATCACACATCATATCTAATTGGTGCTAAGGTCTTGTTAGAACAGATCATAAATTGCTTTTCAATCCTTCCTCCCCAACTTCCTCCTACTATGGCTTTAGATAATTAAGGTTCCCACCACTACCTCCCCCTTGAACTGTTGTATCTGCCTCCTAACTGATCTCCCTACTTCTAAAATCTCCCTAGGTCCCATCTCTTCTTCCATCGCTGTTAGAGTTAATGTTGTAGAGTCAATAACTGATGATGTCATATCTTGCTTAAATCCTTCTAACTACTAAATACGTTCTAAACTCCTTAGCATGGCACAGAAAAATCACATAATTTGACCCTAATTTATCTTTCCAAACTCATCTCCAGCATTTTCTTACTCATGTACACAACCACCCTCAGTCACTCGTGTTTCCTCAGAAATATCAGATATCTCCATGCCCCTGCTTTTATTCATGCTACATAAATGCCCTCCCCTGGCTTCTCTGCTACCTGCTGATATTTTACTATTCTTTGAAAACCCAGCAGCCTGCCCCCGGTGTGCACAGTTTCCACCCATATTTCTGGTCTCCCAATTTATTACTTGTCCTCTTTATTACATTTCTATTAATGTTTTACTACAGACTAGTCATCTAGGTACGTGTGTCTCTTTTTCTGAAAGGACTCTATCTGAAACATATCAGTATTTTTAGTGCTTAGGAGGAGCTTGATGTGTAAATAATTAAAACTGAGGTACATTTGTGATTTAGGTAAAAGTTTACTCCCAAATCTGAGATGTTCTTTGCCTTTTTAAGACACTAAAATCTTACTTGAGGCTTGCAACTATCATTTTTTTTTAAAGATTTTATTTATTTATTTGACAGAGAGAGATTACAAGTAGGCAGAGAGGCAGGCAGAGAGAGAGAGGAGGAAGCAGGCTCCCTGCTGAGCAGAGAGCCCAATGCGGGACTCGATCCCAGGACCCTGAGATCATGACCTGAGCCGAAGGCAGCGGCTTAACCCACTGAGCCACCCAGGCGCCCCGCAACTATCATTTAATCTTAGAATTAACTCCTACTTCAAGGGGCCATGTCTGCTTTCACTTCTTTGCAGAGACTTTAAAAGCCAAGAATTTGGGCTCCTGGCAATAAACTTTCAGTGAGTGTTGTCATGGGGTTTCCGGAGGAGGTGGGGTAGAAAGCACAAGAGCACATTGGAAAATGAGCAGAGTTCCAGGACATCTGGGATTAATTATTCCAGCAAGATGCTCGAGCAAAGAGAATGATTTTGGTACTGGTTTTTTTTGACATCTGCACTTTGGCAGCTACTCCTATGGCTTTGCTCAGCAGTTGTTGAGGAATGAGATATGGGCTTGTTTCTGTGGAAGAAAAACCTCCACTGACTCCATTTCTCCTACAGCAGGATCCTTCAAAAGACTTTTCCTCTTTAATAGATTTTCTTGGCAGGTCCTGGTCTCACTGTCATCTACAGAGAGGATCAGTCTCCACGCACCTGAAGAAATTCATACTACCTGGGGTCTGAATTAGGTTAGACCAATCCCTCCTAATTTCTCCTCCTCCTCTTGTTTTTTTCAAACCACAGACAAGGAACAAGGAACAGTGAGAGACTGGAAGGAAGACCTGAGACTACTGAGGAAGTACAGTCACTTCAGCTACTTCGAAATTTCTCTTGTTAAATACAAGCTGAGTAGAACTTTAGCTCCAGTTTTGAGGGAGAAGGGGTCAGGGGAGGCTGTTTTGCAGACACTGACTGAGCACAGACTCTGCCAGGCACCATCCTATGCAAGTCCTACACATTATTTTATCAAAAATTCACAACAACCGGCTGTGGTATATCATTATCTGTATTTTAATGATGGGGAAACCAAGATTTAAGGAGGTTAAGTAATTCCCCCCAGGCCACATACTTTGTAAGTGGCAGAGGCAGGTTAAGGTGATAGGGATGAATCCACTAATATATACTCCTTACTCACTACTTATAAAATAAAATAATAATAGTTGCATGACATACAAAAGCTTCTCACTTAAACATTCAGACCTATTACCTCCAGCGTCTCAGAAAGATTATCACCATCATAATTAGTATCCACTGTGAATTTAAGGTCTGCCAGGACTTGATCTAAGTATGCTATAGTATATATAAACTTACTCTCCGAAAAGCCACCTTTTGAGCAAGATACTATTATTTTCTTAATAAATAAACAGAGGCCGAGAAAGTCTTAAAAACTTCACCCAGGTCAGAGAGCTGAGGTTGGGGCACGAGTTTTAAATCCAAACAGTCTGCCTTCAGACAGTAAGCTACATTGCCTACAAAGAGCACATTCCGCTGTTAGAGTTTCAAAATCCCAGCTCCGCCTCTTCCTGGGCAAATACCAGTCCTCAGTTTCTCCTCATGTAAAATGCACTTCTGGAGACTTACTGCTAACCAGGTGTCTCCATATGTATTCTCAAATGCATCAAAGTCAGAATCCCTATTCCGTAGTAAAAAGAAGTGCATTTTTGAACTATGATAAATGTGCGTTCAAATCTTAATACACTTACCAGCTAGGTGATTTAAACAAGATACTCAAACTTTCTGACTCTGTTTCTATCACCTGAACATGGGAGATAAAACACCTACCTAACAGGATTATTTGAGGGTTAGAAACAGTATATATATTTTATAATGCCAGGGAATTGGAAAGAGTTCTATATTACACCTATTATTTTGTTATGGGGGCACCTGGGTGGCTCAGTCTTAAGCATCTGACTCTTGATTTCAGCTCAGGTCATGATCTCAGGGTTGTGAGATCAAGCCCCAAGTCAGGCTCTATCCTGGGTGCAGAGCCTGCTTGGGATTCTTTCTCTCTCTCTGCCCTTCCCCCTCCTAAAAAAATATATATATATACTACACACACACACACACACACATATGAACTTCTGAAAGTTCACTTCTGAACTTTATATATTTAAATATTTATATAACTATATATAATTATTTTCTGAAAGGTCATTTCTGAAATGAATTATATAAATACATCTCTCTCTCTCTCTCTCTCTCTATATATATATATATATATATATATAGTTATGGTTCTTGACCAGGAAAATATACTTTCATACCCACTAGCAGGAAGGGGGCAAAGTTCCCCATATACCGTCCTTACGTAGGCATTACTAGAGAGGCTAGAGAACCCTCTTCTGGATACTAATAGAGCAGGACACCGTCTTCTGTTGGGCCTAGTTAAGTGTGGCTCTGACTCATGGGTGGGGATAGGATGGACTGACTGTGTTCTCTCTGCTCATCTTGTCCCTCACCAGTCCAGCCTGGTGAGAAATGTATTCATTGTGAGCCATTTCCAGTGAACTACAGTCAGGGTCCTGACTCTTACTCCATAGCAATGCCCCTCCTTATTAGAGGTGCTAAGAGAAAAGCACATGGCCTTTAGAGCCACACTTGCCTAGGCCCAAACCTCTAAGACTAAGTGAATGCAGGCAAGTTCCTTTGCAGAACATTGGGCTTCCTCCTGTCAGATGAGAGCTATCATACTAGGGGTTTGTGAGGATTAAGTACTTCATGACTATGACCTAGCTCAGTTATAGGTGCTTACACCCAACAAATTTTAATTATCTTCCTTCTTTGAAAAGGATAGTTCAAGGTCAACATTATTCTGAGATGAACAAAAAGCAATGATATGCCAAAGATAAAGAAGGGGGCAAGTCTACACAAAACACTATTTTATTACTAACTCTGGAGATAATTAAATCTCCCCTGCCAAAAAACTTGCCTTATATCAAAGGACCTAGATTTTGTATGTTCAGCAAGAAAAAAACAAGTTTAATGTATTCATTTACATTGTATATGTCAATATTGGATCTGTCACAAGTTGTCAGCTGAGACACTACCTTGTGGGATTTGGTTCCAAGGCTCAGTGTTGAAAGAGATATTATAAATACCAAGTATTATTGCAGCAGACCCCCATAAACTGGTTCCTGAGGCACTACTAGAAGTCAACTGGCTACCTCCAAAGGATTTAGCCAAATCCATAGTACAAGTTGGCATTTTGCCTTACTAGCAAGAACAAAAAAGGTGATCGCCCCTAACTGAATGAATTGGGCCATACTACCCACATACCCACACAGATGCCTGGTAGATGACCAGAGCCAGAACTCACCTCTGCAATAGGGTAAGGAGGTCTCTTGTGTCTCTGCTTTTACTGTGCTCACTTCCATATAAGAGGATTTGAATCATCAGACACTGTAGGTAAGTTGAGAAACATAGCAGGTTAAAGAGTATCAGGAGACAAGCACCTTCATGATAAACCAAACTCAGGAGAGCACTAGTAGAACTGAGATATCACAAGTTTACATTTCAAATTTCTGCACAGCATCTCCTCCTGGTTCCCAACCATGGAGGAAAAAGAGCCTAAATTGAAGGCTGTGCACACTTCCATGCTCTATGTGTATCATTCTACTTCATTGCACCTCCCTCTGCCATATGTGGCTACGGATCACCAAAGTGACAGGGCCAAAGCATGGCTGCAGTATGGTTTCCATGAGGATTTTCCAAATAGCTATGACCAAGTGGATGGACATAAATGAAATCTGTGTAGGGTCCTAAATTTGCATTGCATCTTCAAGATGCTGAACATCAGCCAAGAAAGAACAGTGGTCCCTGAGAGAGGGCAACAAGTGAGATAAAGCCAATGACTGCCCCCAGATTATTGCTTTGAGAGCATTTCCAGGCCATGATGCAGGGAAAGGAACAAAGTGAGGCTCAGCAGACTCCACAGATTGAGGAGGAGGAGCTGGGAGTCCCAAGAGACTTTCAGAACACAGTAAAAGAGAAGAGACCGCTACATAGAAAAAGATCCAGGAATATCTGCAGTGGGTCCCCCTTAAGTATTCAGCAGAGTCCTGATGAGCACATCCATGTGAGAAAACTGCCAACACTGGGGTAACAATCAGCTGAAGGGCCTGGAGGGAACAGGGCTTGGTGCAGTGCTTTTTTCCAACCAGCCAATCTGGAAAGGTTCATCTTTCTCGGGCCTTTGGGTGGTGTACTCAGAAGTCTTTTGCCTCAGGAATGGGGGATAATTAGCCCTTGGCTAAATGCTGCTCTCGTCTCATCTACTCAATCTTAAAAAGCAAGACCTAAAAAGACCAAACTATAAATTAACTTCTAGAAAACGTTCAAAAATACTTACAGGAATACAAAAATATCCAGCACGAATAAGGTCAAATATACAATGTCTGGCATCCAAACAAAGATAGCAAGGCATGTAAGAAAGCAGGAAAGCGTGATTCACATGAGATAGTATAGTGAGAGAAATCTACCAAAATCAACCCCAAACTGATACAGATGTTAGAATTAGCAGAGAAATATATTAAAACTGTTATTGTAACTTTAATCATGTATTAGAAAAATTAAGGGGAGACATGAAAAACACATTTTTTTAAAAGACCCAAATCAGGGGCGCCTGGGTGGCTCAGTGTTTAAGCAGCTGCCTTTGGCTCAGGTCATGATCCGAGGGTCCTGCTGGGATTAAGCCCCATGTTGGGCTCCCTGCTCAGCAGGGAGCCTGCTTCTCCCTCTCCTGCTCCCCCTGCTTGCATTCCTTCTCTCACTGTGTCTTTGTCAAATAAATAAAATAAATAAAATAAATATAAAAGACTCTGGTCCAGGCATGGGCACAACAAGTTTGTGTATGATGTTCTCCCTTAGCACATCTAAGAAAGTGAATTTTTAGTTTACTTAAAAATTAAAAAGGAATAGAGAAGGAAGGAAGGAAAGAAAGAAAGAAAGGGAGGGAGGCAAAGGGAAGCAGGAGGGAGGGGAGGGGCATGAAAATACACACACACACACACACACACGCGCGCGCGCGCGTTCGTGCACGTGCGCATCACTCCACACGTTGTGCTTAGGGGTCTGGGAGAAAATGTAAAAGGCAGCCAGAATTCACCTTCCTTAACAGCTGAATCGCCTTTTTGAGCTGTCCTTTAGCAAAGCAGATCCTGCCCATGTTGTAAAAAGTTTCAGCCACCTTTTCACTACAGTCACCATAGCTGATGACCTGAGACTTCAGTGCAGCCTTTAGCAGTCTATAAGCCTCCTGGGGAGTTAAAGAAAAGAGTTTTATAATCATCCTGGCAATTCTGAAGGAGTTCTAGTCCATTAACTCTATGGAGGAGGCATTATACGATACACTGATGTGATTGACCAGGATCAGGATGTTGTGACTGTGACCCATGTGCTTCTGTGAAGAATTAACATTCTGAGCTTACATTTAATAATAACAGTTAATTCATGCATGCCTATCATATTTGTTTTACAGATGAAGGAATGGACACAAATAAAATCTAAGGCCCTGGCTCAAGATTGCACTGCCTCTTGTTGATTTACCTGTTCAGATTTACCTGTTTTTCCCCATTCTGGACAAGCCATTTGCAGAATTCTTCAATGGTTGTCAGTGTTTCATAATCCGTTGGGCCCAATGTTGCTTGATATGCATTGATACTCTTTATAAAATATACCTCAACAGCATCTGCCAAAAAAGGAGAACATTGAAGGCAGGCCGCTAGCCTTTACAAGTAGGTAATACAGCTTTGGCTCAATTAGACATTTCATATTTAAAGTCATTGCCTGTTTTTGTTCCAGGTCTCATAAAGACCCTCAAAAAGTCTGAGATATAATTTGATGGTATCAGTTGATGTAATTTTATTCTATTGATGAAGGGTATGGATTTTTCTGTAGGAAAAGAAAGCCATGTCTTTCATGCCTTATCCTAAGACCCCAAATAACTACCATATTAAACTCCCAAGGCAATGAAAGACTATATATTTAGCTAAATTAAACTCTGATTGAGAGTATTGTTTACTCGGATTCCTGCTAACGGGGTGTGTGTGTGTTTTTGTTTCAAAAAGTATTTTAAATAGAGTTGTTATTGTTTAAAAATTTACTTTTAATGTTGTCTTTTATTCCAAACATAACAGATGTTTATGTAATCAGTCTAGAAAATACAATAGAAGCAAAAAGAAAATGACAATCATCTCCATGCACACTACTCAGAAGCAGGCACTGTTAACATTTTTTGCCACTGTATTAAGATATAATTGGCATACCACACATTCAACCATTGTAAGTACACAGTCTGAAGCTGTTTTAGCAAATTTGTAGTTACATAATCATGATCAAAATCCAGTTTTAAAAGATACCCATCACCCCCAAAATGTGTCTTCATGGCTGGTTGCAAGCAACGCCTGCTCTCATCTGTCTGGCAATCACTGATCTTTGTTCTATCTCTGTTCTTGCCTCTTCTGGAAATTTCATATGATTGGATTCATATAACATGTAGTCTTTTGTGATTCTTTCATGCATCATGCTGTTTTTAAGGTTCATCTATGTTCTTGCGTGAATTAGTACTTTATTCCTCCTTCTGCGGAGTAGATACACATTTTGTTTACCATTCACAAGTTGATAAATATTTGTGGTTGTGTTTATACCCTATTATCCACATATCAGTTCCAGTTCTCTTTGTTCCTTTCTGTGGATTTGAGTTAACACGTGCTCCCATTTTCTTTCGGCCTAAGGGCTTCCTTTAGTATTTATTTTAAGCCAAGACTGCTACCAACAAATCTTGTTTATCAGGAAATATTGATCTCACCTTCATTTTCTTTTCTTTTTGTAAAGTATCATTGAGGCAATCTCTACACCCACGTGGGGCTCAAACTCACAGCCCCAGGATCAAGAGTCACATGCTCTTCTGACTGAGCCAGTCAGTGAGCCAGAGTGACTGAGTCAGTCAGCCAGTCAGTCTCACCTTCATTTTCAAAGGGCAGTTTTTCCTGAATATACAATTCTTAGTTGAATTTTGTTCCAATATTTTGAATGTTTTCCATTACTTTCTAGCCTCCATTATTCTGAGGGGAAATCAGCCATTCGTCATATCATTGTTTCCCTGAACAGAGCTGCTTTTCCACTGCTGTTTTCAAGATTTTCTTTTTGTCATTCAGCAGTTTGACTATGTGCCTAGTTGTGATTCTCTTTGTGCTTATCTTACTTGGCATTGAGAATTCTGGATCTGTAGATAACAAACCCCGGAAGTTAGGGGTCATTATTTCTTCAGATAATTTGCTGCCTCATTCTGCCTTCTGAGGCTATTACGTGTCTGTTGATACACCAGGCATTGTCCCACAGATCTCTTATGCTTTGTTCATTTTTCTAAATCAATACCTTTTTTCTCTGCTCTTTGGAGATCATCTCCAGTGCCATACCTATGAGCTATCTCACTCTCTCCTCTGCCATCTCAAATCTGATGTTGAGACCATTTAAAGAATTTTCATTCAGTTGCTGTATATTACAACTCTAGAATTTCCATTTGGTTGTTTTTTTCCTAAATCGTTTCTATTTCTCTGTTGAGACTTCCTAGTTTCATTGTATTTTCTTTTAATTTTTTGGACAGTTTCCTTTAATCCTTTGAAGATATTTTATAGCTGCTCTTAAGTCTTTGCTAAATCCAACATGTAGCCCACTCAGAGTTAAGACATACTGACTATTCTTTTTTGGATGTAACCATGGGTTGTTTTCTTTGTATGCTTCTCTTTTGTTGAAAACTGTACATTTTAGACATTATATAGTAGCAACTACAGATTCTGATATATTTTTGTGAGGTTTTTTGTTTTGTTTTGTTTTGTTTTAAGATTTTATTTATTCATTTGACAGAGAGAGATCACAAGTAAGCAGAGAGGCAGGCAGAGAGAGAGAGGAAGGGAAGCAGGCTCCCTGCTGAGCAGAGAGCCCGATGCAGGACTCGATCCCAGGACCCTGAGATCATGACCTGAGCCAAAGGCAGCGGCTTAACCCACTGAGCCACCCAGGCGCCCCGTTTGGTTTGGTTTTAATGAGTTGCCTAGACTTAACTGTAGTCTACCTCCTCCTATGGAGTCTGAATGTTAATGTCTTTGCTCAGATGTTTGATTTCTTTAAAGTAGACTTTATTTTTTAAGGCAGTTTTGCATTCACAGAAAAACTGAGTGGCAGGTACAGTGATTTCCCATATGTCCTTGCCCACATACAGACAGCTGCCAAAACAATTTCTGGGTGTGTCTGTGAAGGGGTTTCTGGAAGAGATGAACAACTGAATTAGTATTGAGTAAAGATCTGTCCTCACCAAGTTGATAAAAAAGGGGGGGGCGGCAAAGGAAGGTGAATTTTCTTCTTCAGCTGAAAACCTATCTTTTCCTGAATATACAATTCAAATATTGAAGCTCCTGGTTCTTAGGCCTTTGGACTCTGAGACTTACCAGTGTTCCCTTTACTCCCATTGGTTATATTTCTCTGGAGAACCCTGACTAATACAGATTTTGATACCAGGAGCAAGCTTGAAAACAAAGACATTTGTTTGCCAAATCCATGGCTGAGTACCCAATCAGCCAGCAGCAGAAAGCAACACTGAGCCTCTGTTTTGGCACCATTACCTAAGGTAATTAGCCAGCTACCTGGTAGCAAGCTGATTACACTGAACCATTTTCTTCATGGTCCTAAGTAGAAGAGGTATCTACTCTGGATATAAATTTGCCTTCCCTGTGTGCAATGCGTCCACCAGAACTACCATCCATAACCCACAAATGCCTCACCCACCATCATGGTATTTTCCACACAGCATTGCTTTGGATCAAGGAACTCACTTCAGGAATGAAGGCTTCTTCGGTCATCCCACCAAAGTAAAAAATCATTACCAGGTGAGGTGGTTGTTAAAGGCAAAGAGAACAAGGATAGGTAGTACAAAATGGTAGTTACAGCAGTTACAACCAGATGACCGCTTAGAGAACTGAGGACTGTAACTGTCGTGAGTATTTCCTCATTTTGTTATAAATACGCTTGTGTGTACATATGCCCATTTAAGCAAATATCTTATTTTTCTTCTTTTATTCCCTTTTCATGGAACAGAAGACATAGTGATATTATATCACTATATAAGTATTATTCATTTTAATCATAGTTTTCAAGTTATGGGATATCAGAAGAGTAAACACCATTGAAGGACTTTATCTCTTCTGGGAAAGGGTAACTAGTACATTTCCAGTAGTACCCAGGGTAGTTATACCATATTAAACACAATTATATCTCTATTTGAAAATTAAGTATGTTTGAGGAGATGCTTGTAAGGATCAAGCTGACAAGGAGTGGACTTGTCATGTTTCATTTTGTGTCAACTTGACCATGCTAAGGGATCCCCAAATAGCTGATAAAACATTATTTCTGGAGTGCATCTGGGAGGGTGTCTCTAAGAGAAATCAGCATCTGAATCCACAGACTGAGTAAAGAAGATCTGCCCTCACCAGTATGAGTGGCCATCATTCTATCCATTGAGGGTTCAAACAGAATTTAAAAAGAAACCAAAAAAAGGTAGAAGGGTGAAGTCTCTCTTCCTAATCTTGAGCTGGGATGCCTATCTCCTGCCTTTGGACATCACATCCTTGTTTTAAATTCCCAGTATGATCATTCAAATATCCCTACTATATCTGAGTCTGGTTCTGATGCTTGCTGTGTCTCTTCAAACTGTGTGCTTTTTTAGGTTTGTTTGTTTGTTTGTTTTGGGATTTTGTTTTTTGTTTTTGTTTACCATGATTTATAATTGTCCTTAATAGGTGGACATGATGTGCTGGGTAAAACAAACTGTTCCAAATAGGCCTCCAGTAATTGGTGGTAAGATTTGGGGCTGGAGGGCAGTGGCGAGAAAGCATTCTAGTCTTACGATTAGCTCTGTCTTTCAGTGAGCCTCTGCTTCTGAATTGTGAACTTCACAAGGCCCTCTAAGTCCCTTTTTCCTTTGGGTAAGATAGGATGGCTAGAGGAGGCTGAAGTTGGGTATTTCCTTCCCCCAGTCTCGTTCGGCTTTGAACAACCTGCCCAATACTTTAGACTCTGGTGAAATAGTGTCTTAAGGACAGGCCTTGTTGAGAAGCAAGCTCTAGCATATTTTTAATTGGTTACTTATCCCCTCTCCCTGTTGGAAGCAAGGGGGCATTTTTCTCCATTTTCACTTTGAGAACCTGGTCAAGCTTCTGGAAGTAAATTTCACAAACGTGTGGAATCCTCCTCTATGACCAGGTACTTGGAATTTTTAACTCTCCGTCTTGTCCACACTGAGCTTCCAGAAATTTATCAGTTACAGGTCAGGTATTCCTACCCCAGTACTGGTTGCAGTAGAGATAGGCATCCACTCAGGCAAACTGGGGTTCTCTGGATTCTTGGCTCTCTTTAGTTTTAGGGGCAGCAGTTTGCCCTGTGACCTCACCTCTCTGCCAGATCTAAGAAGAGTGGTTGGTTTTCCAGTTTGTTCAGCTTTTTACTTTTCGTTAGGATGGAGCGACAGCTTCCAAGCTCCTACATGCCAGACTAGAATCTTTGCTTGTGTTTTAATGCTTATTTTTTAAAATTTTGATCTGGATTCCTGGGATTACCCCTCTGCCTGCCCAGTTTAGTGTTGATCCAACTGACTAACTCGGAAAGAGGTTGTGCTCAAAAACCTTTACAGTGTTTGTCTTCTATCCTCTATCAATTGATCTGTATGTAGACTGAGGTGTGCATTCAAAGCTCTGCTGCATTTCAAGTCTCCTTCGCTCATGATTTTCCACATCTCCTCTGCCCATATATGTCATTTTCCAGTGGGCTCAGGGCTTATGTGGCCTTTTCTTGGCTCTCATTTCCAGGTTTTCCTGTTAACATTTCTGAGTGGCCTCTAATTACTAAAAAACCAGGACAGCAACTTTGGGCTACCAAATACTCAGGCTTTGATGATGAATCTGTTTGCCCCTTGCTCTGAACTGAGTCTGAGGTCTCTACCACAAAGCTGCTGTTTTTCGCAGCCCCATTCTAATAAAACTGGTCTTCTCATGGACTGGGGGTGGGATTGGGAGAGCAGGGGTGCAGTGGGTGGGTGCGAGCAGCCTCAGGCAGAAAGGCCAAGAAGAGTCTTTCTTTACACAAAGCTCTAGCAGTTTTTCAAGAATGTTTTGCCATTTGTCAAATGCTTATTTATTTCCAGTGCCCTCAAATGATTGTTTTTGACCATTTTATTTAATGTGTGTGTTGAAAGATTCACAGACCTCTTTGTGAAGGCAGAGCCCAAAGTCTCTACCATTGTATGTACATTTTGATGCAGTTTCGCCTACTCTGAAGTAGGGATGTCATGCTTATATATATCCACATATATGTCCTACAAATGCAAGGTATTTTCTCCTTAATGTTGTTGTTTCTAATCCTTTTTATTTATAGTCTAATCCTCTTAAAGACTATAGAATTCCATCTCACTAACATACCAAATATTCCTTTCACTCACTGATAAAGATTTAGGTTGTTTCCAGTTTTTTTTTTAATAATTACAGTGCCACAGTGAACATCCATATATAGGTTTTCTTTTGATTTTACTAGGTATTATCAGGTTGTTTTGCAAATTTCCTATCAATTTATACTATCACTCCCACCATCTATGAATGAACAGACCTGTTTTCCCACAATAGACATTTTCATATTTAAAATTTTTTTACAAAGGACGGGTGAAAACTTGATTTTAAAGGTATGTATCATTTTAAGATGTGTAACATTCTGTCAAATTATATTTGAGAGTTTGTATCAAATTGCTCTCATCAATCCTAAATGTTATCATTTTTTGCAGTGTTGACAAGAAACTTGGTATCCTTGCTGTTTCATTATTACTATGATTGAAACTTTTCATGTGATTAATTGGCCATTTGTTTTCTTTATGTAATGTTCAGTCTTATTTTTTCCCCTATTTTTCTATTGTAAAATAAATGCAAATTTTACCTCTTACATTTAGGACAATGATCCATTTTGAGTTAATGTTTGTATATATTTATGAAAGTGGGTTTTCTTTTCTTTTTTCTTTTGGCATGTGAATACCATTGTTTCAACTGTTCCAATACCATTGTTGAAAATACTCTTTCCACACTGAACTTAGCATCTTTGTCAAAAATTTATTGGCCAGGGGCACCTGGGTGGCTCAGTGGGTTAAAGCCTCTGCTTTCGGCTCTGGTCATGATCTCAGGGTCCTGGGATCGAGCCCTACATCGGGCTCTCTGCTCAGCGGGGAGCCTGCTTCCTCCTCTCTCTGCCTACTTGTGATCTCTGTCTGTCAAGTAAATTAAAAAAAAAAAATTAATTGGCCATACTTATTCAGTCTATTTCTAGACTCTCTGTTGTGTTCCAGTGACTCTGAACTCTGTCCTTTCATCAATACCAAACTCTCTTGATTACCGTTGCTTTATAGTAAACCTTAAATCAAGTAGTATGTCCTCCAATTATATTATTTTTCAAAATTGTTTCAATTGTTCTAATTTCTTTGCATTTCTGTATAAATTTTAGACTCAGCTTGTCTATATTTACAAAAATTCCTGCTGGGATTTTGATTAATTTATGTTAAATCAATACTCCAATTTTTATACAAGTAACAACTTTACTGTATGTCACCCATCAATGAATATATTATATCTCCATTTATTTAAGTCATCTCTGGTTTCTTTGATGAGGGTTTTGTAGTTTTCAGCACTCATATACTATATATATTTTGTTAGATTTACATCTAACTGTTCCATTGGGAGGAGGTGGCTATTGTTTCCAAAAATTTCAGTTTCCAATTGTACATTGCCAATATATAGAAATATGACTGGGTTCTATGTGTTGACCTTATTATATCCTGTGATCTTGCTAACCTTAAACTCAGTTATAAGTTCTAGGAGTTTTGTAGATTTCATGGAATTTTCAACAGAAACAGCTGTATTGTTGCAAATGTGGACCATTTTATTTCTTTTAAGCTATATGTCTCAGGGGTACCTCCCTGGCTCAGTCAGTAGAGCATGGGACTCTTGATCTTCGGGTCATGAGTTCAATCCCCATATTTAAATAAACTTCAAAATTTTTAAGATCAATCAAGCTGTATGTCTTTTTCTTGCCTATTGCACTGGCTAGGACATCCAGTATTATGTTAAAAGAAATGAGAATGAAATTGCCTTGTTCCCAATCTTATGAGCAAAAAACTCACTCTTTCACCATTAAGCATGATGTTAGCTGTAGGTTTTTTGCACATGCCTTTTATCAGATTGAGAAATTTCCCCTCCATTATGAAAGGATGTTGCATTTTGTCACATGCTTCTTCTGCATCAGCTGATAAGATTATATGCTTTTCATCTTTGGACTGTTAATACGGTAGAGTACATTCATTCAGGTTTAAATACTGAACCAGCCTGATATTCTCAAGAAAAAAGCTCCCCTTGATCATGGTATATTATTCTTTTTTATACGTTGCTATATATTTTCTTGAGGACTTTTTGCATTTATGTGCATGAAGGTATTTATAGTTGTGTTTTCATTTTTTCTTGTAGTGTCTTTACCCAGTTTTGGTATTAGGGTACTGTTAGCCTCATTAAATGAGCTGGGAAATGTTCCCTCCTCTTCAATTTTCTGGAAAAGATTTTGTAGGATGGATGTTAATCCTTCTTTAAATGTTAAGTAGAATTACCCAGTGACATCATATGGACGTTGATATTTCTTTCTCAGAAAGTTAACTACAGATTCTTTTTTTAAATAAGTAAGGGCCTATTCGAGTTTTCTGTTCATCTTGGATTATGTTATTTGTTTTCATTTTATTTGTGGTATTTTGTGACAGACACAAGTTTTAGATCTTTTAAAGCTACCAACCTCTTTTCTAGTATAACTTCATGTGCTCAGACAGTTTTTTTCCAGTTTTTAGTTTTAGAAATTTTGATTTCAATATTGTGTTTCCTTCTGGATAATTAACATTTTCAGTTTTGATGTTAAAATGGGACCCATTTGGAATTTAGTGAATGATAGGAAGTGAAGATCCAAATCTTCTTTAAAGTTAAAAATCAGTATACAAGAAAATAATAAGGCGGCCTTAGAATCTCCCAACTCCAGAAGCATAAAATTTTCTTATTTGAACAAAATTTTTACTCATCAATTTTTACTCAATATTCAAATAGAGACTAAACGTGTTTTTAACCATGAAGACTATTTTTAAAAATTTAAACATATAGATAGAGTACAAATACTGTTAGTATACACAAGAAAATTTTTTAAAGAAGGAAGATGATTAGCTAGAAAACACAGAATCAGAAAGTCTTCAATGAACACTTATGTTAAAGAAAAGAATAACCAAAATATCAAATAACTTCTGAAAATTGAACAAAATTGTTTAATGCATGGGGAAATATAAAGAATAGAAAAAAGTAGGATGAAAAACTTTTCCTATAATTGTTTCTTTTTCATACACAACTGGAAAATAATGTACACCTAAATGGATTCCTCTGATAAGCAGAGAAAATCAACATTTTTAAATGTTCTTCACATATTCTTCAGAAATCCCAAATTTCTCCTGATGGGCCACTGAATCCATTAGCATCATTAATCTGACTCAGTCACCTCATCTAAGCAGGGCTGCAGGCCTTCCTCACCAGTTCTTTTGTGTCTTTCCCAAAGCTATTAACTTTCCAAAGGATGACCTTGCCTGAGAAAGGACTACTGCCAATGGGTGAATTCATGCCTTAGTTTTCCTCCAGAACCCCCAGTACCTCACTTTTGAATATAGGTCATGAAAATTCTATCTGCTACAAACACTCTCTCTTGTCAACCAGAGGAAAAGAGTCAAGGAGGCGGAGAACGGAGGAGGAGGGAGAAGGAGCCCATGTTTTTGTCTTTTATCACTAGATTTCCTCATCAACTGATATGCCACAGGTCACATTCATAGCATGTATGAGCTCTCTACTCTTTATGCAGGCGAATTCTGCTGAGATTCTAAGGGAATAAAGGAAATAGAAATCAGATGATTTTATTGGTTTTGATGCTCCAACTAATGTGTGGAGATATTGTGCCTAAATCCATGTGTGAATGATTTCATACAAAATGGCATCCAGTCTAATTTTCCATCACAGTCATAAATAGCTGATTATAACCTGTCAATATTGATAGATAGACCATTGCCAGTGTGCTTCCCTCCCAAGGGAAATGAGGATAACTGCCAACTACCCCCTCCACCTACCCCGGTGTTGGGCCTCTCCAGACATGGCATGAGCCTTGGCTAGTAACGCGCTTGCCTCTGCAGTTTGGGGGCTGACTTCAGTGAATAAAGAAACACAGATAGAATAGGCCTGGAATAGAGAAAATCATGATCAAGGAAGTACCCAAACAACAGTGTTTTACTGAGGATTTTCTAATAGCTCTCATGAAATTGCTAGTTGAGAGCTGCATGTACCCAATCATGGAGTTACAAGAGAGATGAGTTTGAATCCCAGCTACTTCCTTACTGTGAGCTGTGAGTCTTGAACAAGTAACTTCACCTTCACACGTAGAAGAAATACACAGCTTCCATCGACTAGGGTTTGGAAAAGACTAAATGAGACGGCACATGCAAAGCACTGGGCGTACATAGTACCATCACATGGTAAGTTCTCGATAAACATTAGCTATTATTATTTCTTAAGTTTCATAGCAAAATTACAATCACAACTTTAGTTCTGCCTCTCAAAGGCTTGTTATCAAAGGAAGTGCAGGGGAGTTGAACGTGGATGGGAAAGCCATCCTGCCTGGGTTCCTTTCACACATCAGCCACTTATGACATCGGGCAAGTCACTAATATCTTCAAATATAAAATAGGAATTTCGCAAATGACTCTTGCAAAAAGTTGCTGAAAAGATTAAATGAATGAATATATGTGAAGTGTTTAGAATACCACCTGGAATGTCATAAGCATGAGAGAAGTGGTGATTTTATTACTATTATCATTCATACTAAAATGGAAGGAGAAAGAAGAGAGAAACCATCTGGTCCGCTTCCACCAGCAAGACAAAAACCACCCAAGCTTCACAGTTCACAGGGTGAACACCATGAGGTATTTCAGAAGCTCCAGTGATTATCAGACAACACTATGGAGCTAAGACAGTTCAGAGCTGTTAAGAGTATAGGCTCTGAGGGCTCAGATTTCTTAAATTCAAATCCCTGCTCTCCTACTTGTTAGACACACAACTTCAGCTGAATTAGCTATGACTCTTTATGCTTCAGTTTCCTCACCCGTAAAAAAGATAAAAATAATAATAGTGCCTCCACAGCACAGGGTTACTGCATGGACTAAACAGCTACATCCTCAATTGCACATAGTAAAGGCATTCCACAGATGTTAACTATTACTTTTTGCTGGGAAACTGATTATACGTTGTTTTGTCTATTCTTATCTGACCAATGCTTACAGAGCTGCATTCCCTAACATTTCTCCAGTGTATGATACTAGTAACTTTGGATTGTGGGATTACCTGCAATGCCTTTGCTACAATGTCAGCCTGTTTTCATATATTCCATTGAATTGTTTTGGATGTTTTCTATGATACAGAAAATCAGATATTTTGATCCACTTTTGACTTTGGGAGATACCTGAAGCCACAGGCCAGATTCTCATTTGAGGAGAGAAAAGGTGAGTTCAACAAGCAGTTTCAAGGCAAGTTTCAAGTACATGATAGGTAAAAATGCCTTACACTGTTTTCATTATAATATATTCAACATTCCTTCCGGTTCTGTTTTGTTTTCCCCTGAGCATTTGTCAAATTAGTGATCTCCAAGTGAAAAACATTTTTGTCAGTTTAAGTTTAGACTTGTTGATACAAACAGCTAGACTAGCCTAGAGGACAAATGACATCATTACACCAAAATATCACGACTTTTTTTCATTTAAAAAAAAGCCCTTTGTGTTTGCTAAAGACTTAAGTTTGGTTGCCCCTATGGCTTTTCTCCCTGGAGCAGACTCACTTGGTTACCTGTTCCTAGTACCCACAGAATTGAGGGGAGGCCTGGGATGGGAAATCTGGTCTCAGATCAGGTCAAAGAGCAGATACACCCACCCTCGAGTCAGTGTTCTCTGACCCTGTAGTTAAGGTTGAGGAAGGGCTCTTGTGGATCCGGCAGGAAATCCATCCCACCCCCTTGTTCTTCTGAGAAGCCCAAGCTTCCCTGGCCCTGAGACTAGGGCCTGGGGCCAAACACAGCCTCTAGGCTGGGGGTCCAGCCAACTTACTAACCTGCTGCAAGTACTGGATGGCCCGATCGTGGTTCCTCCTCAGCTGCTCAATCTGAGCGATCTCCTCATATAGACTGACCAGATCCAATGTCCTACTGCCCTCCGCAGCAATAACATTGCCAATTGCCTTTTCAAAGTATGCCAGAGCGAGGTTCAATCTGTGGATGGCCAAGGAGGCCCTATAAGAGGGACAAAGATGCAAAGTCAGAGAATTGTCCAGTCACAAAAGGAACTGATTCTAAGAACAAAACAATTTGGCCTTCATAGGCCAATCATCTCAGTGGCTAGCTGAAAATCCAGTCTTGCAGAAACAAACTCCTATTAACCTGCATTTCGCCAACCAGATTCCACTGACTACCATTCGCTTCCATTCATATAGCATATAGCATGCTGTAGTCTAATTTTATAAAAAAACAAATGGAAAAAACGGCTTCCAGCAATTCACAAAGGTGGGATAATTTACTCATAAACACAGATTTTCTAAAATCAAAATAAAATTTGATTACTTCTGGCTCCCTCTCTTTCAAACCAATGCAAAATTAATGCTTTGTCTTGTTTGATTTAGTTTAGTTTAGTCCTCCTCAGTTAAAAATGAGAAAGGAAAGAGAAAACAACGTAACTATCCCTTCCAAAAGGCAGTGGTTAAATAAATTATGACATGTGATACAATAAAATACTTCAGACTTTAAAAATCATGCCTCTTTTTTAGACTAAGTAATATGGGCAAAAATTAAGTGTGCTAAGTTATAAAAAAGTGATAGGATTATACTAGAAATTGACCTTGATATATATTTCTATCTATCTATATACCTATCTCTAACTAAAATGTATATCTATCTATATCTATATCTAACTAAAATGCCCATAGCAGTTATGTTTAGGGGGTGAAATTAAAACTTTTATTTTCTTCTTCATATCTGTATTTTCAAAGCTTCCAAAACAAAATAGAATTTTTAAAAATGAGAATAAAATAGCATCCCATTCAGGTTTATCCCTCTAGACACAGTAAGATACAAGGAGAACATGATAGTTCAAAGCTGTTTCTCAATAGTTATTGGCTTAACAGTCAAACCCCAATAGCTTATATTTTCTTCCAAATAAAACAAGGCTAAGAATACCCAAGATTAGGTTAAAACTTATACATGAAATCACTTAACATATAGCAGATACACAATCAATATTCCTCCCCCTCACATTTTGCTTCCATCTTTTTATTTCCAAATTGAAAAAAAAATGTGTGTATAAAATTATTTTAGGTAAGGCATTCTGCAATTTATAATTTAACCATCAAAAGAGTACTGGCCTGTTATGTGATAATTCTTTACCAAAATATTTTATGAATCAGACCACTACCCCTTGACCATAAGAGCAGAAGTTACAGAATGAAAACGTCTCTCACCAAGAGCGTGTAGGGAGATATTAGCCAAGATGTCTGGCCTGTACAGTCACACTTTATTTTCCCTACCTTTAGTTTATTTATTTATTTTTCCCTACCTTTAAAATGAGAAGAGGGATTTACTACAGATTTGTTCACTCTAAAACATAATTAGATGCAGTACAGAAGGTGAGCTATGGATTAAGATGCCCCATCTACATGCCGTCTCCTCTATTTATTCTTTCTGTGCCTTAAGTTTCTTATCTGTGAAATGAAAATAAAAATATCTACCTCATGGGCTTATAGTAGAGGATTGAAGTAAATAAATTATGTGAAGCACTTAAAAAACTAGTGTCTTGGATACAGTTATACCTAATAAATGTTCTAACACTTAGAGCAGCGCAAGTACAAAATAGATACTAGGTAAATATCGCAGAATGAATGAATGAACTATGCACTAGAATTTACTCTGAAAAAGGAACACGGCTATCTTTCCCATGAGGCACAAAAACTTTAGCCACTGACCCATGTGATGGCAGCAGACATCCACTGCATTCTAATTTATGGCCTTGTGGACTTACATCCCTTGTTAGATTAGCTCTGGGCATTCCAACACCTCCCCTCCATTTCCCATTTGATTTCTAGATTCATGGTTAGAGCAGGCAGACATGACTCATGTATTTCACATACTTGCCCTTCAGTCACCTTCCCTACCATGCCAAGCGCTTACAGTTTTGGAAACAGATTGCTTTCAAGGGTGTGAAGATACTTTTGAAATCTAGGGAATAGATTTGTATAGGTAATTGTAAGCCTTTTAGTCTTTTCTTCTGCTAATCTGATGGGCCCACTCTCGTATGTAAATATGATTCTCTCTAAGGATACCTAACTCAGCTGCAAAACAGCTAAGTCTGGTTCTGACTTAAAGAAATCCCATGGAGTCCCTGAGTTCAGACCATGGGTCCAACACTTAAAGCTCATCACCGTGGACAGCATGTTTACTCTCAGCCTGCCCTCTGTCTACTGAGATCATGACTGTGCTGGACCGGACCTCAGTGGTATTTTAGGATTAAAGGGCACTGCCCACAAAACTCGGACCATGGGGTGTACTTTTGAGAAACACAAGCCTCTTTTACCACATTTGAGGCTCTAGGTTTTTTTTCATCCTGAGTATTTTTCTCCCATTCTATAGAGAGAACATGGAACCATCATGTAATTCCAGGCCTCCTTCACAAAGCCTAAGCATCTCAAAGCCCAGATCTTACCTGCCCAAAGCAATGGTCAGGTCTTTCTCCGAGACTTGGGATTTGCGAACACCTCCCTTAAATAATTCTTTCAGCTCCTTCATGTTTCTCTCTGCCTTCTGCAGGTTGAAATAAGCCTCTCTGCCAGTGACACAGTCAAGGAAAAGGCCAGGCACACCAACTCCCCCATTGCCAGGGACAGCAGGTGACAAGGAAATAAAAGGGCCCTTTGGGAAAACAAAGCAGAATTTGAAAATGGGCACTTTACTGTGTTCTTTATTTTCCTTATGGTATGTCGTCAAGAATTCTTTAGAAAATGAACAGAGCCCCGGATTTCCCATGCTGTAGCCTGAATCCAGCGCTGGGGTGGGTGGTGAGCATGGGAGGCGTGAACAGAAACCGTACCCTTGGCTATGTTTCCTGCGCAGGCGTCCACCGCGGGCAAGAGCCATGCAGTTTTCCCGCATTGGTTCCTATGAATGATAAAAGAAAGGAACGAAGTCTGCTGAAAGGGACTTTCTGGATCATTTAGAAAGTCCAAGCAAAGCAGGTTTTTGGCAAGAAGCAAACAACAGGAAGTCCCCTCAATTCCCAAACATACTTCTATTTCCCGCATTTTCAGTAGCCCCTCCTAAGGGCATCACAGAGGAAGGCCAGAGATCAGTTTTTGAAAGCTGAGTATCAAGACCAAAAGAGTAGAGAGACAGGGATGTGTAAAGAGGGGAGACTAGGGACACACGGTCTCAAAGACAATTCATGATTAATTTATTTTTTAATAAGGAATGTTTTACAAATGTGTGTGGCACCCCCCCCCACCCCGCAGAGGCCACGCTCATCTCTGTACCATTCCAACTGTGGTTTACATGAACATGAAACACCCTTAACAGTTCTCAATAAGAGATGGTACCAAAAGGCTGTCAAAATCACAAACTTTTGGCAGAGTAACCGTTTCGCCCTGGGATATAGAGAATAATTTTTTTTTTTTTTTTTTTTTTTTTTTTTGGCTATTTTGCTTGGCTTCCAGCTTCCCGAGTAGTATTCTTGACAGCATTTCAGAAAAACAAAAATGATCAAGAGTCCATTAAATCAGAGGTTTCTGGCTGCATGTTACAATCGCCTGGGGGACTTTTTAAAAATTTCAATAAACGGATGCACCCCAGACCTCCTAAGTCACAATCTCTGGGGTGCGACCCAAACAGCAATACTTTTTAAAGCTCCTCAGGGGACCCAGAGGATTGCATGACCCGCAGTGCTGTAAATTACCACCCGTTCTCCCTCTTCCTGCCATTCCTCCCACCACCATCGGCTGCGTCTTCACTGCCAATACTGATCCTCTTGGTGCTCAATGAAAGGTAGGACAGATGCCGAAAACTTTTCACCTGGCTAGGGAATGTGTCACCAGTGAGATCCCTCCCATGGCTCAACTCCAAGTTCACATGAACGGACAGAGGAGGGACATCCCTACCTATCTGGATGGAGATGAGAGGCTAGCGAGGGAGGAGGCGGCTGGCTGTTGGGACAGAGCCACGGAGCCTGGTTTGATCTCCCTTACTCCTGGGTGAGACAGCCCGTCTGGCAGGCGCAGGGGGCCCCGGGCCCCGATCACCAGACACTAGGAAAGGAAGGATATCGGTTCTGCAGGAGCCAGGCCACCCCCAGGGTATAGTACAGCATGACCAGAGCGTCCAGGATCTCCTTCTTCTCCTTGTTTGAGGTCGTGCTGTCCTTCCAGGTCAGCAGCGTGTTCCTGGCAGACTCAGCATGTTTCTTGGCCTGAGCTGGGAGGCCTGGGGGAGTTGGAGGGTGGGTGGCAAGACGAAAAACATGAAAAAGGCATGTTTCAGTCAAAGACCTTTCTGGGGGGAAATACATGGGTAGTGTGGTTGGCATATGGTCCGGAGTACTCATTTCCAGAGCTGGCGGTGCATCAGAATCATCTGGAATACTGGTAGAGAATATAGATTCCTGGGTCCCACCCCAGACCTACTGAGTTGGAATCTTTAGAGAAAGGAAGTCCAGGAATCTATATTTTTAATTAATTCCACACGTGCTTCTTAAGCAGCCATCACAGCAGGAATCTGTGGGCCCGTTTAGAAATCAATGATCGAGACAGGAGTAGAAGCTGAGTGTCCTGTTCCCAGTTCTGCCCCTAATGCCATGTGACCTTTTCAACCCACAAAGCTTCTCCATCCGCCAAATGTAAAATGACAGTAATTATAGAAGCTGCTCCTTTACCAAATACCTGGAGATGGTCCAGAAACAAACTAGGTTATGCCACAGAGTGTTTGCTATGCTTTGAGCTTTCTGGAAAAGGCATTCTAAAAATACAAGGGCTTATGAATACAATTACTTCCATCTGGGGATTTTTTTGAATCCAAGATGAGGCTGGTTATACTAATTGGTCACACACGCACATGCACAGAATCCAATTCCTGAATGCAGTGAGGCCCCTCGCTAAGATGACAAAGGGAACGCCAAACTCCAGCCAGACAGAAATTTCAGTATGCTTTCCCTTGTTTCCTGACTTGAGGCTAGAGTTTCTGGGCACCCACTGGAATTGCTATTTGTCCAGTTGGCTGACAGAGGTAGACTTGACAACACCCAATTTCTAGACCTCATTCTTCATCTTCCAACTTAGCTCATGTCCAGGGATCCTTGATGGGACAAGAGAAAGCCTGGAGAAAAGAGGAAGGTCAGCCGAGAGCTCATGATCCTAGGAGTTCTCCACTCTACTGCAGACAGGCATGGCTGGTATTCCCGTTCAGCTCTCCTCTCTGCAGGCTGGTATACATATTCAGTCCTATCAGGGAGACCCACTGTGCCCCTAATTCCCACTTCACACTCCCAGCCCTCAGTCTGTTCTTCCTTCAGCCTTTGGAGCCCAGTTTCTCAGTGCAGGTATGGTCAATGGCCATCAAGATGACTTGAAGTCTTCAGGCCTCCAGCCCTGATACATTCCGGATGTGCAGGAGCTCCTTAATAAGCTGCCACAAGGGGCAGGGTAGGGAGAAGGAGGTGGAAGGAAGAACAGAGCTTCCCTGGGAGAGGCTACAAATGACCTGAAAGCCAGGAAGTCACTGTAGAACACTCAGACGTGCCTGTCCACAGGTCTTAACTCAAGAGAAAAATGCAGGTCTGTGGCAAAAGAGAGGTCTGTGCCCCAAGTTACCAGGTAACAGCAGCCCTCAGACTGCCCTGCACACCAGAAACACCCGCATAAAATGCAGATTCCTGGGCTTGCTTCCCGTTGTGGTTCACAGGTTCTGAGGTGAGAACGGAGGATTCACATTCCTAACCACTATTCTAGGGGATGACGTGATGCGGGCCGTCTAAGGACCATGTGTGGAGAAGCATTTGGTAAAATCTCTATACAAGAGGAAGATCTCATCTTATTTTTGAAGAGCAGGTAGTTTGACTGACGGAGAAGGTTGAGGAAGGATGTCCACTTGGGGTAATCAGCTTGAGGCCATAAAGAAAGAATAAGCAAAAACCCTGTGTGTGCGCACACACTTGCGCACGCGCGCGCGCACACACACACACACACACTGGTGGGATGGAGGTGGGGTATGTAGGAGTGTCAAGGCATAAGGAGACCAGCCTGACTGAAGGAGAGGTTTACATGTAAACACACGTAAGGTTAGAATTGGATGGGTCAAATGGAGTCTTGGGGGTCCCTGGATGGCTCAGTCAGTTAAGTGTCTGCCTTCAATTCAGGTCATGATCTTGGGGTCCTGGGATGCAGCCCCATGCAGGGCACCCTTCTCAGCAGGGGGGACCTGCTTTTCCTTCTCCCTCTGCCACCCCCGCCGACTCCCAGCTCGTGCTCTCTCTCTCTCAAATGAATAAATAAAATCTTTAAAAATAAAATAAGATGGAGTCCTGGATGCCAAATGAGGAGGTTGGATTCCATATTAGGTAATGGGGAGTCTTTATAGGTCTTGAGGAAGGGAGCAGCAACTGAAGTTGCCAAGGACATCAGACCAAGAAAATAAGACAGGAAACTGAGAAAGACTTTTTAGCCAACAGGCTGTTTCCCACAACGAGGTGGGCCCCTGGGAGTGTGTCAGAAAGAAGTGCAGGAGTCCAGTCTAGAGGCTCCCATCAGTCTGTAGGAAGGAGAAAAGTGAAACTGGCTGAGCCACTGAAAACCACCCCTGAGTCAGCACAATGTTGCTTCTGGACTCCTGAGTGGAAAACAAATGAGAAAGCTGC
Source organism: Neogale vison (assembly GCF_020171115.1). Lineage (NCBI taxonomy): Eukaryota > Metazoa > Chordata > Mammalia > Carnivora > Mustelidae > Neogale > Neogale vison. The sequence continues at coordinate 289,842,629 of NC_058091.1, forward strand.
CCTGAGGCTTTGCCAGTCTGCCTACCAAGTACCCCCCAAGTGCCCAGTACTGGGCTGTGAGACCCCCCAGCAGAACACTTCTACCCTAAGCTCAGCAGCTAATGAATTATAGGGTTCTTTGTCTCTGCTTTATCACGCCCCACACTTTGGTCCTTCCGGTGAAAAAGCTGAGCTCGTGACCCTTGGGCTTGAGCAAACAGAACTAGGCTCTTGACTGAAAATGGCTCATTAAACTTCAAAGTCAGGCCTAAGGGAAAAAAGCCATTCCACTACTGCTCCCAGAATCCACTCTTGTCTTCAAAGTGGGGGGCACATAGCCCCTTACATCACGCAAGATGCCAGAATGGTGTAGGAAAGAAAAGACAAACATATCAATTTTTATCTTCTATTTTCATGAAGTTATAATATTACATAATAGATTAGTATCACTGACATAATTTATAATAAATGCACATTTATGGAGTTTGCTCAAATTATCTGAAGTGACGAGGGAGCTAATTCTCAAGGGTTGAGAGATCACTGCCCTGGACAATGTTTCCCAACCTTTACAAGTATGAGAGAGCTCTTTTTATGTTTCAAAAAATTCCTTACTTTGTGATATTTTTATGGCATTTCCTACATGAGAAAATTCATGAGGACAGACAGTAGTGTGAATCAGTATCAGTAATCATTTGAAATAGATTTGTAAGAACATGCTCTTCTCATGTAAGGATAACACTGCAAATACGTATACCCACGAGTCTCACACTAACTGTCTCTAGAAGAAGCTCATACATCTGTGCTCTCATTCCCTAACTCCGAGTCCCACTTCCCCAGCTCCAGTGTCAACTCGGAGACCAAGTCATTTCCCTTGACTTGCCCTTCTCCCAAGCCAAGGACACCTTCTCCCAGCACCAAGAGTGCACCAAGCACAGAGGTCAAAATCAGGCCCTAGTCTGGATGTCTGGAGCCTGAGGTTCAGAAATGACAGGGATGAACTGGAAACTGGGCCCTGGTATCATCCACCAAACATATCAAATCATTTTGCTTTAGTTTGAGATAAGATCCCACCACTGACATCTGTCACTCTGACTCAGGCCAGAAAGAATCTGCTCGGAGATACCCACCCAGTTTTTGGAGATGCTGCTGTCACCTTTGATCGTCAACTATTTTTAAGAAGTTCACGTAGACAGCGATTAAAAGCAGGGCCTAGAGCCTGATTTCCCAGATACCGATCTTGCCTTAGCCGCTTCCTACCTGTGGCCTTGAGCAAGTTACTTCATCTATCTGTGTCACCGTTTAGTTACCAGTACAATGGTAATGAAGATACTTTCTTCCCTGTAGGTTGTTGGTAAGGATTAATTTAATTAATTCGTGAAAATTAATTTGTGAAAATTCCGGCACACAGGAATGAAAGGAGTTTGAGTAGATATCAGCCATCATGATATCATCATCATCATTACTACTGCTACTGCCACCACTAAGGTCCATTCTGTTAAGCAATTTATTATATTTACCCTGACTCCGGACCTTTGTCATCGAGCTGCTTAGAATCTCCACAAAAGGCTGAGTTGTCACACACAACCTCCTTGCTGGCAAGCATGAATGGTTTCCTGCAGGTCAGATCACCCAGGTGTAATCATTCCCTGTTATTCCTGCACCAATTTTGTCCTTTTCAACCAAGTGGACAGAGAACATAGGATTCTTACGCTTTTGCAACACTGAGAATAGAGCCCAGGATCCCTAGAAAGTTCCCAGTAATAACAGGCTGACTCATTTACTGCTTCATTAATAATAAGCCACAGACCAGGAGACTGCTTGTCCGTGTCACTATTCTGTCCTTCCTGGACTCTTGGACAACAGTCCGGCACAAGGTGACAAAACACCTTATTGTTTCTGTAGCTGCCCTTGCTCGGCCACTGAAGCACTGGGCTCATTCGGGCCACCGAGTCCCACTTCCGCTGCCTTCCTCTAGTTCGCAACCAGCAGCCTTTACGCCCTGCTTTGCAAAGGCCCCATGTTCTCTTGTGTTATTGACTCCTGAACCCCATTCCAACAATTGCTCTATTTCTTCAAACTGCCAAACTTTCTCTTGAAAGGGCTCCTTCCTCACTCCTGAAACTGTCTCAGTCTCTCTCTCTCCTAAAATTATCTTCACGTGACTTTTCTGTATTCGCCAGTGACCCTATTTTCCCTCACTCTTTTCAATACACAGTAAGTAGCGCACGCAGTCTGGCCTCCTGGCCTCAGCTCCCCTCCTTCACGCCTGGGAACCGGCTTCTGCTCCCTCTGCTCTGCACAAACTCTTCTGCTGAGGCCCCCAGAGACCTCCTACTAAATACACTCAGTCACAGCTTCTCAGTCAGATGCCCTGACCTGCTTGGCTTCTCCTCTTGGCTCCGACGACACTACACCAACTCGGTTCTCCTTTCTGAACCTTCGCTCATTGCTTCTTTGCTAACTCTTTCCGAGGGTTCTTTCCCTCCGAGGGTTCCAAGGGTCTGACTTTCCATTTCTTCCTTTTCTCCTCTCTTTCCCTCTCAGAAGTTCTAACAATCCCTAGCATGCCCACCTTAGCCTCCATGCTTGTAATTTTCCATTTCCCCTCCCCAGTTCTGCTCTCGAATATTCCTCCATGCTTGCGACACTCCTCCTAGTCCCAAAGTTCTAGTCCCAAATTTCCAAGCACGGGGTAAAAATGTGCTAGTGGATTTCTCTATTGCAACTCAAAATCACCAAAACCTGCACCCGCCGTTCCTCTCCCCTGTGCCCTCCCACCTTCCTAACTAGTGTCTCTATGGCACCCGCAGGGGCATGACCTTCATGGTCATTGTTGGGCCTCACTTCTCCTCAACTTCAAATCGAACATCAGGTCCTGCCAATTCTTCCTTCACAGTCTTTTTTATAAAAGGTTATTTGTAAATAGGTAATACATTTCCATGGTTCAGAACTTAAAATTATATGACAAGGTCAATGTTGAAGGGTCTCATGTCCTCTCTTGTTCCCTTTCACTGAAAGGCCCCACTAGATAACTGGTTTTTGCTTCTGCCTTATGTATCCTTCAGTGTTTCTTTATGTCAATATAAACATAAATTCTCTCCCCTTCTTTCTTACATAAAATAAGGCATATTAAACCCCATACTGTGTTGTACATTCTCTTTTGCCTGACGATGCATTCTGGAGTTTTTCCCCTACTAGTATATGGTGCTTTCCCATGCCCTTGTTAAAGCTGCATAAAGTCTTCTGTGGGTTATTAGTCCTCTGGTGATGGGGACACTGGTCATAAACAATGCTGCAAAGAATGATCTTACCCTGGTTATTTTGTAAGTGTGTACTTAAGAAAAACTCCCAGAATGATAAAGGATGAACATATCTGTCCTTCCGAGATGCTTAAATCCTTAGCTTCTCACCCATTCCATTTGTCATCAGCTGTGATACATCTAGATCGAAGCCCTGTATTTAAATCAATCACATGGCATTTGCCTCGTGGTGCCTTCCGTCTGTATGTAGCTCACCTCCCACCCGAGGCTGTGACTTCTCTGAAGGCAAAGACTGTGCCTCTGTACGCTGTATTTCCCAAAGTCCCGCAGTAAAACTCACTGGAAGACTGGTTATTGAGAGAAAGCAGCCTTTTGGCTTGACTCGCACTCCCCAGGGCTGGCAGAGGCTCACAAGGAAATGAGGCAAGGAGGTCTGGTGGCCACAAAACACACATACGCACAAGGAGGCAGCAACACGCACAGACACATCCATCCGTCTACGCAGAAGGCTGGCTCCTAAGTTCTGCCCGTTTTAAAGCAGTTGAGGATCAATGACAAAAAAAACTAAGTGGAATTCGGCAAGCACTTCATCCCTCGTGGAGGTTTGTGATATTTCAAAGCTTGGGTTGTTTTATTCTATGGACCAAAGACTTTAAAAAAAAACTTACAGGGAAAGACTGGGTAAGTCTTCTAACTGAAATACGAGGTTTCCCTTACCTGTGAAGCATAAGGAATAACACGGAGGACATTGGGAGATGGGAGAGAAGTGAGTTGGGGGAAATCGGAGGGGGAGACAAACCACGAGAGACTATGGACTCTGAGAAACAAACTGAGGGTTTTAGAGGGGAGGGGAGTGGGAGGATGGGTGAGCCTGGTAGTGGGTATTAAGGAGGGCACAGATTGCTTGGAGGATTAGGTGTTATACATAAACAATGAATCTTGGAACACTATATCAAAAACTAATGATGTACTGTATGGTGGCTAACCTAATACAATAAAAACTGAAAATAAAAACAACAGAGAAATCCTAAAAAAAAAAATCAAATAAATTAATAAAGAAAGAGGTTATTCTCAAGAAAAGGTCATGATCATAATCTACTCCGGAAAAACTCTATGTTAGGTTTCAGAAAGTCTAGAATTAGGGGCACCTGGGTGGCTCAGTTATTAAGCATCTGCCTTCAGCTGATGTCATGGTCCCAGAGCCTAGGGATAGAGCCCCACATTGGGCTCCCTGCTCAATGGAGAGCCTGCTTCTCCCTCTCCTTAGCCCATTCCTCGGGCTTGTGCTCTCTCTCTCTACCTCTCTGTCAAATAAATAAATAAAAATCTTTAAAAAAATAGTTACTTCACTTCCTCAAAAAAATTTATTTCACAAGAATCCAGGGGTATTGTGGGGTTCCTGGGTGGCCCAGTTGGTTAAGCGACTGCCTTCAGCTCAGGTCATGATCCTCATGCTCTCATTCTCCCCTCTTCCCTCTTCTACCCTCTTTCCCTCTCTTTCTACTTTTTCTGAACAAGCGCATCTACTGCTGCAGCCTCAGCTTGCCCCTGTGTATGTGGATCCTTGCAAACCGGCTGCCTTCCTGAGCTTGGGCTCCACTTCCCAGCTGGCTGCCGAGTACCTCACCGTGACGCTCGTGGCCACCTCCCGCAGGCAATGATCCGGCCTGTCTTCTGAGCCCAAACTCTGCAGCTTCTCCTCCCTTCCCCCGTCAGCCTGCTCTTCCTCTTAGCTCCCTGTTTCAGCTACCCTTCCAGGTCATGCCCTATTCAATTCAGCCCTTCCCTCAGCTTCTCACTCCATTCTCCACTACAGGTCACCAATTCTGCGTGTCATTTCTGCCACATTCCAACCACCATGGCCAATGCCCTCAGCGCTTCTTGTCTGGCAGGATAACCGCCCGAGTGCTCGGCACCTTTAGTCTATCAGTCCAACCCGTCCTCCTGAGTTTCTCACTTCACAACATCACAGTACGTCACCACCTCACTCAAAACCTTCTAATAACTCCTAAAATTCCTGGATACCTGGGCCCAGATTAACCTTCCAATCCCATTACCAGGCAAGACCAGTCTGTCCTGAGGTGCCTTCTGTCCAACCCTAACCTCATGGGTCCAAAGGGAAACTACAGTGTTCTGTGAGGAGTCTCACAGAGGCCCTCTCAGCTCCCAGTCCTCAGATCAATACATGTGGAGGCCCAGCGCAGGGTTCTCTACCATTCCCCTTGAAATCTACTCGGTAAACTCATCTTCATGCTTCAAAGACAAGACATGTTACCGTCTCTCTGCAGCCTTCCCTGACAGTGGCAGAACCCCTGATCCCCCTCATTTGCTTCCCCAGAACTGTGTTCCTGCCTCTACGATCATCTGTCCCTGCCTACTACAGGATGCCGTGTCTCCAGAGGGCAGGGACTGGCAGTGCTCACTCACACATCACAACTGTCCAGCATCATGCCACCAGACTTTTCACAGGAGCTCCTGAAGTGCTCCAATGGCAAATTTAGCAAAAAGCTAAATTTGTACTCTTATGAAGGCAGCAAGTTTGAAACAGAGAAATTCCAAATGAAGAATAACGTAGCTCCATTCAAAGGTTTTCTTTTGCTGAAGGCCTTCCTGACGTCCCTTAAGTCTCACAGACAAGTGGTTGCCTGTTCCGCCAGGAAGGGAGGACTCCCGCCTCCCCTTAGCCATGTCAGCCTTCTCTCAGAATACAACAGATGTGTTCTTAAGGCCTGAAAGAGCCCCGCTGTGACCTCACTGTGGCCTCACTGTGGCCCACTGCTTCACCGTCCCCAACGTCAACCACTCATGGGCTTGCCACATCAATGGCCAAGTGAATCTAAAATTTCATTAGAAACATGAACTCAAAAGGTCCCAAGGGGGGGAAAAAAAAAAGTCCCAAAGAGCCCTAAGCAAGAAGTTAACAGATTTAATTAATAATAAATTGAATTCCATTTTAACTTTTTCAAAAGCTCCAGTTTCGGATATCTAGGTTCCTGATGGCCTAGGTACACTGGTTCCCTTCCCCTGTAGCCCTCAAAACCATCTCAAGCCCTTAAATCACTTCCTTGTTAGGTAAGCTAGGCCCCACCTGAAGACCCAGGTCCAAAGGATACTTGAAAAAGTCCCAGGCCAGTGGCTCAGTTCTGTCAAGCAGTGACATCTGCTGATCCATACTGTGTACCAGAGACTGTGTTCGCTATCGGGAAGACCTAGTCCCTGCTCCCAGGGAGCTTCTGTTTCAGAGACACAGACATGTAAACAAAGCACATATGAACGTGTACAAAGAGATCTGTGGTAGGAGTGTATGCAGTCCGTGCGGGATGCCACGGCTGGCCACAGGGCACAAAGCCCTGTGCTGACCCTGTCCTTGGCTCCAAAACATGTTCGTGCCTCTATCAGTCTGAACAAGTATTTATGGAGCCTCTACTGCCACGTTCCTGCCCTCGTGGATCTTACACTTGGGTCTGTTTTAGCAAATGCATCCCCATCTTGCTCTTCCGTACAGTGTACCTTCCAGAAAGCACCATTTCTCTAGGATGAGGGCTTGCTCTTTTCCTCAGCTACACCTTCCAGGAACTTGAGTTCTGTCCACGGAATTCAGGTCCTGTTACTGGGGCACTCAGGTCCTGTTACAGGCACTCGCCCTGATGCTGAGTGTCCACACTTGCCTGTCCTTCCCCTGTGGACCTGTGGCTGGAACTTCTGATATCGTCCCTAGCCCACTGTGTCTCTGTGGCCTCATGTGTACACTATGGACATTAACATTATCTTCCTCCACGGGATATTATAAGGACTAAATGAGACTGGCTTGGAACAGGCTAAGTACTCAATAAATCACCTATCACCATTACCTTTATTTCTAAGATCCCTGCCACACTGCCTGCTTCATCCACGGACTTCCCCGCCTTTTGCTGAGGTGTGAGTTGGGGGCAGGAAGGGCCCTCCCCACGTCCCCCGCCCCCGCCATCCCCACCCCACCATGCTTGTAGGTTGGGTAGTCTGGCTCTCGAGGGCTGCTCCACCACACCCAGCGGGGGGAACCACGTACCTCTCAGTGTCAGGTAGCCATAAGCCAGGCTGGCCACGGCCTGTGCACATTTCCAGTGTTCTTCCCCAAAAATAATCCGAGAAAGGATGACACAGCGTATCAGCTCCTTGTTTGCTTGGGTATTCTGCAGAGAGCAAAGACGTCATTATGCTTTTTGGAAAGGAAAGAAAGCTCTAGCCCAGGCTCTTCTCACAGGAATATAGGACTGAATTCACCTTTTATCATTTTCTCTTCTCTCCCCTTCCCATCCCATGACCCATCCAGCAAGGCCTGGTGGCTGTCCCTTATTCCCAGGCCCTCACACTAAGCTCTGCTCCTCGCTTCTGCCATGAGTACGTGGTTCAGAGCGCCCGACCTTCCACAGGGCTGACCAAAACAGCCGTTCCCAACTGCTCCCACTCTTGCCCCTCCCCCAGTCTACTCAACCTCATAGCCACAGGGACTTCTTTTAACCTTTTATTGTGAAAAACTTCAGGAATATACAAAAATAGCATGAAGAAGGGCTCACTTACTTTCATAAGGTATCCACTCATGGTCAATTTTGTTTCCTATCTACCCTCCTCATCTACCACCCTCTCTATTATTTTGAAGAAAAATCAGATATTAAATCATTTCATATCCCATAAGTGTCTCCCAAAGACATGGACTTAGCCTTATAACTGGAAAACCACTCTCACCAAATACTGACAATAATTCTGTAAAGTTCAGTATCTACTCTCATAAGTCTGATAATTACCTCATAAATCTTTTTTTTTTTTTTTACAGTCCGCCTGTCCACGCACTGACATCAGTCTCCTGAATCCCTTTCCATCTGTAGGTTCCGCCTCCATCTAGTCATTATTCAAACTGGCCGAGGACTTGTCAAGCCTTAAAAACGCTCAGTTGTCCTCTATGGCAGATGGTACTTCTCTGTTTCTAAAAGCAAACGTTCTAGCCTGGCTCTGTGAAATAGGAATGGGTACAGGCCAAGACAACTGTCTTCTCAAGGCCTCTGGATGATTTACAAAGGTACATTTATAGATATACCCAAGAGGGGTATCATCTTCTGTCATCTGCCTGTGAGGTGTCTCCTGGCCTTTCCCAAAACCATCTACACACCTTTTCTCCACACCCGACTTTAAGCTCATTTTCCCCTGGCCAGGAAGTCGGTGTATGAATTCCTCAGTGGATGAATCACGCTCCGGGAGCGTGTTGGTGCCTGTGTTCTAAAAATGATGGCCACCGTCATCCTGTCTCAGGCTCCTGGATTTTGAACATTCTGATCCTGTTCTTCTGTACAGAGTTAAGAGCACTTGCCCTGAGGTCCAAGTTACCAAGTCTCTGCCTCACTCTGAGAAATGCACCCCTGGACTCTGACCTCTGTTGCTACATCCCCTTTCTGGTGGTTTAGTTTGCTTATGAGTCCACTGAACCCCTGGCATCCGAGCCTGGGCCTCAGCTTGGCTGCCCTTGTTTTCAGTCTCCTGCCTCACTATCCTGACCTTTCTGTTACCCAAGAAATCTCATTCTGAAACCTCTCAGGAGAAATTTTTTTTTAAAGTTTTTTTTAATTAAAGGTAATCAGGGGGTGCCTGGGTGGCTCAGGCACATTGGGCGTCTGCCTTTGGCTCAGGTCATGATCCCCTGGTCCTGGGATCAAACCCCATGTCAGGCTCCCCGGTCAGCGGGAAGCCTGCTTCCCCCTCACCCACTCCTCCTGCTTGTGTTCTCTTTCTCACTGTCTCTCTCTCTGTCCGAAAAACAAATAAAATCTTTTTTAAAAAATGAAAGGTAATCAAACATCAACACAAAAAACAAAATATACATTTTCAGTTTAAAGCCAGGAGCACAAACCCTCCATGGAAGAAAGCAGAGCGAACCAGGTGTGGAACCCAAGGGCAGGGCGGCTCCCCCACTATGCTCTGCCTTGTTCCCTTCCACTTACAAAGAAATACAACAACTTCCCCTACTTTGAGTCCTTCAATGTCCACTGAAGGCAGAGCTTCTGTCTTTGTGGACATATTTTTAAAAGGAAACTAAAACCTCGTGGGGTTTTTGTTTTACCATCTTTTTCTTAATCAGCTGAGCTATTTTCTTCTGGGATTGGGCTAATTTCTCTTTAGGAAGAGACATGCAGCCTACAGCGTTCTCCTTGGTTGTAGTGTCTTCTTCACTCTCTCCAGACCCGCTAGAGGAACACAATTCGTCTCTTTGCTGGTATGCTGGGATCTTGGCTTGCTGGGACCTGTAGATACCAGAGAGAGATGTGGATTCAGATTTACCTCTGAGTATCTCAAAGCAGGGGGGTAGGGATATGTGCTCTAACAGAAACTTGAAGGAATAAAGTCTGGAGATAAGTTCATGTTCCCCCTTGAAGCCCAGAATCAGGACAGCAATGTGTGATTCAGATGAAACATTTGTTAAACCACCCACTTCCATCAGAGTCCCAACTCTGCTACTTACTAACCACATGACCCTAGGCAAGTTATTATTTGTTTCTTTGTAAAATAAGGTCAATCAGAGGAGGTGACTGGATTAAATCAGATGATACTCATAAATCACTTAGCTATTTAGTAGGTACTATTTTAATATTAGCTACTTTTATTTTATTAGCTCCATAACTGGGTTTCTTCTTCTACAAAACAAAGGTGTTGAATTGGAAGATCTCAAAGATCTTTTACATTCTAAAATTCTGATCCAATCCAGGAAAGAAAATCAACATAATGAAATAATGGGAAGGGAATTAATAGTTTGAGACTAGACTTCACTGTCCTCTTTCATGTTTCTTATAAGTAGTGGCTAACTAAAGAGGATATGGTCCCAACAAGGAGAGGGGAAGGAACCCCACAGGTCAAGAATATATTCCGAAGCAAAATGGCCTTCCCAATTGTATTTGAAATAAATGTGTTGAAAACGAGCTGAGTGGCTGAAAATCTACCCCCTCCACACTTGTTTCCCTCCCTCCTACCTCTCTCCTTCCCTCCCACCCCCTCATTCCCCTCCTCTCTCTCCTTCCCGCCCCCTCTCCTGTCTCACATACACAATGTAGATCTCTAACTTTGATGCTGAACATGATTATGAACGGGTAATTGGAAATGGTAAAGATAAAAGTCAAAGGAGGTAATCTTACAGAAAAAAAGGCATAACCATGTCTTAACATCGCCAGAAAAATCAAAGTGATCCCGAAAAAATAGAATTCTGAAAACTTGAGAGCGGCAACAGAATGTTTAATTAATTATCAACAAGTCTTCCAAATGAATCACCTTTGTACACACAATTTTAAAAGTTATACGACTTTTAAAAGTTCAACCACTACATAGTTTTAAGAATAATATTTATTTCCCTTTTCCACTGATTAGATAAGTAATAGATGTTTACTGTAAAAAGAAAAAAAAGCAGAAAAACAAATGTCAAGTGTAATCTTTTACGCTAGGTTTGAAAAATGACATGTTAATATCCATTCAGAATTCCTGTTCTAAATAACCTACCCAGAGGCACATGAGCAAACTGGGTCACATGGAAGGGAAGCAACACTTCTCCAGGCCCAGAAACCTTCTGCCCACAAACAAAAGTGTGCTTTCAGAAGACATGCAAACTCAGTGGAAAAGCCAGAGAACATGGCTGATGCAAGGCAATCAGAAGGTGGGTGCTAAGCTTGCCTCCTTTCCACCTGGCGAATTCCATGCTCCCAACTCAGATGTCACCTCTGCTGGAGTCCCGTACTAGAGTAGCAAAGTAGAGACACCCTCCAAAGGACTTGCAAAAATTTCCTCCAAACTTCTACTACAGTGCAAATCACGTTATAGTCATATGTTCAAAATTCATTCGTTTTGTTTCTGAGTCATCTTTGACTCCGCAAAATAATCTCTACCAGGGCTGGGGCTAAATCTCATTTGTTCCTGAAACCCTGACATCTGCCTTACCATAAAAATAAATAATGGCTTATTAAATGCACAAATGAATGAAAAAAGAAAACACAGTCTTTAGAACACCTGAAAAATACTGAAGATAGAGGGAATCTGTGGCAACAGATCCTGAGTCAAGAAAACTAACAGAAACTTGAGTCCCTCAATAGAAGATTTTGCCTAGGCTTCATATTTCATAGACCTGAAACAGAAATTCAGTCTCCTGGGATCACCAAGGACTGCCAATCATGGATCTTAAAAATTATAAGCCCTAAATATTTTAAGTTCAGGCTTCGATAAATTAAGCTGACTCCAAAGGCAGGAGCTTCAACAGCAGCAACCTCAAAAGAAGGAGAAACATTGAGATCTTGACTACTGACTTGAGAATGCAAAGCCCTAAACTAGCTTTGAACATCTTGTCATGAAAGATAAGAAAGGTAACTGGAGAATACTGACCAGTCAGCTCATGTGAAAGATAAAATAATAGAATAAAAAGAATAGGCAGGTTGAATGAAAGGTCTGTCTTGCCAGGTTTATAACTTATTCTTATAATGCCATCATAAATATGAATTCAGACTAGTAATATCAAGTATGAATTATCCAATTCATGTATAAGATACCCTACATGAATGCCACTTCTTAACTTCAATTTTTGAAGTTATACAACTTTTAACCTCAGGATATTTTATGAGGTGGTACAAAATTACTAAAATGTAACCACTAGTCACACCTGGCTATTACGCACATGAAATGTGGCTAATCTGAAATGAGATATGCTATAAGCATAAAATACATACTGAATTTCAAAGACTTAGAAGAAGAAAAAAATATTTCACTACTTATTTTATAAAATATCACAGATATTTTAAGATAAATATAGTTAGTATTAAAATTCAATCTACCTATTTCTTTTTTATTTTTTACTATGGCTCCTGGAAAACTTAAATTACATATGTGGCTCGCATTTGTGACTTGTATTACATTTCTATTTGATAACACTGGTATAGATCAATCGTTCTCAACCAAGGGTGATATTGCCCCCAGGGGACATTTGGCAATGTGTGGAGACATCTTAGTTTGTCATTACTGGGACAGTGCTACTGGCATCTACTGGGTAGAGACCAGAAATGCTGCTAAACATCCTACAATACATACATCAGCTTTCTACAACAAAGAGTTAGCCAACTGAAAATGTCAACAGTGCCAAGGTTGGTATAGAAAAAACCCGGGTATAAAAAAATGGTTAAAGAATTGACTCTGCAATCCGGGTACACAGTTTGAATCACTAGCTGTGGGATTTGGGGTCAATTACTTAACCTTTTTCTGATTCATACTCCTTATTTACAAAATTATAATAGTATAATAGTACTACCGGTACAGAGATATTGGGGCAATTAGATAACTTAATACATGTCAGTACTTTGAACAGTGCCAGGCACATAGTATTTGCTCAGTAAGTAATAGCTATTATGTGAAAGTTTTAGTTTATTATCACATATTTCATGAAACAATTTAAATTTCCTCATTATCTTTATTGTAGTTAATTCTCCATGACTTCATCATTCTTGTTATAATTAACCTATCTATAAAAAATAAAATTTCCCTTCGGTTGGGAAAAACAATTATGTTCCTTCTTGCATGGCTTGCATAAGTACAAATGAATCACATAGCAGAACTGTTAATTAAACCACACCACAGAAGCTCAAATTCCTCTTCAATGTAATATGCATGCAAAGCTCCGTAGCCCAGGTTTGCCTTAAGTGGGAGGTCCTAGTATTCCAGGCCAGTAACTGTGGGTGATGTCAAGCTTCTGTGGTACTTACAGGTGGAAGCAGAAGTCCCAGTCGGTGTCATTGCTGACAGTTGGAATGCGGATGGGGCTGGCTTTCATCTTCTTACTGCCAAGAACCACAAGTCAGAGTGGCTTTAGGGAAAAAAAAGACTTAGAAGTCTATTTTCTCTCTGTAGGAGGCTATTAACATTAAATTGAAACTGCCCAAATATATAACCCATCTGAAATAAATAAACAGACTTTCCACACGCATGTACAGAGATACCTAGAAGGCAGAAATTAAAGGCATTTGTCATATTAAAACTCTGAATTAAATTTCTTTCTCCTAATTCCTATTCCTGTACCTCCAAAACCCTTGACTTTTTGTTGTTGTTGTTGTTGTTGTTGTTTTTTACCCCCTAAAAGCCACTATATTTACAACTCCCGATTCATCAAGACTATGCTCTCCTGGGGCACCTGGGTGGCTCAGTGGGTTAAAGCCTCTGCCTTTGGCTCAGGTCATGATCTCAGGGTCCTGGGATGGAGCCTGGCATCAGACTCTCTGCTCAGCGGGGGAGCCTGCTTCCTCCTCTCTCTTTGCCTCTCTGCCTACTTGTGACCTGTCTGCCAGATGAATAATTGAGATTTTTTGGTGGGGGGGGGGACGGGACTATGTTCTCCTACTCAAGTCGGATATTGTTTCTGCCAGATGGAGCCAAGCAAACCAACCAGTTCGAAGCATCAAATGAATGATATCAGTAAATTCTCCCTGTCCCTAGGGCCATCCCACTACTAATAAGAAGTCCTAGTCAAGGAACACACATGCGTCTATTTGGGTATTGTCCATAGCTGATGGGGGAAATGCCTGAAACCTCAGGACAAAAATCCTATTTATAATTATTTGCGAAATTCAGTTCTCACAGCTCTCCCTATCACTTAAATCAAATCTAAACCAAATGCATAGTTATGTACTGACCATCAACACCCACCAAGTCACTCTTCATCTCACCCTGCAGAATCATTTCCACCTGAGCTCTCAGTAGCTCTTACACAGGCTCCAGAACATCCACAATCCAAACACCAGAAGATTAATTTCTCTTTCTAATCTCTACTTTAAAAACTATGGCCAGGGGCGCCTGGGTGGCTCAGTGGGTTAAGCCTCTGCCTTTGGCTCAGGTCATGATCTCTCAGGGTCCTGGGATCCAGCCCCGCATCAGGCTCTCTGCTCAGCGGGGAGCCTGCTTCCTCCTCTCTCTCTGCCTACTTGTGATCTCTCTCTCAAATAAATAAATAAAATCTTAAAAAAACAAACAAACAAAAAAAACCCTATGGCCAGGGCGAGTAGTTTTGCGTTCTCAACCTCCTAAATTCTGTTCTTTGACATGCCATATGGCCCTGAATAAATTATAACACCAAACTTTGGCCCCTCTCTCAAATGCAAATCGCTTCCTTCTTCCTTTCCCCGCAACTTCGTAAAGCCAGACGCCACATTCTGAGCCCAGGCGAGCATCCCGAGGCTTCCTTCTTGAGGGTGGTGCCTTCGCCACACAGGCTCCAACTGGAAACGCACCCGCGGGGAGCAGCGACGTTGCCGGTGGGCCGCCCCGCTGGCCGAGAGCAGAGAAGCCACGCCCCGGAACTAGCCTTCCGGCTCCCTCAGCGGAGAGCTCGGCTTCCTCGCGCGGCGTCCGCGTCCTGGCTTCAGCGGACCTCGTTCAGGGCGCCGCCGCACAGGTGCGTGGCGGAAGCGAGGCTCTCTGCGCGGTAGGCCTGGCGCGCCGGCTGCCCAGGTTCCGGCTCGGGAGACAATGGGGTTGCCATGGGAACGGAACGCCGCCGGCAGAGTCGGGAGCGTCGGCGCCAGAAGCCATGGGGACGCGGAGCACTTCCGGTCCGGGAACTCTCGGGCGGCTCCTGGGCGCTTCCGCCGCACCCCAGGCTTTACGGTCTCCGGGAGCGGGAAGCGTGCACAGTGGAGCTCGTCCCCAAGCTTCCCTTTGCTGCGGTTGCGTCGTCCGCTGCTGTTTTTCTGAAAGGGACTTTAGCTTTCAGGCACGAAGATGCAGGAAGAGGAGCGAAATCCCGTCTCAGGATAGAAGAGGGCGCTGGGCTTCACGACCCTGCTTACGTAAAGCTGCTGTACGGGACTAAATGGGCGCCCCTTCGCGCACCCTGCATCCCCGATGTCCCCCCAGGTGCTCTGGCTCTCCAGACTGGAGAGGAAAGGCCCCGAGGTAACTGTTGATGGTGTCAGCACCGTCTGTGTTGCCTCTCCCGGTAAGATCTGAACGATGCTTGATCAGGAAAGTGGAGTGCAGGAAATGAATGGTTTGAGCAATGGGCCCCTAATTCAGCTGCTGGTTAGCAGTTCAAGCAATATTCTCGGGGGGTGGGGCACATTGGGCAAACACCACATAGCCCTAATTTTTGCAGCATGTATTCTTAGACCATTCCTCTTCAGCAGCCTGAAATACACCATGATGATAATTCAGATTTGACGGGTGCAGGGCCGTTGGGGCCAGTACCCAAACCAACAGTACCTGCTACGCAGCCTGGTGCCCAAGGGTGTTATCACAAACCCTACAGTGAACGAGGGCCCTATGACAAGTCAAATTGAAGATGGTATGTCCTTGTTAAAAGGAAAAAAAAAAAAGCAGGCTCGGTAGAGAGAGAAGGAAAATATTTGCTAAGAACTTGAAAGGTGGTGTTTACATTTGTTGTTTGTTCTTTCCAGTTCCAAGTTGAAGTTTAATTGCTATTGATCCAAGACTGCCAAGATAGATTTTCTGCAGTTAGGTTGGAAGAGCTATTTAAATGAGTTTGTTTAAATATCTCTCAAGTGAAACCTGAAGGGCATTGTAACTTATAGTTTAAATCTGTACCCTCAAGATCCTGCACCAAAATTTTAGAAAGATCCTGCCCTCTTTATTTTGTTTCCTAAGAGAACTCCCAGCGTGGAACAAAGGTGAGAGCCATGAGCTCCACTTCAAGATTGCAGGGCTCTGGTTTTGACTCCATGTGGCCTGGGCCGAATCACAGCTCTGGAGTCTCAGTTTTCTTGCCCAGACAATGAGAGTATTTGTTACCACTTGTTTTCCCCAACCCCTCCCAGTCCCCAGGATTCTGTGCGGCAAACCGCAGATTTTTGTGAGTATGAACGGTATTTAACACATATGGGGATAAAAAGGAAGAGCTGGTTTCCTGTTCCCTAACACTGATTCCCCCTTAACCTTGTTAAATTGGTCTTCATCACACTGAAAAGTTTTAATGTTCTCATTTTAGGAATTGGCTAGGAGGTTTTTTTCTAAGTATATGAAACGTAACTTTTGGCTCCTGAACACCAGCTTCTACCCATCACTGCAAAGTGAGGTAACAGGACAAGCCCTGAATTCCCATTTTAAAAATGAGTCTGGTTTCACCTCCATTTAATTAGCTTTGACCTTGGGGAACCTGGGTGGCTCAGTTGGCGTTTGCCTTTAACAGAGTCAAGGGTTCGAGTCCCACTTCAGGCTCCCTGCTCAGTAGGAAGTCATCTTCTCCCTCTGACCCTCCTCCCTCTCATGCTCACTCCCTCTCTCAAATAAATAAATAAAATCTTTAAAAAGTAATAATAATTAGCTTTGACCAGAAGCAATTCACCTGTAAAATTAGAAGTCAGATTAAAAAAAAAAGTTAAACTCTTCCAAACCTGTGTGCTGTTTTTTTTCCCCTTGCCTTGCCGTCTTCACCCTGTCCCCAAATATAAACCTTAGTTACAGGTAAATGTGCTCTAGGTTTGTTCAGTAACTCTGGAATGGGATGCTGGTAATCTGGGTAGACATTGCCTTTATAGTGTGTTCCCTCACAGTCCCTCACTTGATCCTGAGGTAGAAGAAGCAAGCACTGCTGTTGCAGAATCGCATAGGGGAAGCATGCGTACAGGGTACTTCTAGATTCTTCCATCCCCAAATAAACTGAGATTAACTCCAAATTATTTTAACTCCAAGAACTGTGAAACTTAAGGACAAGGAAACCAAATAAACTTTACTTTGGACTATCTAATTTCTTAAAACACATTTTCTGTCCTCTTAAGACAAGGTTAGATACCTTACTTCTGAGTTCCCATACTACCCCCTCCGCAATCTCATCTTGATGGTCACAATTATAAACTTAAAAAAAAAAAAAAAAGTTTTGTTTTTTTTTAAAGTTTTTCTTTTTTTAATATTTTATTTATTTGACAGAGACAGTGAGAGAGGGAATACAAGCAAGGGGCACGGGAGAGGAAGAAGCTGCGGGGCTTGATCCCAGGACCTGGGGGTCATGACCTGAGCTGGAAGCAGATGCTTAACGACTGAGCCACCCAGGCACCTTCTCTGTGAGTTTCCCACACTCCCCATGCATCTGTTCTTCCACCTTGGAAAAATGCACATTGAAGAAGACCTGCTACTTGCTCAGTACTGTTCTGTTAGGGAAGCAATAGTGAACAGACAGACAAAAATTTTGCTCTTCTGGAGCTTCTATTCTAGGTGAAGAAAGACAGGACTACTAGTAAATAGTCTGATGTCTCTCCAAGTTAGAAAAAGGCACAGAGCTTGGGAAGTAGGCAACAACTTTGTGTGAATTAGAAAAAAAAAAAAAAAAAAAAGCAACCCTCTTCCTCTAACCAGACCCAGGCCCCTCCTAAGCAGTAAAGCTATGGGAACAGAAGGTGGGCTGGGTTTTAGGACTCCCTTTTAGGACTTTCTCAGCTGGGTGAACCACCTTATTTGGAAGTAACAAATTATATGGAGAAAAAGCCAGATAAAGGATCTAGAAAGTATAGGGTATGCTAGCTTCTACAGTGTAGTTAACGGAAGTCTTCTCTGACAAGTTGGTATTGAGTAAATAAAAGGAGCAACCAATACAAATGTCAGGTTTAAGAGCATTCTAAGATAACAGCAAGTACAAAGGCTCTGAGACAGGAGCAAGTTTGGTGGGTTCAAGAAAAAAAAGAATGAGGAGACAGAATGGGTCAGCAAAACAGCAAAGTGTGCAGGGCTCTATAGGCAGTCCCTTCATCTAAATATCCACCCACCCACCCATGAAGACTGAATACCTACTGGGTAGTGGGCCATGTCTGATCAGTTGTGAACTCCTTGTGGGCGGTAGTGGTTATGATTTACCCTTGAGATTTTAGCATTCAGCACAGTGTCTGGCTTATCAATGTTCACTAACACTTAAGAAACTTGCAACCATCTTCAGGAACGCTCCAGTAGCAGAGAGTCTGGCCCCTTAGTGTGTCTATCCGTTAGGAAACAGGAGTTGCTGCCGTAACCAATGACCACAAATTTCGTGGCTTAAAACAACACAAGTTTATTATGCCCTAGTTCTGGAGGTCGGAAGTCTGCGATGGCTGTCCCTGGGCCAGAGACAAGATGTGGGCAAGGCTGATTCTTTCTAGAGGCTTTCGGGGTGGGGAGGGGGTTTTCTTGCCTTTTCTGGCTTTGAGACCACGTCCGTTCTTGCTTTGTGGCCTCATTTTCCATCTTCAGATCTAGCAGTGTGGCATCTTTAAGTCTCTTGACTCCTCTTGCTTTAACAGATAAATACACTGTTAACACCACCTCTCAGTGTATTTAACCTGACTTGATTTCCTTAGGTTTAAAAACATCAGGAAGTGACGTAGGGAGCACTTCCTACCTATCCTTCTCCTGTTCAGAAGCTCCCATTATTTGGCGGGGTCTCGCTCCTTTCTCTCCCATACACATTCCCATTTGTAATCCAGTACATCCTCTCTCAGTACTTGAATATCCTGTTTCTTCCCATCTGGGGGCTTGGTTTATAATGAACGTGCGGGAGTGTCGTCCCTCCACTCACCTCTTTCTCTGGGGGACTAACTCTTCAGAGGAGCCTCTCCATCTGCTGGAACCCCCATCAACTGCTCTCTCAACACAGGGGCTCCAGTGGCCTACTTCCCGCAGCCACTACCGTTGAGCTCCTGGCCTTGGACTGTCTCACAGATGGGCAACTCTCATGCTTGAGTTCTTGGCCCTGAGCGGAGCATAAATTGCTCCTCCGAATGCCTTGGTCTGTTGCTTTGCCCAGCAACCCCCTCTTTGCCTTGCAGTTGACCTTTTAACTTTGCTCACAAAGCAGCACCCCAGGCTCTGCTGGAGAGTTTGTGCTGTTGTCAGCACCCCGCGTTCCAGCTCTGCCACGTTGCACGGGGTTGTGCTGACACGTTCTGCGAGCATTTCCCCCACACACAGCATGTCATGTGTTTATCTGAAGATGGGTGGGTTTAATTATTAAAGGCTTTGCAGTCTGTCTTCAAGTTTATGTAAGGAAAACAAATAGATGAGTCTTACTCCACCAATGTGAAGAAAAGGGCCAGTCTTTCTCGCACACTGTGATGACACAGGCACTTTTCTCCCCTTTTTTTCTTTGCATTCTTGTACCACGTGATGGATACTATTGCAGAATTAGGAGTGTGTGCCGACGGAGAACAACCAGAACCTCTCCAAGATATTTGTTTGTTTGTTTGTTTGTTTTTTACATAAGCTCTCCCCACAACACGGGGCTTGAACTCACCACCCCAAGAACCACATGCTGTACCAACTGAGCCAGCCAGGGACCCCTTAATTACCTTTTGAAGTACAGTCCAGAAGAGTGTATAAAGTATGCTTCCATATTTAAAGGGCAATGCTAAATACATGCCTACAGGTACAGACAGACATGCTCAGGTCATCCAAGAAACGGAACAGCTGTGTCCCTGAAGAGGTGAACCAAGGATTGGGAGAAGAAAGATTTATTTTCAGTGTATTTCTGTTGACATCTAGTCATCAAGCCTTGGGAGTTTCTTTTCATACCCCAGCTTCGGTACGAAGCATTTCTTTCTATTTAAGAAGACAGGTTTGGGGGTGCCTGGGCAGTTCAGTCGGTTAAGTGGCTGCCTTCAGCTCAGGTCATGATCTGGGGGTCCTGGGATCAAGCTCCCTGCTCAGCACGGAGCCTGCTTTTCCCTGTCCCTCTGCCCGCATCTCCCTTTGCTTGTGCTTTTCCTCTGTCAAATAAATTAAAAAAAAAAAAAAAACAAAGACTGGTTTGGGTATAGCTTGGTTAAGTGCCCAACTGAGTTGTGGTGTTTCTCCAAGAAATCATCTGAGTTGAACAGCGGTCTCCGTTGAAGTAAGTTCTCACAGGGTGCATGCACTGGGTACACATAGTAAATAACTTCATGTGCCATTGGCATTGTTTTCATGGATTTCTTTTGTCTTTTCATGGTGGGGGGGCATTTAAGGTCCAATTAAGCATGTACGGTGTGTAGTGAGCTGAAGTCGGTGTGGGAGAACCGTGTTGTGAGTGAAGGGAGATGGCCCATTGTGTTATGATAAAGAACGTTAGCTACTTAAATAATTGCACCCATTTCGTTGTCATTTGGGTTTTGTTTTTTTAAGATTTATTTATCTATTTTTAGAGTGGGGGAGAGACAGAGAGAGAAAATCTCTCAAGCAGACTGCCGCTGAGCAAAGAGCCCGATGCAGGGCTCCATCCCACAACCCATGAGATCATGAACTGAGCCAAAACCGGAGTCAGATGCCCCATCATTTGCTGTTTTAATTATGACTCAACCTGTGAGAATTCACCCTAAAGAGTTCTCTAAGGAATGAATTATCCTTGTGATAGTTGATAGCAGGTATTTGGCTTATTTTTTTATTTTTTATTTTTTTAGCATGTGTATGTATTGCCTTTTCCAAAAAGGAAAAGGAAAGAAGGGGAAAAAAAAAAAACAATCTAGCAGAAGCTTTTGAATGATTACAAAGACTGCAGACACCCGAGAGGCAGTTTTGAACTGAAGAGCCATGAGACAGCTGTGCACTAGGGGCTGAGCATGGGGCCAAGGTGCTAATCACCGGACCTAAAATAAGGGTCCTCCTGGGTTATCTGGGTGGGCGCCATGTAATCAGAGGGGTTGTCTAAAGTGGACAGGGGAGTCCAAGTCCAAGATTAAAGATGCTACGCCACGGCAAGGAGGGGACAGATAGAGGACCACTGCCTGCCACAGCGTGTGAATGGGTTAAAAAACATCACATCCCAGTGCTACTGACCCACTCCTCGGGAGCCACATACATATGCTCATGAATGCACCAAAACTCAACAACAGAGATGCAAAATGAAACAAAGTTTATTTTCTGCAATACCTTCTGTAAATTACAAAGGCAAAAATGCTAAACTACAGTATATAACTTTTCAATATTTAACCGGAGTACTTATAATAAATATGCATCCTGAAACAAGATGAAAGGCTACACTTTGTCAGGCATCCTACAAAATGTCTCAAGTTTTACACTCTGCAGCATTTCTGCGCAGGGGCAGGAGCGGGGAGGGCTGCTTGTATTAAGGGCTGTGACAAAAAGTCCTTTTCACATTTCTTTGGAGCATTTTCGAAACGGCTGAACTATAAACAACTTCAGAAAAGCAACACCAAGCTTGAAAGCCATTTCTGCTTTGCTGTCCTTGGTCCTCGTCCAATTGAGATGAACATATCTTCCCAAACAGCCGAGCACCCTGTGCGCCCAGGCGGCCCTACGGCGCGTGGGGCCCTGTCAGGCCAGGCCTCTGCCCCTTCAGTTACACACTTCGGAGCGGTCTGTGCTCAGCCGACATCCCTCCTTAACAAAATGCCATAAGGAAGCTGCAGGCAAGTTTAAACACTTTTAACCTGAAAGTAAAGTGAACAGAAATACCCCCCCACACACACACCTTTGCTCTGCACCATCATGTGTACCGTATGGGGATTGTCAGTTTCAACACTGGGAAAAAAATCGGTACTAACAGTCCCTCCCGGGATCGTTTATGGGCGCTGGTAATGCTGGGGCATTCAAAGATACGGGGTAAAAAGGAAGGTTTACCGTATTCAGAAATGTGCTACAGTTTTCTAAGGACACAATGGCAGAAAGTCTAGGGATACCGGTGGCAGCTCACGTAGAGTTTGGAATAGGAATAAATACATAACCACCTCTGGCTATAGCGGAAAACTCTGAAGAAAGAGTTAGGCTTTAAAATAAGTTGCAAGCACGGTTACCTAAAAATACTTTGTTAATACAGTCTAATGTAGATTTTGCTTATTTGGGGGTTTAGCTATGAAAACATCTTTAAGAGCCAATAAAAATATTGTAGAGAAAAAAACCAACACTTTTAAAAAATTGAGGTTATGAACCATGAGGCATTTCATTTGTCTGTAAACAGGCAGTTTACTGTCCCTTGTTGAAACACCAATGTCTGGATTCCTGAGCTTCGCGGATAACAGCAGGAGGCCAGTTTGCATAGAAAATCTGCAATATGTCAACAATTTGCTTAAAAAGAACTTCTCAGGGCCATCGGCTTTTGTTTTTCAGCTTCGGATCTGAGTGAACAGGGCTCACCACACCGTGGGACCTGGGACCGAGGAGCAGCGAGCAGCGCCATGAGCTTTCTAAGGCAGATGGGGGGAATGACGGAATGAGTTTTAAAATCCACAGGATATCATGATGAAGGCTCTTCAGCCTGCATGCCACAGAACTAGAGCCAGACTAATTGGATCGGAAGTTGAATCATGTTTTAGGACTGGAAACCAAAGGCAAGAAGAGCCTCCCAGTGCTGAACGCCTCAGCCTGAGTGCGGGAACGAAGGCAACGAAGGCCGTCCGCTGGTCAGCCGCCGAGGGGGGCGCCCACCGGCCAGCACCGGGACCAGAACCCCTGGGTGTGGCGGACCCCAGCTCCGGAATCTGAAGGGCTAACACCGTGTGTCACCTGTGCTGCTCTGAAGTCTCTAAGCGGTTCGGAGGAGGACAGTCTTCTCCGGGGCCTCAGAAAGTCTTCAGAAAGCCGCCTTTGCAAAGGGAAAAAGCTCTGCGAGGCCGCAGGGCAGAGCACGAGGGAGCACGATGGCAGTGGCCGCCCACAACTCCAGATCTAACGCAAAGATGGACAACAAGGGGGCAGTGTCCTGCCAAGGAATCCATTTTACTTCTTCTGGGACTGGTTTTTACACATGGTAAGGATTTGCTTTAGTACTTTCTGGACATCTTCATCCATCTGGCCCTAGGAAATGCAACCAAAAGACAATCATTAGAATCGAAGTTGAGTCCTGGCAGTCTCCCCGAGGGAACGAGATGGCTGGCTGAGATGAAGCCCTTGGCTTTCCCCCAGATCAGCCAAATCCAAAGGAATCTTAGTCCTATCAATTCCCACATTTCCGTGCGGGACTGAGAGAGAGAGGGCCCTGTGCTTTTCCCTCTGGAGGCTGATGAGGCTGGATCTACCAGACCCAATCAGCAAAGGGTTTCTGGGTCTCAGCTGCAAATGTAAGCCCAGCTAGCCAAGCCGCCTAGAGTCATGGGGATGAGACCTTGCTGACGGCTGTGAGAATACGGGCGGGCCTGAAAACGAAGCCTGGGCTGCTGCTCCTGGTGGGGGTAATAGCCCCTTCCTCCTCATTTCTCAACAAATGCTGAGGCTACTTTCCAACAATGGCGTCGGGCTCCCAACCAAATCCAAAGCAAAGCAATGAGTTTTTTAAAGCTTCTCAATGTAAACGATTCCCCCCGAATTTTCATTTGTTCTACTAGTTGAATGACAGGAGTCTGGGTGACATCTGCTCTGGTGTTTCTTTAGGATATTCAGCATACCTGCACGGCATACAGAAGATGCATTCTGTAAACAGATATGACCTCCTGGTGCTGTTTCTTGCATTCCTGGGAAGAGACGATGTGACAGTGTTAATCGCTTAGGAGACCGTTAAAGAACAAAACCAAATACCTATGAGAAAGCTGTGGCCAAATGCTACCCAAAATGACTTCCTTCAGCAAATGCTAGCATATGAGGCTTTTAAAACCGTTGTGAGCTCACTGGGTTGTATATTTCTGAATACCTATCACTATTCTCAGGGAAACATTTGCTGATATTCTTCAGGGGGGACGAATCAACCTATTTCATATTTTGGCATGTCAACCTTAGAAGAAAATCCATGAAAAAGCAGTTGTTACGTAATCCCACCTTTGTTGCAAAAAATATATGTATACATACTTCTGCAAATACACAGTCACATTCACACAAAGTAAATGGTGCAAAGAAACTATCAAATGCAAAAAGGGACCATCTCTGAGTGGTTGGATTATGGACCATTTTTATTTATAGAAACTTTTCCAGAGTCCTTTGTATTTTCCAACTTTTCCACAATATTTATTAATTTTAAAAATCTGTTCTTTTGAAAGGAGCTAATGTTCTCTCCCTATACAGCCAATCATATAGATGTACCGGTGTACCCCGGAAACCAACAGGGTGGTGGCACCAATCTCAGCCGGTTCCTCAGTACAGCTGTTCATGCTTGTTTCTCCTGGTTGAGCTATTGTTCCAATTCCTCTCAGTAACCGTTTCAAGAATCTTCACTCGGCTCTGAACTTTTCCGAGGAGATGGTTTTCCATGACGAGGATGTGAGGGCGATCTGGCTGCGACATCTGTCAGCCCATTGATCGCCAGGGTTGATTTGGCTGATCTGGCTGGCTAGGCGGGTGTCCCCTTCCTCCCTCACCGCTCCATGTGCGTCCCTCCCGAAGCTGCGCGCTCGGTCGAAGAGGACGACCATCCCCGATAGAGGAGAGGACCGTTCTTCGGTCAAGGGTATACGAGTAGCTGCGCTCCCCTGCTAAAACCTCCAAACAAGCTCTCAAGGTTTTCCATGATGAAAATTGAGACTATCATCTACGAATTACTTCCAAAGTCTACAAAAGCCCCTCAGGACCCTTCCCACCTCCTTCCCATGAGTGTCGGAATATGAGGTGTCCTTCCTATTCAAGGAGAACCTTGGAAACCTCAGTCCTTTGATGGTCACGCCATTAGCAGGTGGGCTTAGGACCTTCCTCTGTGTCATTTCCTCTCAGCTTTTAGATACCTCCACTCAATTATTTAAAACTTCACCTTCTGATCACCATCCTCCTTTCCATCCTTGTTTCTGTCATTATTTGGGTGACTGCGATATCCACATGCCTGGGCCCCAAACACCTCGGTCTCTCAGTTTCCTCAACGTCCACCTCAATGGCTTGCTCCTCCTCCTTGCAGCCATGTACTCTCAAGGTCACAGCCCGTCTCTGTCATTGCCTCTGAAATCTTGAAAGAGAGCACCTCACCCTCTGGTCACCAGTTCCTTTCTTTCCAGCAAATCTACTTTAGGCTTCCCCTGCCTCCTGCTATGGTTCTTCAGCCCCATCAGAAACTTGGTCACTTGAGCTCCTTGGTCACTTTTCTAGGCAGCCCACTGAGGTTCAGATTCCATCCATCACTCCACTGGGACTGTCCCTGCCGAGGCTGCCAAGGGCCCTCTAAATGCCACATCCCATTCCTTGCTGCCTCGTACCTATCCCTTTGAGACTCAGCACAAGCATCACATCCTACAGGAAGCTTCTCGAGACATTTCCTCTGTATGCCCGGAGCATGATGGTCTTCTCTCTACCAGTGGAGGCTGACCACACTGAGAATATGGAAAGTCACTGAGTATAAACTCGGTGAAGGCGGGAACTGTGTCATATTCACTTTTAGATCATTGGCGCCACATATAATATTCATTAAAGGTGTTGAAAATTGTAAAAATGATGGTATGAACTATCAGCATTTTGTCTACAAGTCTGTGAAAACCACTTCATCAGAAAAATGACCTGCGGAACACAACAGGGAGCCTCTTCCCCTCCCCTGATCGCTCCTTCACTGCTAAAGCTGATAACACAAAAAAGCTGGTTTTGTACTCTGGCCAGCCAGCATTAAGGACTGCAGAAACCTGAATTCACCAGTATCAAGTCTGTACTGAAGAAATCCTACATCCCAGGTCCTGCTTGTCAACGAAACTAGTGATAGTCCACGACAGATGAACACTTGGCTTCACGTGGAAAAGGTAACAACCCATGTCAACTAAAACCTTAAATGCAATGGGAGGTGAAATGGTGGAATCCGAAGATGTCCACACGCCAATGCCTGGAACCTGTGGACTATTACTTCTGTGGTAACAGGAACCTTGCTGTTGTGATTAAGTTAAGGATCCTGAGATGGAGGAAAAGTTTATACGGACTACCCAGGTATCCCTTAAGTGTAATCACAAGAGTCCTTATAAGAGAGAAGCAAAAGTGGAGGAGATGGGAGAGCAGAGCCAGAGGTGGAGTGATATGCTTTGAAGCTGGAGGTAGGACCCATGAGCCAAGGAATTTGGGTAGCCTCTAAAAGCTAGCGAAGGCAAGGAAATGGATTCTCCCCTAGAGCTTCTAGAAGGAACCAGCCTTGCTGGTACCTTGCCTTTAGTGAAATAGATTTCACACTTATCTCCAGAATTTTTTTTAAAAGATTTTTATTTATTTGAGAGAGAGAGAGAGAGAGAGAGAGAAGGAGTGTGAGCAAGCGCAACACAGGGGAGGGGAAAGAGCAGAGGCGGGGGGGAGAGGGATAAGAGCACTCTGCTGAGCACAGAGCTCCATGCAGCTCCAGCCCAGTCTCCTGCGATCACTACCTGAGCCGAAAACCAAAAGTGACGCTTAACTGACTGAACCACTCAGGCGCCCCGGGTCTCCAGAATCTTAAGAGCATAGATTATTGTTTTAAACCAAGTTTGTGCTGGTCTGTTCCAATAGCCATGGGAAATAAATACAGATAAGAGAAGACTTTCCCAGGTCAAACAAGGAGAGGGGCCAAGCAGCAGCTTCAGGTGCACAGAGACACACCCATCAGAGTTCCCGGCCCCTAGTAAGTTCTTGCCGCTGCCGGACACTGTGGTAGAAAGCCGGAGTTGGGGGCACGATCCGTGGATGTGTAACCATGAGGCCTGCACCACGGTCCTGCAGATTCCTCTCTTAGAGATACAGGTGACTCACCTTGTTGCAGGTGATGCCTGGGACTCTTCTCCCCCCACCCAGATGAGCAGGTGACATAATCTGCCTGGCCTGGCCAGCCATTCCCCGCCCTCCCACCCCCACCGCAGGCAGCGGAGAGAAGCCCACTCACAGCCAGCTGGTTCTGGAGCTGTTTGACCTGCTGCTGCAGCGCCTCGAGCTGCTGACTCTGCCTCTTGGACGAGCTTGCGGAGTAGGAGAGCTGCGAGAGGCTGTTCAGGGCCTCCTTCAACTTGGTGACTTCCTTCGACATCTCACTGATCTGGCGAGAAAGGAAAACTATCAGTAGGCAAGAAAGGGCCTGCCGAAGCAAAATTCCAGAGAGTTCTGAGCCTTCAACAATGGCCTCTTGTTGGCCTCTGGGACTCGAGACTTTGGAACAGTTTCTTTATTTTTTAAGGAAAGCCCATAAAGTGAAATCGGTAACAAAATCAGCAACCCTGCATGGCCCTCTAAGGCTATTATATTCAAATAAGGGTCCCAGATTAAATCTTGTGCTTTGAGGCATGAGGTTAACTATGTCTCATTTCCTTTTTTACTCTGAAAGGGGGTATTGTTGAAAAAAGAAATCAGAACCAGGAATGTTGGGCATTCTTTATTTGGAGACAGCTATGTCTTGTTCAGTAGCACTGACACAGGCAGTCAGGAAGCAGTTCCGGAAACCCTGATTTCTCTGGGCATCTTGCTTCAAAGTAGTCACAACTCCTCCCTGCAACCGGGCCTCTGCCTTCCGACTCCCTGACCCCTTGGCCTTGGAAGCTCTTTTTGAAATCTTCATTATATTAAAGGAATAAATGACCCCCAATGCTCTGACCAGCACCCCTCAGAACACCTGACCCAGGGATGCAGAGGGCATTCAGGCTCCGCACTCTTTTCGGAGTCCCCCTTTGTTTTCCTCCTTCCTCCAAGCCACACCCAGCCGGTGTCTAATTACCTGCTCCCCACACACCCCCTCCTGTCCACCTTTGCCAGTGAGAGCCAAGGAGGACAGTTCTTCCACTGACTTGGGAAAGCTGCCGGGGCTTAGGGAAGCAGGATGAAGTCTGGGAGTATTTGGGTTTCTTTATGATGGAAGAACCTGTCTGGATTCCATGAGCCCTGCCACTAGGCAAAGTTTCTATAAAATCATTTTAAAAGGGAAAACAGGTGCCACATAGGTGAAATGCTTTAATCTAAGGAGACTGACAGACAACTCGCCTTTTTATTTTTTTTTAATTATTTTTATTATTTATTTATTTATTAAAGATTTATTTATTTATTTGATAGACAGAAATCACAAGGAGGCAGAGAGGCAGGCAGAGAGAGAGGAGGAAGCAGGCACCCCGCTGAGCAGAGAGCCTGATGCGGGGCTCGATCCCAGGACCCTGGGATCATGACCCGAGCCGAAGGCAGAGGCTTTAACCCACTGAGCCACCCAGGCGCCCCGACAACTCGCCTTTTTAAATAGAAATGTCCAACCTACTACTCTTAATGTGGTCATGGGGACAGATGGAGTCACGTGTAGAGCTTTTGTGCCTTCGTAACAGGTCTGTGCTAACCAATGCTAAAAACATGAACTATGGTAAAGGCCTGCTAGCTAGAAAAGCAACAGCAATGGAATCTCACCAACCTTCTTGTCTTTATCCTCCTCCAGTCTGGAAGAGCTCTCCGACTGTCTCTTCCTTTCTGCCAGCTCTTCCTGAGCGTCCTGGAGCTGTTGCCGGAGTTCGTCTGCTTCCTGCTCTTTGGCCTTTAAGAGAGCCTGAATAGTCTCCTTTTCCCTTTTTGTTTGTGACACCTCGCTTCTTGTCTGGGTGAGCTCCAAATGGGCCTTCTCTTT
Organism: Neogale vison; assembly: GCF_020171115.1. Classification (NCBI taxonomy): domain Eukaryota; kingdom Metazoa; phylum Chordata; class Mammalia; order Carnivora; family Mustelidae; genus Neogale; species Neogale vison. The sequence continues at coordinate 289,871,261 of NC_058091.1, forward strand.
CTCTTTTACCGAATCCTTCAATTTTGAGGCCAACACACTCACCTCGCCTTCTAACGACGACTGGAGCTTTGCGTAGGCGGACCTGGGCACCATGGCGTCGGTCATGGCGGCCTTCTCTTCCAGGAGCTGCTTCTCCAGCCTTGCCACCTCTCCTTCCTTGCTGGCAAGGTGCTCTTTGAGACTGCTGATTTTTTCCTCCATCTCTTTGGCGGTTGCCCGCAGCGTGGTTATCACTTGCAAATGTTCCGTGATGGACACAGAATTCTCTTTCTGGGCGTCCACGAGCTGTTTGAGCTGGGTCAACTCATGCAACACCTTTGAGTACTGAGACTTCATTTCGGACAGTGCCTCTTCCGCCTTAGCTCTGGATACGTTCGTCACGTGCAGCAGTTTCTCATGCTCCACTTTATGGATATAGTCGGCCGTCACGTCTTCTAGAGACTTCCTCTTCCTGTAATCCTCCAGCTCGGCCTGGGCTTCTTTGTACAGCTGGGACAGCTCGCTCACCTGTTTGTTGAGTTCATCTATCATCCTGTTCATGGCCTCTTTCATTTCCCCGGCTTCGTCGCCAGCGTCTTGGGTGACCTGACTCTTCAGGGCATCTTTTAATTTCATGATTTCTTCTTGGGCCTCTTGGTACTTCTCAAACAAAAATGCTTTCTCCTTATTCATGTTCTCAATAACAGAGCAGTATGAGCTTTTCATTTCTTCGTACTCTTCTATAGGAGGCTTAATAACCATATCTTTCTCCCTCTCCACAAGTTTTTCTTCCAACTCTCTCACCTTCTCTTTATTTCTTTCACTTTCTTCCACCGCGTTCTGGAGGTCCTGCTTTAGCACGTCTATTTCCTCCTCGGTGATCCTCAGTTCCCGGAGACGTGAATAACTGTCCACGCTTTCAGGCGAGACGAGGCCCAGTTTCATCTGCTTCTGCACGTTGAGGACTTCTTTCATGGCCTCCTCGTACTTGCTCTGGGTTTCTTTCAGTTTCTGGCTGAGGTCAGAGCCGTTCTCGGAAATCTCTGCACTGTTGACGCACACCAATTCGGCCTTTCTGGACCGGAGCTCGGCCTGGAGCTGCTGCTTCTCTGCTTCGGAGCTCTCCAGCCTCTTCTGCAGGTCCTGCAGGATCTCTTGTAGTTGCTGAATTCGGCCATCGCCGTCGAGAGTGGATCTACTTGCAGACTGTGGTAAGACAGGGGGAGATGATTTGGAGTCTGAGGGAGAGGTGTCACTGGGTTTGCCCAGGGGTGGGGCCAGGTCCGTCTGAGTGGAATGGTAGGAGTCAAAGCTCACGTCTGCTTCTGCCTCCTTGGGTGATCTGGCCTGGGAAAAAAGGCAAGAAGGAAATGGCACCAAAGATGGAGTCAGGTGAGCAAGCAACAGGAAGGAGAGAACAAATCCAGAGCTTCCGTATGGGAGAACCGCAGGGTCCCTTTTGTACTCGTGCCCTGTGACAAAATGTGGTCCGGGACATGAGAGGCAGATTAATGGCACAAAGCTTATTCTGTGCTCTATTAGGACCGCTGATGTGTGCCACTTTCGAAACACAAGATTTGTGTTCTCTAAAGCCTCTGACTCATAATTTTTCCTTTGCTTCTCATATTATTGCAGTTACCAAAAGGGGAAATGGGCACAAGTACAGCTTGTTCTTACTGAAGATCTTAAATCTGCTAAATGATCAGCTCTACTACATGAATGGGTAATTACACATGCACAAGCACACATATACATGTATGTCATCTATAAAACAGACTAAGTATATAATCATATGTAATTGACCAATTTAGCAATTTACAGAAAGGGAGTTAATGAATACCTCTTCTTTCAACAAAGACATAATTTGAAACTATAAAATACTTGAGGCTAACTATATTTTAAAAAAGAAGAAACTATTGGAGATGTTTAAAACAAAGTATCATCTGACTAACCTGAAAAAAACCCATAGTCTGACCCTACAAAGAGTCCGTGGTAGCAATCTCTGTACCCACCTGTAATTTATCCTGTAATTCTTTATTGTGCAAGGTAAGAGAAGCGACTTTTGCTTGCAACAGGGCAAGAAGATCTTGTTGGTCAGCTTCAGAACTTACATCCAATAAGCTATCAGCACCTTGGGAAAGTGAAAAGCAACTTACAATAACATTTTAAAAAATCAAACCAGTCTTTCTCTGACCTTTAACCAAGTGGCTTTCTACCTAATGCAGGGCTTCTTGTCCTGATGATGAATGAAAGCCCCTAGCTTCCAGGTAAATGAACAGCAATTCTCAGGTTCTGGGCTTTCCTTCCTAGGGTCTTCCCAGCACAGGACCAGATGCCTGGAGGCATCATAAGCTCATCTGAAAACTGATGGGATTTGCTCATACATTTTCCATTCACCTGATTAAGTGTCATATCTTGGTTGTTTTTTGTTCCTCCCATGCCTAGTAAGTCCCATTTCTGTGAATCCTTTCAGAAATGTGCTCTTTTTATCCCTATCACTGTTCACTTTTTATCCCTACCACTGTTCCTCTAGTTCAAACTTTATCACCTAGCTCAAAAACCCTGCAAACAGCCCAGAAACAAAGCACACACACGCTCTCGCATGTCCCCCCACCCAATAGTAAAAATAGAGCCTTGCCCAGGCTAATCTTCCTGAAACATGCTTTGATAGGGTTAGTCCTGTGGTTCAAGTGCTTTAATCACTCTCTCTCCCCAGAATTGATCTCCAGACTCCTTCCTCTGGGTTAATGTCTCCATCATCTGGTGCCAGCGTACTTTTTCAGGCATATGGCCCATGATCTCTAAAAACACATCTTCCTCAGATTCAAACTTCCCATCATCCCCCTCTAGATTCTCAACACAGGCTGCTGTTGTAATTCTTCCAGCAGATGACTGCCCCTGCAGCATCTCTTTTAGCTAGGTCACTTGTCAGCAAGGTCACTTGTTGGCATCTTTCAGGACTCATGTCAAACTTTGCCTCTTCCTCACGGCATTGGATGACCCGATGACTGGGGGCCCCACCATGAAACGGTCTGCTCTGAATCCCACAATCCTACTCTTGGTAGGATTTTTTTTTTTTTTTTTTTACATCCTCGTGATTATCATGCTGAAATGGCATCCAAAGCTATGCTACTCAACGTGCTCCCTGAGACAAAAACCTTGTCCCAGAATGTCATTCAGCACACCACCTCCTTCATGCAGTGTTCCTATGGGGGAGAAGAAAAGACTACTGGACAAAACAGTGTGCTTAGCAGTATCGCTGGATGGCTTTCTGGTGCAAACTCCTTACTTCCTGTAGACTGGCAACAGTTAACAGACCACCGTCTGAATGGCGCTGACCTCCATTCTTCACTGTTATTTTATTATTTTCTCACAGCCATTGAATCCAAAGATGAAAAATTTAATCTTAATTTGGAAGGACGCAAAAAGACATTTCTTCATAGAAATGCTTACTTCAATGCCTGGTGCCTAAACCACAGCTTTATTAAAGAGTCTCCTTGACATAATGTATGGTGAGTTTAGAATAAACCAGAGGACTGAGAGCATGACAGTAATTCTAAGCTACAGAAAGTACTTCTCAAATACAAAGGAGGAGCGTGTGGGCGACTCGTTGGTTGAATGTCTAACTCTTGGTTTCAGCTCAGGTCGTGATCTCAGGGTCCTAAGATTGAGCCCTGCCATCGGGCTCCAGGCTCAACAGGAAGTCTCCTTGAGATTCTCTCTCCCCCTGCCCCTCCCCCTGCTTGCATACACATACTCTCTAAAATAATATTTTTAAGATTTTATTTATTTGAGAGAGAAAGAGAGAGGTGAGAGACAGCATGAGAGGGGAGAGGGTCAGATGGAGCAGATTCCCCACAGAGCTGGGAGCCTAATGCAGGACTCGATCCCAGGACTCCGGGACTACAACCTGAGCCAAAGGCAGTCGCCCAACCAACTGAGCCAACCAGGTGCCCTAAAATAAATTTTAAAAAATAAATAAAATAAAATAAAATGGATGGTTTTTAAAGAATCGAATGTAACAAGTATTCAATTAACATGGATCAGTGCCAGGATGAGTATTTCTAAATTCTGTAAGCTAAAAGTGCCAAACACATGAAATGCATGATAGGGTTAAGAAAGTGAATGCTGCAGCCAAAGGAGCTTTTGAAATCCTTTACGTGACATTTTAAATGGTCTCTGGGGATACTGCACTACATTTTTGGAGAGTAAACCCCTAGGATGGACTCTTAAGGCACTGAATTAAACCCTGTCTTGGTGAAGAGAGTATGACTGTGTGTGAATTCATTAACACTGTGTCTTTGCGTATATCTATTTAAAAACTAAAGTAGGAAAGTTAGACTGTGCAGCCACAGAGGGACTCAGCTGGCTCTCCCTTCAGTAGATAACCTGCTGCCTAGTGGCAAGGAGTGCTGCAAAACAGTGTTTTATTTAAAATGCATAAAAGCAGGGGGGTGTCCGGGTGACTCAGTCTGATAAGCGAGGGACTCTTGGTTTGCGCATATAGGTCATGATCTCAGGATCGTGGGACTGAGCCCCAGGTTGGGTTCTGCATTCAGGGGAAGTCTGCTTGAATATTCTCTCCCTCTGCACCCCTACTTGCGTATGCACACACTCTCTCTCTCTAAAATCAATACACAAATCTTTAAAATAAAATAAAATGCGTAAAAGAGAATACCCAGGCTATTGTAATTTCAGAGCTGATTTTGTAATACACAAATAACCATATCTGGCAGCAGGTCTAATAACTGCCATAGTTCTAGTAAAGAGACAGTAAATGATATTTCCAGATACCCGCAGTAACTATAAGATGACATGGCATTATCTGTGAATTCTCTTGTTGGAGAGATGGACAAATGAAAACGGATATGTATTTTTTCACATCCACGCTTAGAGACTCCTTAAAATCCAGGTGAAAGCCTCCAGAAGTAGAGAAAGTGTCAGTCTGTGTAGTATTGGCAGCTGTGGGCTGGGAGGCACCCCACGGTTCTCCGACCTCCCTGCACTCCCTCCCAGCTTGCCCTTTGCTCTCTTTAAACAGCCATGGACTACGGACCTGTCAAAGGAACAGAAACAGCTGCCCCTTCATCTTACCTGTAGTGCTGTCACTTAGTCTGTCTTTGTTCCCCCGTATAGAACTGATCTCAGCCTGCTGGAATGCAAAAATAACTTAAAAGAATATTCCTGACTGCAGTATTCCACAAGAGAAGCAAGCAAATACTCCTCCTTGAGTTGACACAGAACAGTTACCCTTCTAGAAAAAGTGAGAAAATCCCCAGGAAAACAATATTTTACAATATAAGTGAATAAAAGTGACAATTATCTACTGAGATATGATCTCTAAAATGTTAGGTTCCAGAGCATATACTCTCAAATATTTTTCGGAAATTTCACTTAATAAGTATAATACAAATATCTTTTAATAATATTATAATAACTTTATATCTGTGTCCTAAAACTTGAGATGGCAAATATTACTTTCATAATGAAGTCAAATACAAGTTTCACCTGTCTGGATAATACATTGAATAAAATACATTACAAGTATTTTTTTAGCTTTACTTTTTTAATAAATTAACTGCTATTAATGTATGATTATTAATATTTCTAAGAGAAATTGGAGTAAGTAAGACCTGCCAGGGAAGATAAACGTAATTTTATAAGGGAATAAAAAGTTTTACAGTCATGGATTGGCAATCCCCTGAAGATTTCCTCTAAACCTTTATCCCTGAATATCTGTTCTGGTAAATACATTGCAAAAATTCTTGCAACTTCAAAGCCAGGCTTTCATTTCAAAACAAAATACAAGGAGTTGCCAGAAATTACTATGTTTCATTCTGATGAGCCATAGACCTGATAAGAGAGATAAGTTTTCAGCAAAGGAACTTCTGTGAAAGCCCAAATGCTAAAAATAAAGTGGCTCATTTTTGGCAAGCACTTATCTTTGCAAAAAGCTGTCTTTTCACTTTATAAAAATAGATGTTTAATTTTTAACCACCTTAAGGTACAATAAACGGGCATCCACTTAAAGTTTACGGTGTGAGGAGTTCTGGTAGATACACACCCATGGAGCCAGCACCGTAATCGAGACACAGAATGTTTCCAACAACTCTACAAGTTTTCTCCTGCTCCAACACAGCCAGTCCCTGCCCACCTATCCTCAGGCAACCGCCGCTCGCCTTTTAGCATGATTGAGAATTCCTGTAAATGGAATGTCCTGGGTATGAATTTGTGTTAGGCTTCTTTCAATCAGCACAATGACTTTCAGATTCACCTACATTGTTGCGGGGACAGCTCTGCATTTTTTTATGGTTAGGCAATAATTAATCGTAGGGACGTATCTCATTATCCTCATCTACTTGCTTGCTGACAGATATCTGGATTGTTTCTAGTTTTGGGATATGAGAATAAAGCTAATACAAACATTTGTGGATATAATTTTTTGAGACACACATTTTAATTTCTCTTGGCTAAACATCGATGAGTGGACGGTTAGATCATATGTTAGGTGTGTGATCAACTTTTAAACTGTCAGTTTCCTGATTTTGCCACTTTACATTCCTACCAACAGAGTAGGACAATTCTAGGTTCTTCCACATCATCACCAACATCTGTTATTTTTAAACTTTAGCCATTCTAAATGGTGTCGCTTTTTATCTTTTGTGTGTGTGCGGGGGGTGGGGAGGCGGCAGCTAAAGAAATGAGTCTTTTTACACTCTACTTCTGAAAATTGTAATTTGTGAAACTGTTCTTTGGAATGCGTTGCATCCTTTGAGCCATAATTATATTAGAAGATAGCAGGCTACTAATTGTAAGAACATAACTCTCTTTCCTTTCCTTGCATAGATATTCATCTTAAGAATTTATTTCTTATAGAAATAAGAATTTATAAACTCTAAAAAAGAATTTATAAACTCTAAAGTGGGGGAAATGTCAGATTGACAGAATCTTTTTCAAACTGTTGTGCATCCAAGTTCAAAGAAAATTCATCTTTAGTGATTCTTAGATGGGGGAAAGCAATATATAATGATACCACTGCAATTTCATTTTAACAATTACAAATTTTATTTTCTTTCCAAACGTAATTTCCTAGTGATGGTTAGGTAAACAGATAGTAAATTGAAATATCCTCCCACTTCTAAAAATACTTTCCAACAGCAAATGTAGAGAATCAGGTAGAATGGATTTTCTAAAATTAATGCACATTAATTAAAAAAAATTAAAAATATACGATTACTTGTCAGTAACACATCAGAGAATAATCAACAGGTCTTTCTTTTTTGATTGGCATTATATCAACTAGATTTAGTAAGAAGATGGGCTATCAGTTTTTATCTTTGTCCCTTTTTTTATAAAATGAAGAAAATTAGTTATTCTTAATTAATATAATTTATTCATTCTCCTCTTTCTGTGTGGAGCCCAGACCAGGAGAAATAACTGAGTGGTGCTTTATGATGAAAAGGTGGTGAACCAATCACTGGGAAGTCTATTCTGTTTTGCCCAATGTTGTACCACTTAAATCCATCTATTCTGTATCTTAAGATTCAAAATTAATTGGACACAGAAGGGAATTACCTTGAAGGGTGGTTCGGCAAAAAACACAGCTTCCTTTCCCGAAAGTGGTGTTGAAGTTATTGATCTTGGGGAAGACACATCACTCAACTTAAAAAACAAAATGAAAATCACAGATAAAGAATGCTTCTTCAAGGTCTTTTCTTCTCCAGTGCCATGGAATTCACCTACTTAACCAATGCAAATAAATCTAACAGTAACTGTCCTTAGTCTCAATCAATTCAAGGGTATTTTCAACTTAATGCAGCCCCTCAAAAGACTTTCTGAAAGTTTGCAGAGTATAACAAAGTAACTCTGTTCCTTTAGTCACAAGAAGCAATTTTCAAAACCTATCAAACCTCTGTGGCATGTTGAAAATATTATCAGAGACTATGCTCACATAATTACTATAACTTATCAGAGAAGATATTCCTCTCAACTACTTGAGAGATTTCACAGACATTTGAGCTTCCTCCTCTAGGCAACAGTCACTATAAGCTCAGAAATGAAAGCCGCTTTTAATATTAGCCAACTTTGCATGTAATTAGAAAGGCAAATATATTTTAGCAGTGTTTTAAGAAACCAACTAAAATTCATCTTCAGTTAACTGCCTCACCAGCCACCCACTCTCCCTACCGTTATTTGAGCTATTAATGTGAGGTCCTAAAAGTAGACTAAGCTTCACCTAAGGAAGCAGTTTCTGTCATAAGATTTTGAGAAACTTCCCTGAGGCTTTTAAAAAAAGACACTGTTCAATTCCTCAGCCTTGCAATAAGTAAGAATCAACATTATTTCCTAATAATAGTCAAAATCCTTTATACCGCTATCTGTGATGTAAAACCAGTATGGAAAACTTCAAATGTGCATTTAAGAGTCAATTCTAAAACATTTCTTTGGGGCCTAAACACAAAATGACAAAAATCACAGCTTTTGGTTGTTGTTGGCTTAAAGTTTGTTCACTGTTGGTTTGCTTTTGTCTTTACCTGGGTAGGACTGATAGGAGGTGGTGGAGCTTTGCGTTTTTTTGGAGTTCCACTTCTTTCTGAGCTTATTTTAGAGACTTGATCATGCTGGAAGTTATCACAGTCCAAAGAACGGAGGTGGGTTAGTTCGGTTAGTAAAGTCTCAACAAACAGCTTCATCAAACAAATGAGAAAAACCTGAACAGTTCATGCATTTCTTACTTTATCAAGATCTGACACCTGCTACCAACATAAAAATAAGTAATATGCATGCTCCAAGTGTTCTTCCAGCAGCCCATGCTTTAATAGCCAGAAAATATAAAACACAAGACAAAACCAGATTAAGTTGGTGTAGAGAACTGGGAAAGTGGAAGATGGGCAGCTGTCTGCCCTAGTTTAGAACCCAGGATACATTCCTCATCTAGCTTCCATCTTGATGCAAAGTGGTATTTCCACCACTTTGCATTATTTCCACTCCTTTTCTTAAAGAATGTTGATATGGGAGCAAGGGGAAATGTCATCTCTGAATCTCTGAAGGTTATAAATAAGTAACCCAGTTAGTATCTAATAAATTCAGTATCGACTATTTCCTGTTGATGATAATTTCTCAGGAATTTTGACATATAAGTAAATAAATATAATAGCCAACTATACAATTCATCAAAAAAGGAAACAACATTAATGATGTTTTTAGGAGAAAACTCCAAAATCACAGGGCAATCTTCTCAATTTCTGTCTGTAACTCTAATGGCATTTTAGAAGAGTTCCAATTAAAATGAAAGGACAAGCTAAACCTCTTACGTTCATTAAATATCTAACACTGCCATGGACAGAGGTCTAAAATCCATGGGCTACACAAATATTTAAAATATCGTTATTTGTTCACAGAGTTAACCAAACATTTTTACACTGACAGAAAATATTAGTACATTTCAGGAAAAGATGAATATATAAGTAGCAAGTTTTAAAGTCACATGCTTTGGCAACAGGGTAAACCATTAAGGAAACCTTTACCATCTTCTAGTGATGAATCATTTATTCTAAAGATTTTTTTTTTTTAACTCCTTAAGTATTTTCAACATAGTTTTTGTCACTTTTCTAGTGGACTACAGAGTGGTTTAATCAGGACATTTTCAAAGTCCCACAAGCTATGATGACAAAAAAATACTCTCCCAAAGATAAATACCTGCTTTGGTTTTGTTGGTGTCTTTGAATCTGTAGAGGAAAAAGTGAGAAAAAACAAAACAAAACTGTAAGAACCATAACTCGCATCTACTTTCAATGGGAGATACTCACATACACACACTCAACACCCATAACACAACAAACACAATATTTAACACTTCATTTTTCTTCAAGAATATGTTTAAAAGAATAATAGAATAGATCATATTGCACACATTCCTTTACCCTTTGGGGAAAATGGAGTGGATAAATTTAAAACAACACTGGCTATTTTCTTTCACATACCAGAATCCTGAGAGATTTTTGATAATAGAAGGCTTTGAATTCCTGCATTTTCTGAGAGTTTGGAATAATGTAAGGCATTGTGTCCAAGAGAATCTACAAGGTTTAGGTCTGCACCCTTCTTAATTAAGGCTTCCACGATATTAGAGCTGCTGATCTCACAGGCCAGCATGAGAGCAGTTCTAAAGAGAAAAGGAGACACCAAATTAGTACTAACACAATGGGAAAACACTTTCTTGGGAAGTCATCTATCTTAAAAACAAGGGAAAGAGATTAAGTGCAGTTAAACACATATACACTTAATCTTCTAGGGAATTTGAAATGTAGTGCTAGCGAGATGAAATCAGGTATTTTTTTTTAAAACTTCAGATTAAATCAAAACATTAAACCATATTAGGTCAAATAACATAGATATAATCTGCTAAACATAATCTAAATATGATGGAATTTAATATGACTGGCACAAATCATGTTCTCCTCTCACATCAGGCATTTTAAAGTACCTATAAGTCATTATGACTTTTTAAAAGCAGCCGATATGTTTACTCTTATTTAATTTTGCACGAAAAGCCATTGGAAATGGCCTAGTCACTTGAGTATTCAATAATCTCCTCATAGACTCAATGATGTTCCCAGTGGTCTGAGGAAAATTTTTTTTAAGTCAAAACAGATTCCGGCTAATCAAAAGAGGCAGGAGGGGTGCCTGGCTGGCTCAGTCAGTAGGACACATGGCTTTCGATCTCAGGATCGTGAGTTTAAGCTGCATACTGGGTACAGAGTTTACTTTAAAAAAATAAATAAATAAATAAATAAATAAATAAATAAGAGGCAAAAAATGAAAAAATTAAAACCACTTTCTAACAAATGATCCAAAAGAAAGCTATGTTATTTTGAGACTCCCAGAATGTGGGTATCGCCGAAATCCCGTGATTTCTATTTCTGTGGTACCTTCCATTTTTGTCCCTGGAATTTATATCTGCTCCGTGGTCCAGGAGAAAGCGACAGACCTCACTGTGGCCATTTTGTACTGCAAGCAGCAGTGGTATATTCCCGTCCTAGGAGAGAAACAGAGACGTTTTGTAGCTCAGACACCAAATGCCAGAAGGCAAAGGCCCTTGTTCTTTGTCCATTTATTCCTGAGTTTGTGTCCCCACTGTGTGCCATTACATCTCTGCACAGCTCGTCTTAGGGAGCGGCACCAACTGTCAGCTTTTCCTCAGGAACCTCAGCCTCTTGGGTGGCTTGTTGCCTCGGTGACCATCACTCAGTCTGGCGATGATGTGAGAGAGAGGGAACACCAAGTATGTAAAGGCAAGTATATTGTGTTCACTGAGGGATGACTCTGTTTCCACAGGGCGGTGGCAGCTCCTTCTGAGCCAACTACACGCTTCCTACCATTCCTCCCACTACTTGCTTCTCAGAAGGTACATGCTTTCATGACCTTACAGGTAACAAACAGAACATAAATTAAGAGTCTGTCTATTCCTGACACCTGACTAGATAAAAGATCAATGGAAAGAGTGATTAAAGATGACAACTGGCATTCCTTTAAAACAAGAAAATGATGTTGAATCACTATATTACACACTTGGAACTAGCGTAACACTGTATGTTAACTACACTGGAATTAAAATTTTTAAAAAATTAAAAAATAAAAAGGGCAAAAATAAAAAAGAAACAAATAAAATATAGCCAGTGGTTTTAACAGGAGGATTTTAAAAAATATAATTGCTGCTTAAAGATTGAGTCTCTATTTAAAATTGAATTTCAGATACCTTTTCTAAAAAGTTATCTCTGTGAACTTAAAATACTTTCTGGTTATGAAGTACCAAGATTCAGGGAGTGGGAATTTATCTACAGATTTTATATACTCCCCTAGCAATATCCCCACTAGGTATAATGCATGCATGTCAATTCCCATTCTATGGCAGGAAATTTAAATTTCTAACCAGGAGTGACTTGTAAACTTACTCTCAAAATAGCCCAACAGGGTTAAAATAGGCTAGAAGCAATCTTTGAAGTTGGGAAACCCTAACCAAGAGAGTACCGAAGATGATCCATGGGAAAGAACACAACTAACAGAACTTCTGTTTAAACTTACTTCTTATTTTTACAAACCAAGAAAGTAAGCCTTATTAATATTTAGGCTGATGGCAGACAAGCTCAGAAATAAATATATACATCTGGAAATGCATGTTGCAAAAATGTTTTATTAATGATTTAGGGACAAATGGGGAAAATAATCGAATCCATGTGGCAGAAGAGAACCCAGGTTGGAAAGTACTAGCCTTGCCAAACAATTAGGTCTCTAAGCATCCTCTTGACTTTCAGGAGTAGCCCAGAGCACTCTAGAAACCCGTGTCCATCTCCACCTCCAGGAGCCGCCCAATACTCACCAAATCCTTGAGGTTTATGGGGCTTTTGTGCTCGCAAAGAGCCTGCACAGCTTGAAGGCAGCCTCGTGCCGCTGGGGGAAGGAAGCAAACAACCACAGCCCATCACAATGCTGCTGGCACAAGGAAGGGCATCATACACTTTCAGGATGGAATGTTCATGTCCCACCCAGCTTGCCTATGTTACTCTAGTTGCGCTGAAGAGAAATGGTATCAGGAAGGTTAAATAAGGTGTTCTCAGTTATTGTTAAATTTCCATATTTCCAGTTGCCCTCACACAAATATTCAGTTTAGCGTTTTGTAGGACTTAGCTTGTCCATCACTAGCACTGATGGAAATTTATAAATGTCATCATTCCTGAGCTCTGTGTCAGCGTTTTAGTACTCGGAGGTGTGCTGACAGATAACGACAGACAGTAAGACAGAACACTGATAAATAAAAGTGGGGTTTCTTTTGTGCCCCAAATCAAAAAAATCTGTATCACACATTACATGAAACCTGCAAATGCTTAAGAACACCTCTTAGTTTAAATAAGAAGCTTGCATTAATTAAAACGTAATAACCATGACAATTTTTACTGACAGTTTGGCAGGCAACTGATGAATTCTAGATGTGTTCCTTGATAAAACTCTACACATTCTGCAAATTGAGGGAAATGGAAATTCTAGGAATGCAGACAGACAGCAGCATCAGAAATAAAATGGTAAAAGACCACGGGTTGAATGAGGAAAAGGAAAATATAGTTTGTTTGCTTGTTTGTTTGTTTATTTTTGGTGGCAGAAGATAAATGAGACTGAAAGTCACCTGCATAATGTAAAGCTGTTTTCCCAGAACTGTCAACGCTCTCGGCTGGGCATTTAGACTAGAAGACAAAAATAAATAAATACACATAATAAAATTCAGTTCTGTTTAGTTTATCCTTTTCCAGCAAGGTTTTGATATGTCTTACTAGGAAAAGTATAAATAGGAGTAAGCCCCGATTTCGGTGCTCTAGCCTACAGTCTCCTACTGGGGCGCTGGGGACGGGACTCATTTCCACATAATGGTGACCCAGGCAAAAGGTCACCTCTTTGTTGCTTTGGCCGGCCTGTCCTCTCTCTCACATTGGCACCCCATGACCAGCAGACCATCCCCACCAGCTAACACATACGCTCTAGGAGTTCTCATCTTTCCCCCCATTTCCTGCCCTAATTCTCTAACCCCCTTCACAAAACCAACTTTCTGTCAAGAACGGCCCATGTGCAACCCACGCTCCCTTACTTCCCATTCACCTCCAAACCCGGGGCAGCTGCGTGCTCTTCTCCAGACTCCACGGAGATGGCCCTCGTTGGTCACCACCAACCTTCATGTTTCCCATGACAACAGACATCTGTGTCTTCCTCTTACTGCGATCCATGCCCTTCTCCAAGGGTTCCTAACTCTCAGCTCCTGGAGCCCACACTAGCCTGACCCCCAACCCCTAGCCCCCCGCTCTGGCCATTCCCCCTCTGTTAGCCGAACAGAACCTTAGGGTTCCTCGCTGCTCTCCTCCTTCGTGATCTCCTCCACACCCATCTAGAGGCTGATGACTCTCAAATGAGAATTGTTAACAATAACCACCACAACAGCATGTGTTAGCTATCGCGGGCTGGGCACTCGTCATGGAACCGTCTTTGGGCTCCTCACCACCCTAGGTAGATACTATTAACACTCGCATCTTCATCTGAGGAAACTGAGATACAAAGTAGTTGATAATTTGCTCAAGTCACGGGAAGTGGCAGAGCCAGGACTCAAACCCCTTTCCCAAATGGCACTGGACTAGAGCCTGTGATCTTATCTGCACACAACAGACATCAGCTCCCAGCACCCGGCTGGACGTCCCACTGGCTACTTCACATTCCTGCTCGTGTAGGCACCTCAAACTCAACTTCCTAAGCCCAGCCTAAACTTTGGTTCCCTCTCCCTGACACTTCCCTTTGTCAACAACACCATCAAGGAACCAGTCCACGGGCCAGAGACCACGGGATCGTCTCCCTCCCGTCCACCGCATGTCTTGTCAATGCTGTGCTCTCAGTACACACTCTCCACTCTCCTCCCGCTCCCGCCCACCACAGCCAAGCCAGCACCCTCTCAGCCAGACAAGCGGTGGCGGCCTCCCAGTGCTCTCCGCAGCTCTGCCTTTGGCCTTATCCTCTGTAGGACTAGAGTGATCCTTTAAAACTGTCAATATCATCAGGCCTTCCTTAAAAGCCACAGTTCCACGCTGCGCTCAGATGAGTTACAGTCGTCGATCAAGCCACACAGGCCGGCTCCCTGTGTCCTGCTTTCTCCTCACGTGTTTTGCCCCAGGCTTTCTTTGCTCCCTGACTAGAGCCCCTCTTACCAGAGGCCTCTGTACTTGCTCTTTTGTCTGCCTGAGATGCTTTTCCCTTGACTCTTTCCATCATTTTCAGCTTAAATATCACCTCCTCCAGGAGGCCTTCCCTGAATATCCACCCAACATTCCCCTCCCTCAGTTCTCTGTTAGTTTTCTTCAAGATGTGCAATTTGTGGGATGTGCCCTGGGGATTTGTTTACAAGATGGCCAGTTCCACCGGGAGAGGGGTTGCACTGTTCTCTGTTCATGAGCATATACTCGATACTAGACACAGTGCATCATGCCAGTGCGGGCACTTGGGAGCTCTTAGGGGAGGGAGAGAGTTCATTTGAATTTGAAGAATCTCACAAGAATCTCTGTGCTCAGAACTTTAAAATGGCAGCCACTGGAGAAGGGACGCCTAGAGAGCCTAGAGGGGATTAAGTGCAGAGGGTAAAGCAGGGCAGGAGGTAGCAAGAGTCCCCTCACAGAAGGCAGGGGATGCCGGGCACATGTGAAGAATTGGCTAGAGAGGTCCAGGACACAAGGAAAGAAGCCCATTAGTAGGACATCACAGCCTCAGGTTTTAGCAACTATTCAGAAAGAAGACCAGAGAGTCTGCAAGTTAGGGGCAAGAACAGGCAATGTCAGAGTGAAATGTCTGTCTCTCTTCAGTGGTAAGAAGAATGGAGATCAAGTTTCGACTTACCATGCCTTGGCCTAATTTTAGACTAGCACAAGGAAGTGTTTAAAGGCTTCAAAGATTCCAGAGAAAAACCAATCCATTTGCATAACCAGATATAAAATTACATTAGAGGCTAGAATATCTGTTCCCTGCCAAGGGGGACTTCCAGCTTGTCAAGTTCATTCTTCCGAAAATCAGAGCCAGATGCAAAGTCTGGATAGCCAAGCCAGACTGGGAATGTAGATTTAAAATACAAATAAGTTAAAGAAGAAATTAAGGGAAGGCCAAGGGTATGGAGACAGGATGCTGGGACAAGTCAGTGATCTGTCATTTATCCAGAGTGCCAGGTCTCAGAGAAGTCCTATGTTAACCGTTTCCAGAGAGATGCCTCATAATAAAAACAAAAATAATAATCACAATCCCAGATATTGATCTATTTCTTGAATTTCACTTCAAAGACCTGTTAAGGTGATGCACGGCACTGGTGGTAGCTTGCATCATGATTAATGTAAGACAAGAAGCTGTGTGATCAACAGAGCACAACAAGTTGAAGCATGTGACCACATTTTGGCATTAGAATTGCAAAGCCAAATTAAAGCAAGATGCCAGGTCCCACACGGCGCCCACGAAGGCTGAGATAACAGTGCAGCAGAACCGTCCTCCAAGCGCAGATTTTATTGCTCTGTGCCCTTCCTGAAAACCACCAGCTTGCATTCTGACTGGCAACCACTGGATGTTATGGTATGGACTGCGATTGGGAGTTCATTAAATATTCATCTTTAAAGATTTACAGAGGTCGTCCCCCTCCACGATCATCATAAATGGGCAAGCTTGGCAAACCAGGGAGTTGGCTTCAAATCATAAGGAAGAGTAAAACCAAGAACTTAAACAAAAACTAAGAGCCGAAAGCTCATTAAGAGATACACAGAAGGAAGTAATGGTTCTGTTTCTCAAGGAGAGTTGTATTCTACCAATGACAGAAGGAGAGGCTACCAGGAGACTGGAAATCCCGTACTGCAAGGATCTCCAAGAGCAAGGAAGAAGTTTTAAAAATGGACTGTGTGAAGGATACAAGGCTTTCAGAAAAGAAAATGGGGAGCTGAATAAAGGAGAGAAAAAGGCTGGATCCCCGGAAGACACTCCAACTTCTTCCCAGTGCCAAGTGCTATGGGAATAACACACTCCTTGGTTAGCATTTCAACAATGATGCCTGTTACACACGCAGATTCTGGGATGGTATTTAAAGGAGCATGCATGCATTTGTTCTTTCACAGATGAGGGTACTCGTAAATTTAAAAACTGGCATCATTTTAAACATTTATTCCATGAGGGTATTCCCTGTTACCTGAAGGAGCTTCCGGATGCATTCATGGTGGCTGTTCTTGGCTGCAAGGTGCAAAGCACTGTGTCCTAAATGGAGGATAAAAAGAAAATTTTTTTGGAAAAAAAGGTCACACATTTTAAATCCCTTTCTAATCTCTGTAAGGAAGACAACTATGAGGAAATAAACTGGTCTCCGACAAAGATGGGATTCTTACTCTCGAGGGGAAGGCCTCAGCTTCTTATCTGTAAAGTTCAGTGACAAAAGAGTGGAGAACACAGAGCATCCCACCCACCGGCTAACATTCAGGGTCTACTCCAAAGGTGTTCTCTCGGGGTGCCACTAAATCTGGGCTAGAAGCTTGCAAGCGACTCATGATACGCAGGTCAGCTCAGCTTCCGGCTGTCAGTATGGACGCCAAACGTCCTGCGTCCACACCGGGCTACGACCACCACAGGCCCAGGAGCCCAAGCGAAGCCGCTTGCTCAGCTGAGAACGTTCGAAACACCCACACACTTAAATCCCGATTTTGGATCTTTCATATTTCCCTCTCCTCCAAATGTGCTCCAGCCCCTGCATGGAAATTACCTGGAGTTTTCAGACACTCAAAATCCTTCTGTGGAAGAAGGGAGAGAGTTGTAAAACCAGTAATACACCATGTAAGTGGTATTTCTTTACGTTCCCTTCACAGAACGGGAGCCCGACATGAGGCACTCTGATGCCTCGGCGGTCAGCTTCGGGAAATCCTCATATGGGATCCAACTCTCGCCACTGTCTGATGGGCCACAGAATTTCTGTGGAAGAGGGCCTGAGGGGCGGCCTCTGGGCAGAAGGTATGGCTCCTGAGACCCTGCCCTGCTGCTCTGTGCTGAGCTGGGAATGGCTTCCTGCAGATCACCACACGGCTTACTCTCTCACCTCAGACGCCCCGGAAAGGGTGCTTTTGAATGAGGTCTTCCCTGGCCTCCGCTTTCAAAACTCCCATTCCTCCGCCCTTTTAATCCTACTCCCTGCTTCCTTCCTGTTCTTTAGGGCACTGAGCACTGGCCCACACTCCCTTGCCACCCCACCCCCTCCACACACACACGTACTATACAACACACATATACCACACAACGCACATACCACACAGCACACACATACCATACGACACACACATCACACAATACATATATACCACACACACACACAACACAATACACCACACAACACACATACCATACAACACACATGCCACACAACACACACATACCACACAACACAGACATACCACACAACACACACATCACACAACACATACATAACACACACACACACACTACACAGCACACACACACCACACAACACACATACCACACAACACACACATACCACACAACACAGACATACCACACAACACACACATCACACAACACAAACATAACACACACACACACACACACACAGATGGAGATGCCTGTGTTTCTTTCCCCACTAGAATATGAACTCACTGAGGACAGGAAGTTCTATCTCATTCCCGGTGTTGTCTCTAGTCCAGCACCGACAGTGCTTAGCAGGTTCTTAATACACACTTGTTCATTTGAATTAGAGGGTATACTCCTTCCAAATGTCTGGGGAGGTGGTTTGAGGGGAGGGAACCAAAATTACCACTGCTAGCCAACCCAGCACACATAGTTAACTCTTAAATCTTTCATTTCCCAAACTTTTTGGCCAAGATATGCCCAATGTAACACCTGTAAACAACGCATACTTTGGGATGTGCTTCCAACATGGTTCCTTAGCCTCGGCGCTATTGATATTTCAAGCTGTGTGTGTTGAGGGGAGGGAGGCTGTCCTATACATTTTAGGATAATAAGCAGTACCTCTGGTCTCTACCCATTATATGTCCATTTCTAACGATCAGAAATGTCTCCAGACATTGCCAGATACCCCTTGGGGGCAAAAATCACCCCAGGTAAAAACCACTGGCTTAGAGAAAACAATTTCTTTTACAGGGTGGTCCAGGCTCCAAATATCGTTTCTGCTTTTTTTTTTTTTTTTTAAAGATTTTATTTATTTCACAGAGATCACAAGGAGGCAGAGAGGCAGATAGAGAGAGAGAGGAAGGGAAGCAGGCTCCCCACTGAGCGGAGAGCCCGATGTGGGGCTCGATCCCAGGACCCTAAGATCATGACCCGAGCTGAAGGCAGAGGCCTTAATCCACTGAGCCACCCAGGCGTCCCTCATTTCTGCTTTTTAAAACAGTCTTAACTCTGTAACTCTAACTAAAAAAAAAAAAAAATTATTTATTTTTTTAAAGATTCTATTTATTTCAGGGGCGCCTGGGTGGCTCAGTGGATTAAGGTCTCTGCCTTCAGCTCAGGTCATGATCCCAGAGTCCCGGGATAGAGCCCCGCTTCCTCCTCTCTCTCTGCCTGCCTCTTTGCCTACTTGTGATCTCTGTCTGTCAAATAAACAAATGAAATCTAAAAAAAAAAAAAAAAAAAAAAGATTCTATTTATTTCAGAGAGACCGAGAACGCACACGTGCACAAGTGGGAAGGGAAGGGAAGAGGGAGAAGAAGAAGCAGGCTCCGTGCTAAGCAGGGAGCCCGATGCGGGGTTCGATCTGCGTATGTGGAGATCATGACCTGAGCCGAAGGCAGACTCTTAACTGACTGAGCCACCGAGGCTCCCCCTGACTGTAAATCTTTAATTATTAGAGAATAAAACTCCTAGGAAATACATACTTAAAAATTAAAGGGTTTTAGGACCCCAGTGAGCTGCACAAAAGCACATGTAAGGTCAGAAAATCAGACTCCTTCTTTTCTGAAACCAGCTGAACTAAAGGATTCTAAGGGTATCGTGAGGGGGAGCTGTTTAGATGGTAAAGAACAGAGAGAGGCAGCAAACCCTCTAACCCCGCCCAAACGGGTGAGGATGAGGAAGGTCAGGAATGGAGACCCTTGGACTTAGGAAGACAAACCTCTTCTCTTCCTCTTCCTCCTTTCACTGCATGAGACCCCCTCCTTGACCCCCTCCTTCCAGGATATACACTGCATCATAGAGTTCGGTAACAATATGCATTAAATAGGCTTTGGTGGGCTAGCCAAGCCCCCAACTGTCATCTGTAGTGTTTCTAAGGCCAAACACATCCTGAGTTTTAAACACATGCCTTGCAGATGAACTTCTGGAAGCCCTCCTGATCGTAAGTAGAAGGTTGATTATGTCACGTGTGAAGTGCGTGAGCTTTCGTCTGTGTGGTGGACAGAAGCTATTCTACATAAGGAGCACCCACTGGAAAAACACAATTCTCCAGAGACAAGAGGTAGGGAGATTTAAACTCAGCGATAAAATATACCACAGGGCTTCACTGCACTCCAAGTGTTCTAGTCATACCTGGAAGTAAGTGCTGTGTTTCTAAAGAAACACAATTCTTTTATTCCCTGGCCCCGTGTGATGTTTTCCTAAACCAGGAGCACAGCAGTCTTTGCAATTCAAATAGTCTCAAAATCCAAATAATACATCATTCTCTGGACGTTACACTGAAGTGAGAGGTCCCTCACTGCTATGGTTAAAACAAAATCCTCTTTCCAAATGCAAAATTTTCTGGAGAGAATACATTGTGTTATCGACAGAATCTCAGTGCAATGAGACAGTGTCTAAGTCTGACCCCCATTCAGCTGTGGATCTGTCTGGGATATCATGAAACAAATTTCCAAAAATAAATAACATGGCAATCCTAATCCAGGACATTCTGGCAGAACTCTGCCTGTAAGTAGAAAGACTGGTGTTATTTGTAAGTCAAGAGTTGCAGGCTATTACAGGTAGTATACAAATCCTATTAATGAAAGGGAGTCTAAAAACGATGGCCCAGGAGCACCTGGACAGATCCATCAGTAGAACGGGTGACTCTTGAACTTGGGGTCATGAGTGTTGAGTCCCACACTGGGTGGAAAGATGACTTTAAAAAATAAAAATAAAAGTAAAACGGATGGCACAGCCATTCTCGCCATGGAACGCCTTCCCCCCAGTGACCTCAGACAATAACCATTTACTCATACTCAATTCTTTAAGATCACTGGAGAAAACAGAAAAGAATTAATGAACAGAGGACATTAATTAATGACAGTTGGGGGCTTGGCTAGCCCACCAAAGCCTATTTAATGCATATTGTTACCGAACTCTATACTCTTCAAGTATATGTGAAAAATTTTGAGACTAATGAAGTCAGAAGATACAGATAAGCTAACAAGGGCAAAGTCTGAAAAATCATAGTTTTAGATAATATAAAAAGCTTTAGAAAAACAAAGAGAACAATACTCAACTAGATAAGATTTAAAATATTTTCTTAGAAATCAGAATTTCAGAATGCTGACCATACTTAAACAACAAAAGTATAAATCTGGTTCTTATTTATAATTTTAAATATATTTAAACATCATTAGTCTTCGTAATCCTCATCTTTTCACCAAATTTTCATCACTGAAGTGCAGGTCCATTTACCTTGTTATATCCCCAGGAGAGGATCCAAATATGAGAGATGTATTTATAACCACTATTTTTACTATTAGTTAATGGGATTATCCTTTAGTTCCCCCTAGTATAGATCTGTATAGCATTCCATATAGAATTAAAAGACTTCCTTGCATGGGTATATACCATCTGAAATACTTTCATAGTGAGGTTAGGTTGATGGTTGTATATGGCTGACCTTTCTTACTGCCCATACACAGGTCCATAGCAAGTAGAGTACTACAGATCATATAATCCTATTTTGTTTGTTTGTTTTTCCTTATTCCAAAAGAAAATATGAAATACACTTCCTTGGCTATAATTTGCACTTACAGTTTAAACAACCCATCCTCTTAAATGCCTAAATTCTAAGATGGATAGATACTACCTTGTGTGTCTTTACATGGTATCAAATTTGAGTGGGATTGGGGGGCACCAAGAAAGTCCACCTGGACTTTCTTCAAAATAAAACCTCAATAAGCCCTTGGAAACCCCAGAGAGAAGTCAGGGTTTTCAAGCATTCTATCTTCTCAAGACTATGCATTCTGAGGTTTGCATACCTCAGTTCTCACTCTCCTAAGTTGCTCTTCTTCTGTGAGAAAGGACATTTTATTTTGAAGGTTAAGTGTGCAAAGGGATCAGAGAAAATTTCAGCTATGGGTAGGAGATACAAAATGAACATTATCCTCTAACCCCTGCCTCTGCCCCCTTGTGTAACAAAACCTTTGGTATTTTTAACTGGGCACAGTGCTGCCCAGATTCCCCAGCTTCCCATAAAGCTGAGTGTGGCCACAGATCACACTCTGTCCAATGAGATCTAAGTGTGTGTCATTCATGGGCTGTGCTTGTCCTTACCCTTGTGGCTACTGGGACACAGACTCGGGGGAAGCCATCCTGGAACACAAGGACCAGAGCCACACCCCGGATGATGGAGCAACCACATCTGAATCCTTCACAGGGCGGAGCTGAGGTGCCATACCCATTTGGGACTTTCAACTGAGAGAAAATTCTATGTGTTTAAACCACTCTTGCTTCGGTATCCTCTCCCATTGCGCCAAATATATGCACTCACTAATACAGGCGGTCTGAAAGCTAATGCTTCAGGGAAGCCCTGATAACAAACAGAAGAATCTTTGGTCTTCTTCAATCTCCTGTTCATGCTTCTGTTCAATCCTGCCTCCTTCTCCAGGGTGCTAAATGCAGGCATCACCACATCCCTACCCTCAAAAAAGTCCCAAGAGCCCATTTTACTATTTATCCAGAAGAAGTGTTTTCTAAGGAAACAGACAGAAATGCCAATCCTTACATCGATGAAGAACCAGAGCAAACAAAATAAAAGATGCTAGACAAGTAACATAGATCCACTTCAAAGATGGCGTCGTGAGCTCGGGAACCGGCTTTCCCCACGTGATCAGGACACGCCCCTGTGGTGATGTTGGCAAACAGGCAAGTAAGGAATGGGAGGAACATCCAAAACCAAAAACATACAGTCACGAGCTTCTGCCAGTCTGGGTTTCCTTTTTCTGATTTGTACCATGAAAGTAGCTGGCTTGGTGATTGTAAAAAACATAAGTAAAGATGCAAAACCTTTTCAAAAGTCTCACGTGTAAAAGATAATAAAGGTGTTGTGGGTGAAGTGGGAGTAATCACGATCATCTTGAAGCCAAACGCTGGGAGCCCTAACAGTGTCCTGGGCACTGGGACGGCCACACTGACCATCTCACTGAAGCCTCAAAGGCCATTCATCTAAAATGATAGGACTGTTGTTGTATTGGAACCATACCCAAGGCCTTATCTTCTGACAGTGCTGCGCTTGTAAGATCACTTGTAAAGCATCCATAAAAATTCTCTGGTTAGACTTCTAAGTTTCTTGTGGAAAGATAGTTGTTTAAAAAAAAAAAGTAGTTAAAAACACTTTGCTTCTTAAAACCCCTTTTCAAATCTAATCACTGGTTTTAAAAATAGGATATTACACCAGTTCAGTCATCCTGTAGCCTTGGTAGATAACACTAATAAAAAGGGTCAGCATAGTATATTTTGAAAGGTTTTTTCCCAAAAAATTGTTACAGGGCAGTGTGATGTACAGTTAACAGATTCCTGCACCAGTTCTCAGTGGGTGTTTGGATTGAAGTTGGCCATTTCTCATTAATAATGTGGCAGTGTTTAAGTAGGTTTACTAAAAAAATAACACTTCTAAGAGCTGAGCCATTTAGTTCATCCCTCAACCACCATAAAAGGTGTTTTGGATAAATGACGGCCAACTGAGGCACAGTGACTAATGAATTGTTCTGTTCTTCCTTCCTTTCCTTTTCTTTCTTTCTTTTGGGATTTTATCTATTTATTGGATAGAGAAAGAGTGAGAGAGAAAAAGCAGGGGGAGAGGAAAAGGGAGAGGGAGAAGCAGACTCCCTGTTGAGCAGGGCCTGATGTGGGGCTTGATCTCAGGACCCCGGGATCATGACCTGAGGTAAAGGCAGACGCTTAATGACTGAGCCACCCAGGTGCCCCTGTGCTGTTCTCTCCTGAGAGAGAAAGATGGGGGTAGGTGATACAGCAACCCGAAGGACTCAGGCACAGGCAGTAAAAGCCATCATGTTTACCTTGTTTGTTGCGAAGGACAAAGTCTGAGGAGTGTTGTTGCTCTAGATAACACAACCAACATCTCCCTCTACATTTTCCTTGCAGCCTTTTCCTTCTTTTGTTCCTACATTTCTCTGCATGCTTTCAAAGAAATCGTGAGAGGTCAGTGTCTCATTCAGACAAAAGTAAAATGATAAGCCTGAAGATCAAAGTGCTACCCTCATTGCTAAAAATGTTAGTGGGGAGGGAAGTGACTGGCAGGTTTGAGACATTTTTACCTCATCGAATGTCTGAACAATGTCCTGGGCCCACACAGTGCCGTGGAGTCCACTAATTTCTACCAGGGCTAAAAAAAGATGGAGTGTGGCAGTGCCCACTGACCGGCACAGAGAGCAGCCAGGAAGAGTCTGCAGTGTCCCCTCTGGTGTTGCTTATGGGAGAAGGGGTCATCTCAGTCAGCAAGGCAGTGGGGGCTACACTAGGGTGTCCAGGTCTCAAAGACCGACACTTCATCAGGCTCTTAAAAACTGAGTTAGTGCTCTGGTAGGAAATAAAGACTCTCCCCAATGTTATACGATGGCACAAAAATGTTAAGAGCTTTAAGTGTCTGAAATGATACTGGTGGAATTTTGGAGGGCGGGGGAGGCAACCTGTAGAGTATATTATATAATGTGATCTCAACTACGTAAAACTGTGCCAGGAAAAATCTGGAAGGAAATGTAGAAAAATAGTAAAAGTTTTCTCTTCTTGTTAAGAGTAGAAGCATTGGTAGGGGTGCCTGGGTGACTCAGGCTGCTGAGCAACTGACTCTAGTTTCAACTTGAGTCACGGTCTCAGGGTCCTGGGATTGAACCCCATAGAGGGCTCCATGCTCAGCAGGGAATCGGCTTGCGGATTCTCTCCTTCTCCCTCTACCCCTCCTCCCACTTGCACTCTCTCTCTCTCAAATAAATAAATAAAATCTTAAAAAAAAAAAAAAAAGTAAAAGCACTGGTTAACTTCTCTGTAGTTTTCTATATTTCTTTAATCTTCTACACTGAGCATTAGAGAAACATATTTTCCCTATTTAAAAAGACAGGAGAAGAGATATTTGGTTATGATAGAGATAACTAGATTCCTATTTCTTTTTTAGATAACCTATTTCTTTTTAAAAAAGATTTATTTATTTATTTGAGAGAGAGAGAGAGAGGGAGCAAATGCATACATGGGGTGGAGGGGCAGAGGGAGAGGGAGAGAAAGTCTTAAGTAGACTCTGCACCGAGGGTGGAGCCTAATATAGGACTTGATCTCACAACCCTAAGATCACGACCTGAGCAAAACCGAGAGTCCAATGCCTAACCATCTGTTCCACCCAGATGGTCACCCTAATTTATTTTTTAACATCCAATGCAATGAAACGAATCTGTATTATAGCTCTGATTTATTCACTCAAACTAATTCCTTTAGATTAGGACTTTCTTAGAAAACTCCATCTACTTACAATGATACACTTCTCATCAAGGGTACTTAGGCGATCACACTGCCCTTGCCTATACATAGGATGATTTTTAAGGTTATAACAATTAACTTTAAAAACAAACAAAATTAAGGATGACTTTAATCAGTGCAACATAAATTAGCATCTCCCTAGAGCAACACTGGAGCAATCTAGGGAACTCATGTTCCCTAGAGCAACACTGGCTTCACATTAGAATCACCTGGGGAGCTTCAGGTAGTTACTTAGGGAAACCATTCTTTCATTGGTATTGACAACTCTCAAAGGTTTTCTGGGTGGTTTGTTTTTGGTTTTGGGGTTTTTTGGTTTTGTTTCGTTTGGAGCTTTCTGTGGTACTGCTCAGGAAAATCATTCTGCTGCTTCAATCACTCTTTATTTTTGACCAAAAATGGTTTTACCAGTTTGATACCTCAGTTACCTGACTTGACTTTAAGTGGCTTTTAGCCTGTCCTAAAAAAACAGATCTGTTCTCAAAGGATAAAGATCCCCTAACACTGAGATTTAAAAAAAAAAAAAAAAAAGTAATGCCACAGACTTTTTGAAAATAATTCTGAAACAAAGTCCTCCAACCATATTTTGAGTATTACCAGCATTCTCACAACACATGACTGACCTCTCCCTTCCAAATGATTACTCTGAGGTGGCCAGTGTGTTGGGGGTGAGGGGGAAGGGATCCTTTACCGATGAATGCAAAGCCTAGATAAAGACATGGAAATAGACTGATTTCATATACCAGTAAAAACTAACAAAGGCCTGTCAGAAGGCAGAGGTTTTGAAGTACAATAGAGAAATGAAAAGCCATCAGTAGGCGCTTTGATCTAGCCAGCAGGGGCAGAACCCCAGGCTGGAGACACCAGGGGCTCCTTCTTGTAGAACAATGTTCATAGAAGACATGACTACACTTTCTTCTCTCTCCATTTGCCTCGTTCATCATAGAGCAACACTGGCTTCACATTAGAATCACCTGGGGAGCTTTATAAAAAATCCCAGCTGGCTAGCAACCTTGACAATGGAATCTGAATCTCAGAAGAGAGAGAGTGTGGGTATATATGCGTGGGGGTTTACTCCCGCCCTCCCGGGTGACTCAGAGGCACTGAAGCACGATAAGGGGTGAGGAGACACGGGGCAGCTGGTCCAGAGGAAGACCATGGCTCCTATCCACAGAGCTCACCTCAGCTGGCTGACCAAATGAGCTCCTAAGCAACACACCACATTTCATCACCTCATACGATGATTTGTAAAGAATAAAAATTACAAAATATTGTCCACACATATAATCAGAGAAAATGATATTTTAAAACACAGAATAAGAAGCATATAGTTTCTAGTTGGCTGACCACATACAAGATGGAAACACTTGTAAAGGCACAAATGATGAAACCACGTCAGAGCTTAGTCATTAGCGGTGATTCTAGGTTCTTCTTTTGACGTATCTGCAGACTGGAAATTCTCCACCATGAACGTGTCTCACCTTTGTGATACCTACTATTGTGCTGGCCTGTTGGTTTAAGAGATAAAAACCACATACCGGCAGCATCTTGGGCAGTCACGTCCACGCCATGTGTCACCATGACCCTGAGGCATTCCACATGCCCTTTCGTAGCGGCAAGATGAAAGCTGGAAGAGAGGTAAACACAACTGCCTTAAGATCTCCACTCTCGGGAGTCCAACCCCAATAATACTTTTTGCCTCTTCATGTACACTTTATCTCACCTGAGCTCCACAACCACCCAGTGAGGAGGTATTATTAGCAACCTCGCTTTAAAGATGAGGAAACTTGAGGTTCCAAGGGGTCTGATAATTTTCTCAGTGACCCTTTTTATTAAGTAAGGGAACAGGAGCTAGATCTTGGGTTTTCCAACCTACAGACCAGGCTTGAAAGAGATGAGATTCTACTACATCATTCATCTCTTTAAGAAACATGAGAGTCCAAATTAGAGTCAATTCCTAAACAATAAGTAATTTATCAACTTTTTTCTGTTGTCTAGTGCTTTCACCAAAGCCATTATTTCTAAGTAACTACTCTATAAAGAGAAACCTAAGCAAAACAATGGTCATGGTTCTTGGACAACATCAGTGTCAAATCCACTGTCGTGCTGTAGCTGAATGATGGCAGTTGTACACAACTTTTGTTAGTGGCTAGTATGTACCAACCACCTTCTCATTTTTATACATCATCTCTTTTCCTTCTCATAATAGCCTTTGGAGGTGAGTCCTGTCACTGTGTCCATTAGATGGCAGGTGTCTGTACTCAGTCAGGTGGAAACAGCATAAAGGAAAGCCCATAATTGGGCTCCAGTATTCACTGATATTTGGGGGTTCAAACCATGCTCGGCATGTACAGACTCACCATTTAGTGAAGGGATTGCTTCCTAATGCTACACCAATCATCCCTGAGGATCCCAAGGGTGAAGAGCACTTCTATAGACAGAAGTAAAGCATAATTCCACGGGGCATTCGGGTTCAGAGGCTGAGAAGGCCAAAATCTTGGGAAGATCTCCTTCCTATAGAAGGAGGTTAATGAACCTTCCACTTCTTCCCCTGTCTCAGTTCTATTCGTGGGAGTTACTTTCTCAGGATACTTGCCATGCAGCATTTTACCTGTGAGTTAACACCGTTAAGGTTGTATTTGGGACAGGACCTTTAACTGGGGCCCAGAGTCTCACCCAAATTGCAAATCCATGACCTGCACTGACGCAGAACCCCAGTCTTCTTGACCCCACGCCTCTGCTCTGAAGCATGAGGCTGAGTGAATGTGGGCAGATCAGCAAAGAGGACACATCAGGTCTAGTTGCAGATCAGCCATACCTTAGCTATGTATCTTGGGGAAGTCAACTTGACTCTCTGACTTTAAATTTCCTTCATTATCAAGTGCTGGGATTGCGTCAGCTGATATCTGCTACTTCCTCCAGCTCTAACAATCTTAGCTTTGTTGGCTCTAATCACACCAACCATTTCTGCATTTGTGTAGCAATTTATGTGACATGTTTCCTTCCAGCCAAATCGACTTCGTGGATGATTCCACAGTATGGTCCAACTTTGATCATACGGAGGGACGTGGGACTGTGGTAACTTGTTTAAATGGAACTCCTGGTTAAATACAACTCAACCAAAAAACCTCCCTAGAAGGCAGCACAGTGAAACCCTTGTTTCAGCATTGTTGGGCTAACCTAATTTACAGTAAGTCAAGTTCACCTTCAGGCAAAGTTTCTTTTAACTGATCTGGCTGGAAGGTTTCTAAAATTTTTTCAGCATAAGTAACAGTGTATGTATGTAACATGTAACATGTATGTTACATGCCCTGGAGGACATGAAGTCACCATTAAGAACCTCAATTATTGATCTCACCCTCTTAAGGCTCTTAATCTGCATGCCCCAGATTATTAATCCCTAATATTCATTAATATTTCTCTTCTTTTCTTCATGTCTGTATGTTTGCTTCTAAGATGTTCACTCTGCCATCTTCTATGACCAGGGGAGAACTAAATCAACTATCTGAGCAAGACAGCCCTATCCTATGCTAGAGATAAAAGTACCAGGATTAGTAATTAGCATGCACACATACAATATATACATACATGTGTACAGATATGTAACGTCTGATTAAAGTACAACATATGTAAAGAAAACGTCACATATCACAATTATAGGGCCTGCTCATTTTCACAAATGGAATATACCCATTTTATTTTCATAAGGACACAGACATGGCCAGAGACCCAGAAGTCCTCCTAGTATCTCCTGCCAGCACTCCCGAAAGCTCTCCACGCGTCCCTTCTAGTTACTAACCCCCCAGCGCATGTGTTATTTGTATTTTTCCTACTCTGAGGCTTCCTGGAGTGTCACTGGGTTGCATACAATATTCCCAGGGGGTTGAAATTACAGAGACATGTGATGAGGAAGCATGACTGTACGTTTCTACTATACGTTGATAGAGGGGGTCTGATGAAGGTGCAATACTATTCCACAGATGTAGGGTTCAGGATCTTTATTTAGAAGGTCAAGAATTGTGACAAGAATTGTAAGAAGGCAGGAGAACTGAGGTGCTAGGAAGTTGGGCTCAAAATTCAATTCTAGGCAGAACCTTTCTTAGACATTTCTTTTTAAAATAAAA
This sequence comes from Neogale vison, assembly GCF_020171115.1. Lineage (NCBI taxonomy): Eukaryota > Metazoa > Chordata > Mammalia > Carnivora > Mustelidae > Neogale > Neogale vison. Next base: position 289,900,636 of record NC_058091.1, read on the forward strand.
GCCCTTTGATGGCTGTAACACATCTTTGATGGCTGTAACACATTTTACTGAGGGATCCAGTTAGTTAAGGTTTCACTGCATATGATTTAATAAATTGTGTGTGTGTGTGTGTGTGTGTGTGCGTGCATGGCTTCATTGTACCATCTCTCATTACAGTCTGGATCAGGGAGTGACTTTTTTCCCTCTATTCTGGGAACCCTCCATCTATTCTCCTGCAGAATACTGTGTCCTACTGAGAAAACAGAATAATGAGATCCTTTCACCACTCTATCCCCATGTATTTGACCCAAAATTTCAGCACTCATCCCTCTACAGATAAAATGAACAAAGTACTAATAATTAGAAATAGATTATATAAGGACAGGTATTCATGTTTGTAATTTTATACTGCATGATGTTTTTAGCTAGTAAAATCATTCTTAATTGTTGTGATTCAATAAATATATCATGATTTCAAGGTGTTTCTCAGACAAAGGGGATGGGCATGAAAAGCAGGAAAGGGAAGAATTGATCACTTTAGCCAAAAGTTTCTAATTCATTTTTCTAGACAAAGAATTCCCCTATGGATCATCACCCTGAGTACGTATTTCCAGGAAATGTGCACAAAGCCAAGAAATACAACATGAAAGTTTGCTCTTAGGGAATATTTACTAATGCTGTGCCTCATCTGTTTGCCTCTCCAGATTTGCCCTCCACCTTTATCCCCTGGGTCAGTGGCCCCAGAAGCACTCCTTTTATGGACTGCGTTCAATGGGCTGCCTTATCCTCTGGCTTCTGGTTGGGTTCCACTAATGGGAGGCACTTATGAGAGATAGGAGGATGAGAAGGGAGAGTTCAGGGCGCTATCCTCTCTACTCCTTCCCTGCGAGGCCACACACACTGGCTCTCAAGACTATGAAATTCACAGCTCTGGGGGCCAGTTGCCTTGAAGCTGTAGCTCTCTCTTGGTTTTGGGAACTTCTCTCTCTCGTACCCTCAGTCCCTTCAGGTGGGGGGAAGGGGCACGAAGGAGGGGAGAGAATGCTGGAACAAATTCCCACTGTTACTGGCTCAAAGTTCCTTCCCCAACCCTGCTGATTTAACTCTGACCAAAAATTTGTAAATAGTTCCTTTTTTAAAGGGTCATCCATGATCCTACCTGAGGGGCCTCCTTCTTATTGGAACCTTAGAGGACACCACTGACACCAGGGTATTCTGTGTGTGACCATCCACAGGATGAACTGTTAGGTTCCTCTGGACATTATTTGATTAAATATTTACAGGGGCAAACTAAGGCTTTTTGAAAAAGGTTTTACCCCACATGTAATTTACTACTTAAGAGAGTCAGGTATTTTGGCTAAAAAGCTTTGATGGGAGAATGTGCCAAATCACATTAATTATACAGAATATGATATGGAACTTGAAAAGAGTTTTCGGATATAGTGTCAGGCCAAAGTAGAAATCAGTTTAAAAGATTCAAAAATATAGCTCTGGAAGGATCAGGAAAACAATGGACTTAAATGAACACCACATGCAGTCCAGAATACTCCACCGTGCAATAAAGAAATGCTAACATTGATTTAAACTGGATTTGGTCTTGAAAGACTATCCACAGTATATATGAGCACATATAGTTGTACGGGCTACAACTAGGTTCTCAAATTGAGAATGCCTTTGTAAGTTCTATGCACATACACTGTGGAATAACATGGTTCTTCAGTAGTGAGTTGGAAGCAAAAAAAGGTTTAGTAAAATCTTCAATACCATATGCTATATTCTACACTCTGTTTATATACTGTATGGTACTCTACACAGTATATACTAACTATATCTACTACTCTACTGCACTGTAAAATAATCTGTGAACTACATTTAGAAAGAGGAAATACAACCATCGAGACATGTAGCTATTTTGGTATCTGTTGACCACTCTAACTCCTTAAAATAACCTCCCTCTTATCTAATGTGTCGCTGCCATAGAATTTGTCAGAAAATCATTTTACTACCTGACTTGGGACATAGGGTCTATAACGTGAGTTTGCTAAACCAACTACCACATAAAAGAAAACCAAAATGACCAAAATGACCAGTGTACTTAGTTTTTATTTTTTATTTTTTAGTTTTATTAGTAATCTCTATGCCCAACACAGGCTCGAACTCACAACCTTCACCAAGATCAACAGTCGCATGCTCTACCCACTAAGCTAGCCAGGTGCCCTTAGTTTTTGTCCTGTTTTTATGTAAGCTGTACAAATGCAAGAGAAATAAGGCACAGATGAGGCAATGACATGACTGTGTCAGCAACCTCCCAGCAATCCATCTCTTATACACGGGAGCACTAAGAACTAGTTGCCTTACCCTTGAACAGGAACCAACTACCAGCAAAAAGAGCTGTGCCATTGTGTTTAATCCTCCTTAGAGAGAAAGCGGCTGGAAGATACAGCCCTGTCTTCTTTCTCTCATTCCCCATCTCTGTCCCTAGAAAGAAGTTCTTAATCAGGAGTGGAGTAAATGCCACTATACAGAAGGGTAAGATGGGAAAATGACATTGCTGTTATTGTTGTGTATTTAGTTTGGACAACCAGTCATTTTAAAGTTTTTGACTTCAGAATCTCCTAATAGCCATGATTTTGAAAATTAAACAAGCCTTCTAACATTACAGCTTTCCTAGAGCTTAGAGGAATGACAAATATATGCAGTCAGATGAGAAAGTATAACCAAAAAATGTGATACTGGGGAGGTAAGACATGTAATATTCAAGGACTCAGACTGAGTGGGTTTCAGTCTGTGCTTTGCCATTTATTGGCGTGTGATCTTGGGCAAGAGGTCTCCATAACTCAGTTTCCACATCTGTAAAATGGGCTGTGAGGGATCAATGACTTACAAGGAAGAGCACTTAGCAAAATATGAAGCACATGGTAAATTGCCCCCCACCCCCCCACCCCCCGCAAACCACCACTTGTTAGGGCCTCATCAGCAAAAGGCAAGGCTAAGAGTCCAGGATGTGCTGCTTCATAAAAGGATTTGTTTCAATGTTCTAGAAAAGATGGGCTAGAAGTTAAATCAGAACCAGCATTGCTTAGGAAATAAAGAAGGAAAGGGAAGGAATAAAACTGATATGCCTCTCCACTGAATGGAAACTCGGGAACAAAGTTGTAGACAACAAAAAAAGCCATCCAAAGACCAGCTTTGTCTGAAGCTCACACTTGAGCTGCTAACATTCTGGCACCTTTCACGGAAGTGATAATCCACAAAACAGGATTTGGCAGCAGCGAGTCATTAGCATTTAGCCTCTGAATGGGAACAAAAAGCAGGGCCAATTTTTAATAAGATACTCAAGGGGGAAGTTGGGTTCAGTTGGGTGGAAAAACATGATTAGTCACTGGCAGAACCCGGATTTGTAAATGACAGTGAGTAGGTTTCTTTTCTTACCCAGTGACTGATAAATGGAGGCATCCTGGGTGGCAGCCATCCAGGTGACTGGTGGGTTGGGGGCCGCCCTGTCTGGATTGCAGGTGGGCATCTAGGGGTTACCAGAGGCTTAGGGAGCAGACGGTGCCCCCAGTCAGCACACAACTCATGAAGAGCGTGGTTCGCAGCCTCTAATGTCCTGGGTCCTGGATGGCTGGTAATGGAAAACACCTCCAAAGAGAGTTTGCAGATCTGGGGGAGGTTGGAGGAGGCAAAGTAGTATAGGTGATAAATGCCACCCTCTAACGCCAAAACAGTCTCGACAAAGTTAATTCTCAGGCCTTGGAGCTAACCCAAGTATCAGACAGTTTTCATATTTCCAGAGTTGTATATTTTTGTAAGTACTGCTATAGCTAAATAAATCAACTCACTCATATATTTATACTACGATACCAAGGTATTTATGTGCCAGACAGTGTGCTGAGCACGAGAAACACATGGCAAATAAACAAAGCCCTCATGGATCTCTAAAGAGAAACCAGTGGTTCTTACTGGGGGTGACTCTGCCCTACCGAAGGGACATCAGGCAACGTCTGGAGATATTTTTGATCATTCCTGGGGTGGGTGGTAGGTGGTGGGCGTATTCTACTGGCATCTGATATGTAAAGGCCAGAGATGCTGCGAAACCTCCTACGATGCACAGGACAGCTCCCAAAGACAATTATCTAGTCCAAAATGCCAATAATGTCAATATGTCAAAATGTTGACAGGGCCCAGGTTGAGAAACTCTGATAAACCATAAAAAAAAAATGTATAATGCTAAAATATAATTCTATTAAAACAAATTAAAGACGGAGAAAGCAACATGAGTCGCTTTTGATCTTTTTATTGAGCTATAATTCATGTATCATAAAATTCACCATTTTAGAATGTGCAATTCAGTTGTTTGCGGTATATTCACAGAGTTGTGCAACCATCATTACTATCTAATTCCAGAACATTCTCACTGCCCTAAACAAATCCATATGCCCATTAGGAGTCACTTCCTGTTCCCATGTCCCCCCAAGCCTGGCAATCACTAAGCTACATTCTGGCTCAATGGATCTGCCTGTTCTGGACATTTCACCAAGACAGAATCATATACAATAGGTGCCCTTTTATGTCTGGCTTGTTTTGTGTTTGGCATGTTTTCGAGGCTCATCCATGTTGTAGCATGTATCTCTACTTCATCCCTTTCTTAAAAATATTCCATTGTATGGACAGGTCATATTTTCTTTATCGATTTGATGGTTATGGACATTTAGGTTGTTTCTACTTGTCGTTTACGATGTATCCGTACGTCTAGAGCTTTCTTGTGCAAGCATTTGTGTGGACACCAGTTTTTAATTCTATGGGTATATACCTCGGAGTGGAACTGCTGGCCCTGTGGCGCCCGCACTGAACTGAGAAGCCCCTGACTAGTTTGTAAAGCAGAAACACCATTTCACAATGCCAGCAACGATACAGGAGGACTCCAATCTTTCTGCATTCCAGCCAAGACTTGCTATTGCCTGGCAAATTTTAAGAGATGGGAATTTAATTACAACCTAAATTTTCCAGAGAAGCAATGTTTAAGTCTTTCTTAATGAACCCTTTGAAGTAGTTATTTCAGTTAATTATCAGCTGAAATTTCCCCTTAGAGGAATATAAAAGAGTAAATGCAGAACAAATTCAGAATATCCTTTGGCATTATCTCCACGTGGACTTTTACTCCTCATTAAAAACAGGTGTGGTCTTTCTTTTTGAAGACAAGAAACGTCATTCAAGGGTCTATATATCCTAGGAGAGAGATTTTATTGGCTTGTTTCTCTCTTCAGACCGGTCAAGAATTCAGTGAAAGAGGAAGGAAGGGTATAAAAGTTTTCTACCTGCTCCTCTGACCCCCACCCCTCTCAGCCCGGTGACAGGGACACTCATCACTGCCCAGGGACACAGCAGGGTAGGCTCTCTAAGAGCCCAAGTCTGAGCTACTCAGAGTCACGTTCACAGACCAGGATCTCATTAGAAATGTAGGGGAGCGCCTGGGTGGCTCAGTGGGTTAAGCCGCTGCCTTCGGCTCAGGTCATGATCTCAGGGTCCTGGGATCAAGTCCCGCATCGGGCTCTCTGCTCAGCAGGGAGCCTGCTTCCTCCTCTCTCTCTCTCTCTCTCTCTCTATGCCTGCTTCTCTACCTACTTGTGATCTCTCTCTGTCAAATAAATAAATAAAATCTTTAAAAAAAAAAAAAAAGAAATGTAGGCTCTCAGTCCCCATGCCACGTCTCCTGAATCCAGAGCCGTGTTTTACAACTTGCCAGCTGATCCACCTGCACATTCAAGTTGGAGAACCCCCACTCCCAGTGGAGGACGAATTAAGAACCTCACACTACCATTTTTGCCACATTGCCCGTTGTTTCAAAGCTCTTGGGAAGGCACAATCCCCTTGGGCTTAAAACCAATCTTGTGGGGTATGTTCCACAAAAAAAAGGAATCTACACTCTTTTAAGTTTCATTATAATAGGGAATGTTCAGCGTTGCTTCTACAACTCCGCTGGGCCATTGCACAGAGAAGTAACTGAAAGCAGCACACACAGAGCAGCCTGAAGATTTAAATAATACCACTTTGATCCCTTTGCTGCTTACTGATACCAGGAATTTCTCTGCATTTGTCACTTGGAAAATTCCCAAGGTTTCTGTGCTTATGAGTTTTGTGACTCCCGATCTCTCTTTCTCTCTGCCCCACCTGGGGCACCCTGGCCTCCACAATGAGTTCTGCTTTAACATCCCTCAGCCAGCCCAAGGGAAGGATAACGTTATCCCCATTTCTCCCAAGAAGGACTTGGAAACGTTAGCACAGAGGAGTTTGGTAACTTGCCCCAAGTCCCAGCACTACGAAGCACGGGAACTAACCGAGGCATTCTGCCCCGACGGCCGGCACGGTATCACCGTGTGGGGTAATCCCACCATGTTAAATCACGGGCAATGTGGGAAATACTGCAATTTGTAAACACTGCTCTTTAAAAAAACAATGTTGTGGGGCGCCTGGGTGGCTCAATGGGTTAAGCCTCTGCCTTCGGCTCAGGTCTGATCTCAGAGTCCTGGGATCGAGCCCCGCATCGGGCTCTCTGCTCAGCGGGGAACCCCCTCTCTCTCTGCCTGCCTCTCTGTCCACCTGTGATCTCTGTCTGTCAAATAAATAAATAAAATCTTTAAAAAAATAAATACATAAATGAAAATGTAAAAATAATGAAAAGCAATGTTGATCCTTTAAAAAAAGAAAAAAAGAAGTATTTGATCAAAAAAGCAAATACAGTCTCCTCAGTGGGGCAGATTCGGGTTGCGCGTGCTGGGAATGCAGTCTCAGAGCTGAAGCAAACAGAGCCCGCCACGGAGCTTCCATTTCCTACAAAAGCACTCAGCGAGTTGTGCAAACCTTCCCGAAATAAATAAATGCCTCGGAACAAGACTGAAATATTTCTCCAGGCTCTTAACCCGAAGAGAATTTGAGTTGTTGCTCTTCAGAAGCCCATGAGTGATGGCCTAGAAAGTTCCTTCTATCTTCCAGAGTAATAAACAATTCTTCTGGTTTCTGACTGCCAGCTGAAACATATATTTGGAGGAAATACAAACTCACAAGCCTCCTTTTAGAACAACTCCAATTTTTTTCAGTGTACTCATTCATAGAAACTTCTCTCAAACCCAACTGCTGCCCTTCACTGCAACCCCAGCTCCCAGTCCCAAAGGGGCTGACAGTCAGGTCAAGAATGCAACAGGCTGGGGCACCTGGGTGGCTCAGTGGATTAAAGCCTCTCTGCCTTCAGCTCAGGTCATGATCCCAGGGTCCTGGGATAGAGCCCCACATCAGGCTCTCTGCTCAGCAGGAAGCCTGCTTCCCTTCCTCTCTCTCTGCCTGCCTCTCTGCCTACATGTGATCTCTGAGTGTCAAATAAATAAATAAAATCTTTAAAAAAAAAAAAAAAAGAATGCAACAGGCTGGCCACCTCATTCAGCCCTCCCACCCCTCCCACTGCCTCTGCAACCAACTCTCACTCCTCAAGTCAAGCAAACCCTCATGCCCACACAAAGAAATAACCACACAGCAAACGGTACCGGCACGAGCCACACCCAGAGTCCCAGAGGGTTAAGAGGTTCCAAAAGGATAGGCTGATCCAACATCCTCATTTCCCAGATGATGACACTGAGGCTCAGAGAGGTTAGTAAAAATATATAAAAGAGCAGGACTTGAATTCTCAGCCCTGGCTCGAAGAGCAGTTTCTCTGGAATAAACCCACATCTCCTTCTTTCCTTTTAAAACCCTTTATTTCCATGTGGTCCATATATACAATGGAATATTACGCAGCCATCAGAAAGGATGAATACCCGCCATGTGCACTGATATGGATGGAACTGGAGGGGGTTATGCTGAGTGAAATAAGTCAAGCAGAGAAAGACGATTAGCAGATGGTTTCACTGATACGTGGAATGTAAGGAATAGCACAGAGGACCATAAGGAAGGGAGGAAAATCTGAAGGGGGAGAAATCAGAGAGGGAGACGAACCATGAGAGATTATGGACCCTCGGAAACAAACTGGTTTTGTGGGGATGGGGGGAAACAGGGTGATGGGTATTGAGGAGGGCACATGATGTGATGAGCACTGGGTGTTATGTGCAGCTAATGAATCACTGAACACATACAGTGGCTAACTGAACATAATAAAAAAAGAAACAAACCAACCAAAAAAAAACCCCTTATTTTCCAGAGAGGAGTTACTATGGTCAATGAGGTTCAGAAACATTTCATGCCAATAATAACCAGCTTTCCATCACCCTAGAGCGCTTCAGAATCTCCCAAACACCTAAAAATCACCTATCCTTTAATTGTGTTCTTTTGGTGAGACCTATTTCTGGAGGGAGAAGAAAGGATATTAAGTCATATTAAATCAAGGAAGCTAAGTTATTCAGAATAAGGATGTCATCCCAAGTCCTTCCCCTGATCCTCCAGGTTTTACCTGAGGGGGCCTGGCTTCCACTCTGACCTCACCTTGTAGCTCTCCCCCTGTTTACTGGGCCCATCAAATGCTCTCCCAACTCAGGGCCTTTGCACCTTCCTGTTCCCGCCCCCGGAACACCAGTTCCAGGTAAGTGCATGGCCTGACCTCTGATTCCACTCAGCAATGTGCTCTGGGGAAGGGATCTGCTCAAAGAGGTCCTCCTTTTCCAAGTTGATTCAATGTGGCCTCTGGCCCCTTCATTCCCTTCCGCGCACCTGGTATTACATTAAAGAAGCACGCCTCATCTGCCCCAGCTGACCGCACCTTCCACGCAGGCACAGACTTTGTCTTGCCTGTTGCAATTTTCATGGCACGTGGATGTGATTTTTTTTTTTTTTGATAATGCAAACCTTTAGTTTTGAATTTGCTTTTCCAGTCTGAAGTTGCTGTGCTTCCTTAAACCAAGGCACACACATAAACTGGCATGACAGTGTTTTTCTCAGGTTGTAATCTCAAAACTTGGGTTATGAGAAGTTTGATTTTGTCTCCCATGGTATCATACTGTGATTCTCAAAGCGTGGTCCGCAGAACAGCAGGATCACATCGCCTGATGTATTTGTTAGAAATACAGATTCTTAGGATCCTGTCCAGACCCTGGGGTGGAGGCAGCGGTATGTTTCAAGAAGTTCTTCCCAGGTGATTCTGAGACATATTCCATTTTTAGACATCTGCATGACAGGAAGAAGTGTGAACTCAAAGTCAGTGTTCTTTGGTTTGGGTCTCTACTCTGCCACTCTCAAATATGGCACAGTGAACGGACTCAAATTCACTGGCCTCTGTTTACTCATCTGGTCCCTATGATCAAACGAGACTTAACTCACACTAGGTACTACGGGGGGATAATCCTTAATCCTACAAGATCTGGATCTCCATTTCAGATTATAATGTGAGGGTTAGGAAGGCAGGACTATCTAAGAGCATCTAGTTATAAAAGCCTTGAAAATCAGAATTCTACCCAATCCCAGAGATCAACTCTACAGGCAACAGAGACAAATGCCTGCAGGCAGGGGAGTGCCGCCATGTGGCTCCCAGCCATTTCAGAAGCAGCTCCCGCAGGAACCTGCTCACTGCCTCTGTTAGCAACTGATGTGGCAAAAAGTTTGAGGAAAGCAAACACTGGCTGCCTTCTCCCGCTCGATGTTTCAGATAGATATAATAAAAGGTGATTGGCATCAAGAAAATAAAGGGTGTAAAAATAGGATTACTGTCCTTTAAGTGCTTACCATGTGCAAACGGAATCAGCAGTGGGGCTTCAGGGACAGAGCTCTCCTGGGGACAAGGCAGAGAGGCACGGGGTGGTTGGGGCGGGGGCGGTACTGAGATGAAAGACCACAAACTCAGAGCTAAGAAACTCCATGACATTTAAGCTGGGCATTGGTTCTTTTCCTGCAGGATTGTTTGGTTTCATAAATGTGGTCTGGAAATAGCACTTGGGCATTATGAAATCTCCATTAGGACAATGATTTGTCTCTTACATTCATGAAAGACCCCCAGACTCTAGAACCTAGAGCCTAGAATGGGGGTGATTTGCACTAATTCCCAAAGCTTTCTGACCCACACTCTCTGCTCATAAAGTACACCCGGGTGACTGAGAGCATCGTACAAGAAAAACCTATGGGAAACTGACAGGGTCTTTAAAATGGGTGAAGGAATGAACAGTTTTTTGAAAGAATGACACACAGAAAAGTCCCTAGCCGGGCGGTGAGACTTGCAATATTAACATGGTTAATAACATCTCCTTTCTTATTAACTGGATAAGATTGGGCTCTAACCCTGATAGTCTAACAACAGGGATAAGATATGTACAGAGGTAACCAAGACCCGTCATATCCCTGGAGGTTTAAGAGGGCAACAGTGAGAGCAAGCTCAGCCACTTTGGAAATTAGGAAAGGCTTCATAAAACTGGGCCTTGAATGGTACCAAGGCTTGGTGGATGAGTGGTGGTTGCGGGGAGGGATTTGGAAAGTGCGAATTTCAGGGCCCCAGGTGAGAAAGTGCAAGTAAGTGTTTCTCAAGGCCGGGCACTTGCCAAGGGATCTTACAGGCCTCCGACTGTAAGGTGCCTGGCTGTCAGCATGAGAACCTCCTGCTCCAGGAGGGCCCCCCAACACCACCTCTCTCTCTCTCTCTCTCTCTCTCTCTCTCTCTTTTTTTTCTCGGGTTTAGAAGGAGCAGAAGTCACTGCACACACTGAGATCCATGCCCATCCGCCCCTGCTCTGCTCTCTATCACACAGAACCACATTTCCCAGGCTCTCCTGACCTCTGAATGTGGGGGTCATCCAGCCGGAGGAGGATATGGCTGGAGAAATGGAGGGAAGGGTAAAAGCCAGACTCCCTCAACCTTGAGCCACAATGACCCATTTGTGTGTCTGAAGTCCTTCACTCTCAATATCCTTAACCCAGCTTCGGAAAGGTTTAAACTGAAAAATCCTGTGATCCTACCCATACCTGATCAACGTTGGAGGTCTTTTTTTTTTTAAGATTTTTAAGCAATCTCTACACCCCGCTTGGGGCCCGACCTCCAAACCCTGACATCACATGCTCCGCCAACTGAGCCTGCCTGGCACCCCTATCGATGTAATTCTTAATTTCCAAGTCTGCTCTCATCAATTCGCACTACTGTAGTTTCAAGTCTTCCTTCCAAAGCACAATTTTGCACTAAGATCTGCTCAGCTTTAATATAAAATATACTATTTCTCTTTAAAAACCCGGTGTCTTGGGGCGCCTGGGTGGCTCAGTGGGTTAAGCCACTGCCTTCGGCTCAGGTCATGATCTCAGGGTCCTGGGATTGAGTTCCGCATCAGGCTCCCTGCTGTCTGCTCAGCAGGGAGCCTGCTTCCTCCTCTCTCTCTTTCCCTGCCTGCCTCTCTGCCTACTTGTGATCTCTCTCTGTCAAATAAATAAATAAAATCTTTAAAAAAAAATAAAAATAAAACTACTCAACTTGTTCTTAAAAAAAAAAAAAAAACCCGGTGTCTTATGTTACTTTAACATAATTGACCTTAAGTTCAAATTTGTCATTTTGTTTTGTACACAAGCCTTACGTATACATATATGTACCCGTGTGCCTGCTGGGAGTGGGAGGTGGGGTAGGGATCACCATGGCTCCCTGGGCCTTCCCCAGCCCACCTGGAACCCACCACTGGGTAAAGCCTGGCAGGAAGCTGGGGCTATGGAACCTAGGGTCTCAGTGTGGAATGTTAAAACAGGAGTTCTCAGTCACCTGGGTGCCTTAAAAAACTCCACACCTTCGGAACCCCCCACCTCTCAAATAGGTGTGTCTGAGGGCGACATCAGCATTTTCAAAGCTGTCCTCGTGATTCTGATGGCACTGAAACTCCAATAAGCTCTTAGAGAAGGGAAAGAAACCGTAATTGTGGTGTCACTGCTTTCCTTTGCAATGTGGGAAAGGCTCTATTCACGCTATGATCAACACCTACACTGTCCTCCTTGACCCCATACCCACCGCAGCCCGCCTCGTCCACTTCTCAAGGCCACCTGACCTCGCACCTCAGGCAGGAAACGTGTCTGGGCTACTGCGGTGAGGCACTGGCTCTCCCCAGATGGAACCCCTTGCAGTTAGTATTTTGTGGTTCGACACCTAATCATCGTCCCACGTTTTCACTCGTCTTGTCTTCTCTAACACTTGTGTCTTATCTTCTCGTAGATGCGACGTATTTTGTGGGCTAAGGTGATTTTTCTTCCTTCTTTTGTGTATGCTTACAAGAGTTTGGAACATGCAGGAAAGGGAGTAGGTACCTCCCAACTGGTAGGTTAATTGAACAAACATTTGGGCACAGTGGCAGGTAGGAACAGAAGTTTTATCACCTTCAAAAATCTATGTGGCCCGAAGCAAAGTGGATATGCAATAGAGCGATTAAACCCTTCAGTTTATCCCTCTGTCAGATACCAATAGGTTTTATGAACGATCTAGGGTGACTTTGCCCGGAAGGCAACTTCCCAGGGAAGGAGGCTGCAGTTAGGCACCAAGTATGTAGCAGTTTTAGGTAAATGAGTTTGGTGGCCCTCTGTGAGAGCTGAAGAAGGCAGCCCAGACAGCGTGATTTGCTGTCTATGACTGAACTGCTGTATCCCTACTCTGAGAAAACAGGAAAAGAGTGCAACTAGCCTCCAGACAGAGAAGCCCTTTATTGTCCTGATTTGAATTCAAAGACTACCTCCCCTATTTTTAAGCTCCATGGAGTCATCTAAAAACACAAGCACAAGTTTTTGCTTTCAAAACAAAAAGATCAGGTTTCTGAAATGTGGACCACGTATCCTCACCCTATATATGTCTATACACACATGCCTGGGTGGTATTTCTTCAAATACCATAGTCCCAGCAGTGATTTTATTTAGTCTGGTTGTTCCTAAGGCAAACATACATAACTTTAATTAAATGCATATCTAAATGTGGGGGAAAGCATCTTGAAGCAATTAGGCTGCTCTATGGTAAGAGTTTTTAGGGCAATGATATCCTGCCACTTCCTCACCTCCACCATGGAGAGAGAACAGATGGGTCAGGGAAGCCAAGCCCTGGCCCCATAAACACAGGCTGCAGCTATAATTCTCTGCCTTGCTCTATTGTGTTCTCTTCTGACCCCAAACAGCACCCTTCTTTTACTTATTCCTAAATGAATTCCAGTCATTCGATTGCTTTTTTTTTTTTTTTAAACCCCTCTCTGATCAGTTTTAGAGGCAAAAAATTTCCAGACAAAGTTTCTTCGCTTTCCCTAAAGGAAATGTGGCAGAAAGAAACTCAAAGTCTGAAGAATTACCAAACCACCCTTCTGGTCATTGACTTTGGGTTATGGAGGCTTCTGGAGAATGTCCACCAAGATGGCGGCCGTTGCCACCTCATTATTTCCCAGGGTTAGCTGGTTCTCTAGGTAGTAAAGGCTGAGTATTTCTCTCTTTCAACACTGGAAGCAGGGAGAAGGGCAGCTTCAGGTTCTGCTGTCCACCAGAATAATTCTTTCCTTCTTGAACCCCAAGTTAATCTACTCCTAATCAATTTATCCATGAGGTATTACTAACAAAGAGTGTTTTCTCAATAAGTGTCATGCTAAAAAGACATTCCACAAATATTGACTGAATGCCTCTTCTCTGCCGGGAACTGTGGGAGACCCCAACACAACAACAAAAATCATTCTTGACAGGACAGATTCTTGTGTTTAGAGAGCTTACTCTGTTATAAGGGATTCAAGCCTTTCAGACAACAAAAGGGGTTTTTCAAAGCTCTAGAGCCTTTTCTGTTGTTCTTATTTTTTGGTAGAATAAGTCAAGCTGTAATCAAGATTTCAGGATTTCAGAGAGAAGAAAAATTTTAAAAGGACTGAGAACATCAGAGCAGAGGCCTTCTGGACTGGACACCGAACCTGGGCAAACAGGAGGGGAGGGCAGGGAGCCAACAGCCCTGCCTCCAGAAGAAGGCCAAGGACAAGAGTAATGGCAGTGGGAGGCAAGTGGAGTCATGGCAGGGCCAGTGGGAGGGCCTGGAAAGCCCAAATCAGGACAAGGTTGTCTGGCAAGAGGGAAACATTATCCATTACCTCAACAGAACTATAAAATGGGTTAGTACAAAAGCTTGTTAGAAAAGAGGCCTCCAGCATAATTGGGTGGGGAGGTGGATAAGTCAAAGAGTAAACCCAAAGGAGTAGGCAGAGAATGAGGCAAGGACCTAACCAAGTGTGTGCCTGGCCTTACCCTTTGGAGACAGCTGCCAACCCCTCCATACATGTCCACAAACAAACGCGAAGCCAGCAAACTCCACCGGGCCAATGCGGCCAAGAGTTTCAGCAGAGGGGACGCATTCCCTTGCTCTGCCACGGACTCAGTTACTAGCCTGCATGCTACTCAACCAATGCATGTGGCAAGAACGGGACAGGACAAAGGAGAAGTCTCCACAGGTCGAGAAAAATCTTCAAACGTGAGGGAGACACAGGTGTACTCGGGCAGGAATGCACGGATTCAACTAACCCAAATATGGAAGTGCAGACCTCCGGAGGTGAGGGGACAGAAGCCAAGGGAACAACACCGCTTGGGGTTCCTGTTACAGCAGAACTCTGGGCCAGGCATGATTCCATGCCGCCAAAGGGAGAGGAGGCATGGTGTCCAACCCCACAGCGCCCCCTTCTTCCAGATACCAGAACTACCAGGTTTGAATGAAACTATGAAGCGAGACAGACTGAACCCCGTGCGGCCTCTGACAATTCAACCCTTGCAGTTATAACTTAGCAACTTTAATCATCATAAGGACTATGCCAAGCAGAAAAATTAAATGTTAACAGATGATTATTTATGAAAAATAACAGATGATTATTTATGAAAAATCTTCCACTGAAAAAATAATGAAAGACCTTCTCTTCCTTTTTTTAATAGTTCCTCTAACTTTCTACACAGAAGTCATCAAAGCAAAAAAAAAAAGGAAAAAAAAAGCAGACTTGTAATTACGAAGGCAAGGGTAGAACTTGGAACTGGTTCTGGAGTTAATTCAGGGAGAGGCAGATCCCGTGAGCCTTGGTTTTACCATCTGCAAAACAGAGGGGGTGATTTTGGTCTAACTGTCCTACTCACTGCTGTCATTAAAAGAAAAGAGAATGGGGTGCCTGGGTGGCTCAGCAGATTAGGCATCTGCCTTTAGCTCCGGTCATGATCTCGGGGTCCTGGATCAGGCCCCACATCAGGCTCTGAGCAGGGAGCCTTATTCTCCCTCTCCTCCCTGCTTGTTCTCTCTCTCTCTCTCTCAAATAAATGAATAAAATCTTTTAAAAAGATAATAGAATGAAGAACTGATCTGTGCTACAGCAAGGATGAACTCTGAAAACCTTACACTTGGTTAAAAAAATAAAAAAAAACAAAAAAACAAAAAAACCCACAGCGAAGGGGTCCCATAGTATGATTCCATTTATATTAAATCTCCGGAATAGGCAAATCCACAGAGACAGAAAGAAGATTAGTGGTTGCCAGGGGAAGGGAGGCAGGCTGAGGAGGGTCACTGCTTCGGGAGCCCAAGGTTTCCTCTTGGGACAATGAAGAATTTCTGGAACTAAAGGTTGATGGTCACGCAACATTGGGAATGCACTTAATGTCAATGAAATGAGTACTTTAAAATGGTTAAGATGGTAAGGTTGATGTTATGTATATTTTCCCACAACAAGAGAGAGAAATTAACTACCTGGCCATCTACTTGACCCATAATTAACATCTTATTAACAAAAGATACAAGTTTTTAACGCGATCACACTTGTGGTTAAGCGGCTAACCTAAATTTTCCACTTTCTTTTTTGTGAGTATTGTCTTGGACAAAACTATCAGAAACATCTATCTGCCGTCTCTCTCGGAGGGATGTAGGAGACTGTGGGAGCTGGGATCAGCAGGAGCCCAGGAAGCTCGAGCGGGAAAAGAAGCAGACAAGAAGAGTCCAGAAGAGTGTGGCCTCTGCCTGTGATGCTCAGAAGCCCGTACTCCAAATGGGGCTTCCTGGGGGAAAATGATAACTAACACATTTGAGAAATCTTTTTTGAGTATCTGTAAGGGGAGCAGGGGGCTTAGATGGTGTCACTATAGGGATGAGCTACAAAGTAAACAGACCCTTCTGTCAAGGAAATTACAATCTAGACTGCAAGAGGGTTAAGATCAAAGCATTATGTAAGGCTGAGTAGGCAACTCATTCAATAGGATCATTGGCCCACCCTACCTCTGGCCTCAGAATCCACCAGGACATGGCCCTGGGCCCCACACCTGAGACACAGGCCTCTGCAAAATTGGGAAGTCAAACTCAGGCTGACAGCGAGGAGCTCACCCTGGGGCTTCCGTGGAGAGCACGAGCCTGGCTCTTAGGGAACCAGACTCCAATCTGAGTGAGAACACTTCCCTCTTCCCCTTGCCCCCAACAACGGAACTGGTGTCCAGGCTGGGGGATTCAGTGGGTTCCAGGAAGAGGGTTTCATTGACAGAATTTTCAAATGTGAGGCTCAATCTTCTCCTGAAAATTTGCATTTTATTCTTACTATCTGTCAATCAATCTAGAGTCAATCTCGTCTCTGGATGATGGTGCTCTCTGGTTCAGCCAGAGAGCTTTGAAAAATACTGATCCTGGACCTCTCCGTGGACGACATGTTTCTGAACATCTGGAGTGCCTGTGGCATCAGTATGTTTTTAAAGTACCCCACGTGAGTCTCGGCCAGGAGCTGCCAGGATCGAGAAGCCACTCATCGAGGAGAAGAAAGAAAGGGAACTGGCTTGATCAGGTTCCTACTGGGGGCCATCACCAGCTCTTTACATACGGTGCCTATAGCTACGAGGTATCCCTTTCCTAATCTCTTGGACCCGTTCCGCTCGCGATCATAATGGGCCCTAGAAGCAACACTCCACCTTGGAGGGACAAGTGATTAGGAACAGAAACCCCAGCTTCCTTACCTCTTGGGTTGGGTAACTCTCAGGAATACCTGGAACCTGGGGTATGAACACTAGTTCTGCAAGGCGCCAGAGAGTCAGTATGTTGGGGTCTGTAAGCCTTAACTCCTTGGACCTGCCTTTGCAGGGCAGAAGCAGCCACGGCTAATGCTACATAATAGATTTGGCTCTACTGACCCCCCCCCAAAAAAAAAAAACTTTATTTACGAAAACAAACTGTGGGCCAGAGGCCAACCCCTCCTCTGAGTCTAAAAAGAGACTCCCAAAGGTCTTAGCAGGATGGGGTTCCAGCTGCCCATAGCAGGAGCCTGTCAGTAACAAACCATTGAGCTTTCAGGCCTTTCCTGTGTGCTCCTGGGAGCGCTGGCCAGAGAAACAGCTCACACTCAAATCTTTGTCTCAGAACCTGTTTCTGGAGGCTCCTAACCAAAGTCAGGATCTTGTTTTATATTCAGAATCACCCTAGTGGTTAGATATTATCATCTCCCATTGAAACTGAATAAATTAAGATTCAAAGACTACACGACTCATGAGTGACGAAGTCCAGATTAGAAGTCGGCTTAGCTCCAAAGTCAATGACCTCTCTACAGTATGACCAGAGTAAGCACGGATACAGATAAACACACACGTGCGCGCGCACACACACACACACACCCCCCTTAATCAAATCTATAATCCTAATTATGGCAGGCAAGAGTACCAGCAACAGCAAAGTATAATGCAAAATTCACACAACTCATGTAATCACTGATCAACATTAAGGAAGGGGTTTTAAAAGAAGTAACAATATAAATAATAAGGCCTGAGGGTTATGAAAAAATTACCCTCTTTTATGCTGTTTCTAATGTAGGACAGAATTCCTTCCCCACATATCATTTGGTTGCAATCTGGTTCTATTTCGTCTCCGGTGCAATCTTTGGTTACACCTGAAAACAAACATAGCCATTGACAGTAAAGCCCAGGGTGCAATTTGGAACTTGAAAATATCCTCCTACACATTTTAACATGAGGGGTAGGAACCGGAGACGACAGTCATTTCACAAAGTCTCCTTCGAGGCATTTGTGAAGTTCCCTCATGGATCCCCAGGACTCCAGAGAACACTCTCGAGAAGCCAGAATCGCTACAGCTAGCAACCAATCTTTTGAGCTTACGCGGTCTTGCCCTCGCTGTCGTGCTTGGTGGCACTGGCCCCCTTCTTGCCCAGCAGGGAGGCCACCTTCTCGGGATCCGCATTCTCCACAGCCTGCAGCAGCCGGTCATCATTCTTGTTCCACTCGTTGGTCTGCGGAGCAAAGGGGAGACGCAGAGCTCGTGAACAACAGTGGCCGCAGTCACACTGACCAGCAGGACCCCAGAGCTCCCGGTCCCCACCCTCCCGTCACTGAAATCAAAAGCTGTCCCCAAATCGGATACCTTCCCCTTCACTGGCGAGACACTCAAGAAGACCGGTTTCCCAAAGGAAAACATTAGTGGAACAGCAGCTGGACAGCAAACCCTGAAATAAAGCCCCTTCTTCTCAGTGAGGCTGGGAAAATGAAGCCACTCGAAAAGACCTCTAGGCAAGTTTACACATTAGCTTGTTTGCAGCTAAACTCTGACAGCTGGCTCCTCAGGATACTGGCCTTTGACCCGGGCCACAGCTCACTGGGCCCACAGCTTACAGAACCAAACCGGCCCACAGCCCAAGGTTACTCAAGGGTTTATTTACACACAGCTCTTCGCCTGCTTTCATTGCCACTCTTTCTAGCCTGTTCCCTGGGCCTTGATTTTTGAGCTGTGTAATGATTTTAAGTAGCTGTCCGGGCTACCAACTCAACAAAGTATCATCAGAAACAAAACTTCAGGGTGCCTGGGTGCCTCAGTGGGTTAAGTCTCTGCCTTCAGCTCAAGTCATGATCTCAGGGTCCTGGGATGGAGTCCCACATTGGGCTCTCTGCTCAGCGGGGAGCCTGCTTCCCCCCGCCCTGTCTGCCTCCCTGCCTACTTGTGATGTCTCTGTCAAATAAATAAATAAAATCTTTCAAAAAAAAAAAAAAAAAAAAAAAAGAAAGAAACAAGCAAACAAGCAAAAGAAACAAAAAACTTCTTCCTGAGTGACTTCTTAAACATCAAGTGGCTTGGAGCAAAGCCTCCACCAATGCCAAGCCCAAGCCTCAGACAGAATCATTCTGTGAAACACAGCAACAATAAAGCTTTCATGTGCATAAAAACTGGGTTTTACTCTTACAAAGGAAAAGAGGAGATCTCCATACAAGAGCAAATGGGCCTTGAGCAGAAGAAGGCCAGGAAGTTTCACATGTGAAAAGGAAGCAGTGAACCACTGAAGCCTTTGAAACAGAGGAGAGAATAAAATCAGTCACTGAAGAAGAGTCATGGGGAGGTGCAGGAGCTTTACAGGATTAATTCAGGGAGACGAGATCCTGGAGCACATCCTGGGGCAGCTGGGTCACTCTGCAGGCCGGCCTGCCCTCCAGATCTCTCCTAGTTAAGCCTACTTTCCAGCCCCCCTTGCTGTGGATACCAGCACCCTTAGGGAGATTCCTTCACCCTCCCCAGAACTTTCTGCAGGGCTCTCTTGCTTCCTCATGACCTCTGAAGATCAAAAACCTCCAGGCATTTCAATTTAAAAGTTTGCCCATGGACCACCGCATGGAAGCCAATGGAGGAGACACTGGAAATTTAACAGTTAACAAAAAGGAAATTTTACAGGAGTACAACCTTCCATGGCCCAAGCAGCATGTTCCCAATCTCTCTGCACTGATATAACTGGGAAACCCAACAGGGCTCCACTTTCTGAGACAGCAAAGGTGGGTCTACAAGATGTCCCAGACACCCCTCCAACCCCAGCCTTAAAGAAAGTCACAGGTCATGGAGGAGTAAAATAGAAGTGCACAAGGTTAAGGTAAGGAATCTGTTTTGAGGCTCAGGACTGGGCCCTTCCCATTTCTCAGGACTCTGTCCTTCCCAGAGCCACCACTGAGTGCGAGAACATAGGAATGAGGAAATAGGTTGATATGAAAATCAGATGTCTGTCCTCTAGACTGCATGAACTAGAATTCTAGCAGTCTAGATTGATACATCCATGCTACGGATGTTAAGTCACCCCAAACCTCTCAATGTTGGGTCGGAGGGCTCCGGGAATGCAGGAGGAACAACAGAAATGACTGCTGGGGCGCAGTCGTCCAGCCTCTCCATCCCCCCAGTCCTTTTCCTTAACCCTTGACTCTCCCGCCAAAAGGATGTATGCCTAGGTCACATTCTCCATAGGTAACCCGTACCTATGCAAGAAACAGAAGTATCAGGACCCCCCACGCCATACCCTCCAATCACCAAATACCCTACCATATATGGACGTGAGCCCATGCCCTACCTTGGCCAGATAAAAGACCCCTGCCAACTTCCTCAACTTCCCCTTTCCCAGTCGTGGAACCTCGCCCGAGAGTGCCCACCTCCTCCAGGCACAACTTTCCTGGCTCCCCTTCTCCCGAGCCCTGAAACTTCACCAGAGAGTGCCTTAAATAAATCTTGCCTTGAGCTCACCTTGCCTGGTGTTGTGTTTACCTCACCTGCGAAACTTTACACTCAGTGCCTCAGTTTCCCAGGGCTTTGGACCAGACGACTAATCTGATTCCTCTAAAGCTCAAACTGCTTAATCTATAAATGCCCCCCAACCAAACTTTGCTGAAGATTATTCTAGAACAGTATTGTCTTGGTTCATGGAAATGTTTTATATCTGTACTGGATGATCTAATAAGCAAGTTATCCTCACCCAGAGATTTTGTTCCTCAGGGGACATGTGGCAATCTGGGCAGACATTTTTGATTGTTGTGACTAGATGCTCCTGGCCTCTACTAGGTGGGGCGAGGGATGCTGCTAAACATTCCACATGGCATAGGATGGCCCCCCCACCCCACCCCAGCAAAGAATTATCAGGCCCAAACGGTCAATATCACATTAGCCACATACGGCTCCTGAGCAGTGGAAATGTGACTTGTGTATCTAAGGAACTGAATGGTTAAGTTTAGACTTCAAGTGCCAGTAGCTGGAGGCTATCATACAGGACAGCGCAGCTCTACATGACAGCTCTCTAAATCTTTTTAATAAGTTAAGAACGCATCTATGCCAATGTCATCCACACTTCTGCAACTATCAATACACTCACAGAGACGACATTAGGTTTTATCTTCAATGATAAACCAGACATCCTACTGCAGAAGAACAACAAAACATACACTGCCTCAAGCACGGGCATTTGTTGGTTAGAATGCGAAGTTTTACTTAAGAACAAAATGCAGCAAACACCAAGAAACAGACTGACACCAAGAAACAGACTGAAGTTTATTTCCCCCAGACAGCATTTGACAAGCCAAAACAAAACAAAACAAAATTCATCAAAGTACATTCAGGACCAAAGGTTCCTATCTACATGATCCCAAAGCCACATTATTAGTGCTGTCTTTAAATCCTTCCCTAATTTCAACTGACCAAATTAAAACTGGATTGGGAAGATCAAAAGGATATTAAGCCTCAGAGGATATGACCAAAAGTACTTAAGCAAAGAAAGGCCACATGAAAGGATTTTCCTTTTCAGTGCTGCTAAGGCACTCAACTCGGGTAAAGAAAAATCTGGTTCTACGGATTCCCTAAAATTAGTTACATGTGGATATTTAGAGAGTTGTTTCTAGAAGGCACAGCAAGAAAGATGCCCCCCACCACCACCACTGGAGGACAAGGTCAACGGCACATCCCTTGAGATCTAAAATTCTTCTCTTTTATCTAGTTTCTCCTTATTGCAGGCCAAAAGTTACTTGTCTGTTAGAACAGATGAGATGGACAGAACATGGCTACCCACACACAAAGATTTAATAAATAATCCACACCACCATTCAACCTGTCTGTGCTGCAGATGGGGTTCATGGTAAGTGGCAGGAAGGAAACGGATGCTATACATATTGGCCTTAGAGTCTGAGCCAAGAGAACAGTTCAAAACAAACCAGGAAGGCAGGAGCAAACCTGAGGAAGAACTGGGGGAGAACATAGACCACTGGATGGGAAATGAGAAAGAAGTAAGAGTTTACTGTTAATTTTTCCAAGTATGCTAAAAGTGGAGGCAAAAAGGATCCCAACTTGTCCTCTAACCTCTCTCTAACCCTCTCTCTAACCTCTCTCTACTCTCTAAATCCAGATTTTGAAATGACATTACCCAGACTGTCAGCCAGCACTCACAAGCAGGTGACGTTAACATCACTGAGCTCTCTAGTCCTGGGCCAGGCGAGCAGTGATACTCGTAAGCATTCTGATATGCACGGGCTGTACCATGTTTCTTCCAGAAAGCATGGCTTTCAAGGTGCTATCACCTTCTTCTCCTAAACCCGTCCGTGGAGATTATCCCTGTATTTTCTCCCATAAAACCATTCTACCCAGTGCTGCATTCCACACCAAAAATTCCATGGCCATCACAAGATGAGATAAAACAGATGTTTAATAAATACTTTTAGTGTCCGTGCTCTGTGAGAATCCAGAAGCAAATTCTTCTCTTCCCTCTATTCCTCTGCTGAGTGATACTAAACTGAAACCAAGCATCAAAAGTTACCTTGGCCAATCTACTATCTCACAGGAGGGCTGGCCAGAGTAAGGTTGTGAAATTGTGATTTGAGAATTATAGATTTGGTTCTGCCCCTGGTTCCTAGCACTGGAGCTTCTAAAATCCATGAATTTCCCAAGTGATAGGGGCAAAGTGTATCTTTTGTTATTAATAATAAGCCCCCTTACATGAGCTAATGGTATTAGGGGCTGGAAGCCCCTAAATAGCTTCAGGATGGGGACTGGTTGGCGGGGAGGGGGGGGGGGATCAGCCATGTTTAATTAGAGGGTTAGAACTCTGAGCCCTAACTCCACCTCCAGGTTAGAGACTGAGTCAATCAGCAATGGCCAGTGACTTAATCCATTATGAGTATAAAATGGAACCTCCAGAAAGACTTAACCCACTCTGAAGCCAGAGGGTTGAACTTCGAGGTTGGTGAACACATTGGGGCGCTGGGGGGACGATGGCACTGGAGAGGGAGTAGAAGTGTTGCATGTACGCACCCACACACACATCTCCATCTTGCCCTGTGCATTTCTTCCATTTGGCTGTTCCTGATTTGTATTCTTATAATAAACTAAGTAATACTAAGCAAAGTGCCTGAGTTCTGTGAGCCATCTCACAAATGATCAAATCTGAGAAGTGGGCTGTGGGAACACCCCACCACCACCACCACCACCAACTTTATAGCTAGTTGTTCAGATGTCCAGGTGGCCAGGGACTTGCAAATGGTATTTGAAATGGGAGCAATTTTGTGGGACTGAGCCCCTTAACTTGGGGTCTGACGATACTGTAACGTCATTAGTGTCAGAACTGAAGTGCACCGCTGGGACACCCTGTTGGTGCCGAAAGAGTTGGAGGATTGGCTGTGGGTACAGAGAAAACCATTTGGTGTCAGAAGCAGATCATATGATAGGTGAAGTTGGAAATTTTGCCATAACAACCCAACGTAATTCATTCATACTCTAGAATCGGGACAGGCTTCTAGAGCCCATCACCACACAAACATCCCATTCCCCCCCTCACCGCTTCCCATGGAAATCCCCTCCTTTAAAGGGCACTGCCTCCCATAGAGCTGCTTAGCTCTGCCTCCATCCACACTGGGCTCCTGGTACCCTCAGAATGGTGCTATCAACCTGCAAGCGGGTTCATCCCTCATCTACCAAAAATGAGCTTGGAGAAAAACAGCAAACATCAGATGCTATCATATTTAATTAAGTTAAATGTTTTATGAGAGTTTTGATAATGTATATATCCTGGGTGGTGACATAAAATATTTTATATTTATATAAAATATATTTTACTGGGGACTCCCAAGAAAACACATCGGATGCCACTGCTTTAGAATGTTCTGTCATCCCATCCGCCTATGAAAAGGTTTCCTTCTAAAGCCTACCCGGAGCCCTGCAGGCTCTTCAAGCCTTAGGTGGTAGTCTCTGTCTGCTTCTCTCCTCCATGATGTCTCAGAGGGCCACCTACTCAGCTGCCTGAAGCCCACAGTCTAGACTCGGTGAAATATTGTGTCCTTTGTTCCAGAGCTCGGTGCCTGCTTGTTTTTGGAGCTCGGTGCCTGCTTGTTTTTGTTTCTCTGTCTTTGGCTCCCTGAAGGCACTGACAACAGCCTTTATTTCTTGCCCCTCTGGTACCTAACACATGCTCGGTACGTGTTGCTGATTTTAGCTGGAATACTGTCCTCTTCCTTAACCTAAATCTCTCTTGTCTTCGCAATTTTTCTTTTTTTGCAATTATTAAAGTTTCATTCTTTAGCAAACAACTATTCTATGTTTTGGGTTTTTTTTTTTTAATAGGCCATAAATCCAACTCCCTTAACTATTCTACTCCCTTAAATATTCTAAAGCCAATTGTCCAATATTTTAATCATAGGTACACTTTTTCCGAGCCTCTTCATAACCACGGGCCAGGTCTTATCAACTCATCGGGGTGAACCCACTGTCTCCCAGTCACGAGAATCACCCATGCCTCCTCCTGGAGACTCTGATCCCCAAGATCTCAGTCAGCGCCCTGAACTCAGGTTCAAGTGTGCTCTTTGATTCTTAGTCCAAATCTGGGGACAAGTGGAAATTATGCCAAGGCTACCCACAGAAGCATGAAGGAAGGGAGTAGGAGACAAAAAGAATTCTTTACTTTCTCCTTGTAGGACTAAATATTTTGTCTCTCACAAAAGCTTAATACATATTATGCTTTCACTGAGAGTCGCACATGTACCTTGTGTCTAAGATATGTAGAAGAATTTTAACAAAGGCATTACTCATAACAGGCAGAAATGAAAAATAACCAAATGTCCAATAACAGAAGAAACATTAAAACCTATCAAGCAACAGAAAGAACAAAGTACAGCAGCACACAACAGAAACAGAGAAAAAAACAAGATGGCTGAAAGAGCACAACATAGAACACTATAGTCCGCTATACAGAGACGTGGGTGAAAACAGGGAAGACAGAGCCCTCTGGTTAGGGATGCATGCTTGGAGGGTAAACCGATGAAGAAAAGCAAAGACGAGTCTGCCTTAAGAGTCAGAATAGGGGTTGGAAGGGAGGCCATCTGAGGAGGGAGGGACACCTGGGAGTATCCTAGGGTCCTGTGCTCTAGCTTGTGACCTGGTTAGTGGTTCCACAGAGGTTCACTTGTTAAATGCTACATTCTCGTTTCATGCACTTATCTCTATATGTGATTTATTTCACACACTCGCGCACGCGCACTGTTTAGAAAGAAGGCTTGCGGTTCACTTTCTGGTCAAATCAACAGAGCACCGAGTGCCTCTGCACAGTCTGTGCTCTACACACGCTGTTTCCTCGTGTCTAAAAAGGAAGGCAGCAACCTGGAGCCAAAATCTGCTTCTGGAAGAGGTCTCCCTAATCCCTTTGAGAATCTGCTCAAATTACGGGCTCTTCTCAGAATAAGGCACAAACACGCCAGAGCTCGCACACAATTCATGAGGGTCTTTGGCTTAAACCCTTATCCCCAGTCCACCAATAAGCGAAAGTCAAGAACTGCTGGTGTAGAATGAGAGACGGCTTCAGAGGTTAGTGCCTTTGAGCTGGAATCCCAGCTCCCCACCCTCCCACCTACGTGATCTTGAGCAGGTTATGGGCCTTTCCTTACCTGCAAAATGGGAGGATCTCGCTTCCTTGCAAATTATCCCGAGAATTAAATGTAATGTACATGAAGGGCCTGGCACAGACTAGGAACTCCAAAAATGGTGACTATTATTATTGAAATAGATCTTCTGCGCTGTTTCTTCGTGATTCGTGCTCTATGAATCTTTTAATATTTACAGCTTAGAACTGATGGTCCATTACCCTTTCAGAGGCAGGTAATGCCTTCGTGCAAATTTAAATTTGTAAATTTTCTACTGCAGTTCCTAAAAATAACATTTTAAAGGGCCCTAGAGAAAACATTCGCAGACATGAAATTAACTATCTTATTGAACATGGCTCAGCTTTCCAGGAGACTGTTTAAACAGATGCTAGTTCAACAGAGCACATTTAGGCCATATTTGCAAGTTCAGGAAGCCATATGTTATGCTGCGGAGACATGTGTAATGTGTCAGCTATGAAGGGCAGCACGTGGGAAAGGCAGACCTTACCTACAGTGTAAGCTCCAAACATTCCTGCTAATTTATCACAAATGAGATTTTCAATGGCTGGCCTCTAAGTTTCCTATTCATCAAATCATTTCCAAATGACACTACTTGCTTACAAGTTTTCCCTCGAAGCTCGGCCTTTGGAAAGCCTTGCCTGCCTCCTGCAAGGGTAGCAGACACCATGTCGACCGCGTGATGAACGCTGAGGCTTTGGTGACTGGCAATGTCTGCGGTTGGCCAGACATGGCATCACCTTCTTTTATTTTGGTTTAATCATTAGGAAGTGAAAAACCAGTGGAAACTCACTGGTCACAGACATCTGGCTAATAGGCAAGTTTGAGTTTGGAATAGGTCAACCCAACCAAAATAATCCGGGGCACAGAGCAATCTCAGGAGAGAAAGAGTTTCTTTGACTTTCTGTAGGAAAGACACTAAAACCCTAATCATCACCAATTAGCATAGCTCCTGTTGTATGGCTGTGCTTTGGGAGCCATCTGGACAAGCTTATTTGAGAGATTATCTTTGGAAATGATGCATTTCTCCCTCTAGTTTACAAAGTGCAGACTATTTTGCCAATATAATCAGAAAGATCAAAGTTACACAAAGTAGACCGTGTTTTCACTAGAAAGTTTTCAGATTAGTACCATCCAGAGGGAAAAAGGAAGAAGAAGAAGAAAAAGAGCACACCTTCATATTTTGGGACAGAGAACAAGAAACCAGCAAGCCACAGGCCCAAATGATATTTTCTCATCAACTGTATAGAAAATTCCATAGCTGTTACATTCATTCATTCACCCAACAACTATTTTGTACTTTTTAAATAGTTGGCATAGTTCTTCCTGAATTTTCCATGTAGATAAAGTAAAGCAATGTGAGAAATATGTCAACAAGACAAAACAGGATATGAGAATGATAAAGTGAGCCACACTGTGAATCACAACAAAAGAAGGGAGGGTCTTTTCATGTAGGCAGACAGGGAAGGCTTTTTTAACTGGATAATGAACTATGCCTTGCAGTGGGTAATATTTAGTTTAATGGAGAGAAGACAAGAAATAATGATTGAAAAATACAAGAGATATTCAGTAAACAGTAAGTTGATCCAAAAGAGGCCTTGGAATCAATGGAACAGCAAGAAAATTTCCAGTCCATCATGATATAAACACTAGACCATTTCACAGAGCCCAGCAGTTTCATAAAGAACTTTCCAATCATGTTAATTACTTCAGACCAATACTTATGAAGAAGTTCATCTAAAATGGGTCGGCCCTCTCCCCACACCTCTACTTTAGATTATTCACACACATAGGTCACACATCTCTGTCACCCACCCTGAAATCCATCCCCTTTCCCTTAATGGACTGCGTCAGTGATTCCTGAGGTCTTTCCACACAAACACTAAATTCTGTGTCTTGGACATAATGCATAATTCTAAGCACCTCCATCCAGAAACAGGCTGGTCTCTCTGACCCACCCCTTCACCATGTGCCCTATTCCCATTTCCCATTGCCCCTAGCTCTTCCTAGCCACCTGGACCAGGTTAGTTCCCTTAGTTAGGCTCACTCATGCTTCTCTTCCACAGCACTCAGTAGAACTGTAATTAAGTAGTATTTCTGAAGTATCTTTAGAGGTCTGCAGACTGGCCCCCCCCCTCACCGGAGTAGGAGTTCCAGGGCATGGCCGATGGCCAGCATCTGTCTTGTTCACCACTAAAACCCTGGCCTCCTGCTCACCCACGGCCTGCCAGATGGTAAGGGCTCAATTCAGAGCTGTTTGTTGAACAGCTTTGTTTTACCCCTACTTCTTAGGAGCCACTATAGATTAAACCCTTCTCCACTGATGCCTTTGTCCCAGTCTACAAATGTACTGAAAGTCTCCATAATCCTATCAGATTCATTTCTTTGACTACGTTGACCAATGTTAAAATGTTATATTTAAAAATCATGTCACAAGCTAGAGTGAGCGCTGTGAATTGTGTAAGACTGATTAATCACAGACCTGTACCCCTGAAATAAATAATACATTATCTGTTAATTAAAAAAAAAAAATCATGCCACAAGAAGTAAAAGCAATCTCAAGGGGGTGGAGGTAAGTTTGGCAATAGGTCTTTCAGGGAAAAAATGATTCTAACCAAGTCAACGGAGTTGAAGCACTCATTTATGTGGTGTTTGGGGGACTGCAAGAGGCCAGAAACTCTGGGAAGTCCTCGACAGAGAAAGATGGATATGCAGTAACCTCAGCTCTAAAGGAGTTCACAACTTTTTTTTTTTTTTTTAAACAATTGTATTAATTTGAGAGAGACCAAGATGCGGTGGGAGAAGAAGTCCACTTGTTTTCTGGCTTCTGTTTTCTTGGGGAACCAAGAGGTGAAGTGTGTGGGGTCCATGGTGGGCTACAAAGCTGGAACGATGTTCCCAATAGCTTTGAGGGGACTGTTGAATGGGAAAGAAAACCCACTTGAAATGAATAAAGGGGTTTTCAAGCAGTCTCGGAAGTCCAGCCAAGAGTGGGAATGGCAACTCCATGCATAACCCAACTGGTACTGTTGTGTGCTTTTTCCCTGGAAGCCCGGGGAAGGACAGGAACAAGGGGTGGTTAGCTTGATGACTGAAGACTAGAAAGATGGGTGAAGCAGACATTCCGGGATCAAGAGCACAGGGGGTGCCAGTGAGCAGAAATGTGAAGTGACTGTGGGAGCAGGGATAAGAATGAGGTCTAGGAGTCACGGTTGGAGAGCGAATGGGTCGTGCCTTATAAATGGCTTCATGTGATTTGCTGAGTTTCTGCTATGTGCCCCTCCCTTCCAAGGGCCACAAGGAACGGATTTAAGTCATTATAATCACGTACACTGGGTTGAATCGTGTCCTCACACAATGCTCATGCTCTCCCTGAACTTCAGGGTACAGCCTTACTTTGAAATAGGCTCTCTGCACACGTAATCAAGTTAAGATGAGGTCATCGTGGGTTAGGGTGGGGCCCATGTCTGGTGAAAGGTGTCTTTCTAAGGAGAAAGAGAGATGAAGACAGAGAGGAGGCAGGGAGGAAGGCCAAGTGATGCCAGAGACACAAATCGGGAGTTTGGTGCCTTCAAGCAAGGACTGCTGGAGAGCACCAGGGGCTAGAGGCAAGGAAGGCGTCTTCTCAGAGCCTTTAGTGGGCGTACGGCCTTGCTGCCACCTTGATTTTGGGTTTCCAGCCTCCATTTAACTGACAAGGAAACTGAAGTCCAGAAAACAGAAAAATTTCACCCAAATTTACAAGGCCAGAAAGTAAAAGAGTCAAAATTCAAAGTCTAGACCTTCGGTGCCCTTTCTACTTCAGTGCTGCCCCTCGCCCCCACCCCTGACCCCCTCCTCCCGATGCCCATCATGTGGAGCAGGGCCAGGCAGAAGACACTTCACAGTGCGGTGGGCTGCATGGGCCCGAGGGCAAGACCACAGTCTGGTGACACTGCGACCAGGAACTCTGGGCTCCGAGTCCCTTGTAAATGCAGGAACCACCTCTAAAGCAGACATTATTATGAAATCTGTAGTCCTACAAAAGCATTTAAAGGAGGATTATTTACTTTGGAAGCATGTTCACAGAAAGGCCTCCTTGAACAGTAAGCTCTTTCATGATTTTAATAGAGTTTATTATATAATCATATATAATACAGGTCTAGGTGTATTATATAATCACATATAGGATAGGTATGGACACACATAAATGGGATTTGATTGATGGAAAGAAATACTCACTGCTTAAAGGGCAGTACGTGTATAACAATGACCATCTCAAGGCCAGAGCAACAGGATGCTTGGAGACATGTGTGGCTAGAATTCAAGCAAACATCGTAAGTACTTTTCGCATGTTTTTGAGCTTGATAAGCAGCCACAACCCCGGAGCTTTGCTCTTTACCCAAGTGGAACCAGACAGATTTCACAGTTGAAATGATTTCATTCACAAAGTCTTAAGTAGAACGCTTAGCTGCACGTCAGGTTATCTGAAAGGCCAGGGTAGAGGATCGGGGTGATCTCTGGCCCTGATCATGCCCAGGTGTCATTCTACACGGCCACACATCAGACTCCCCCACGTCTCTTTGAAAAAATATGAATACAAACCTTAAAAATGCTCCGTGGGATTCTGTTCAGCCAGAATTATGACAAACCAGCCTGACACTAACCAAGTTGGCATCTGTTAAAATGCTGAACTAGACAAGACAGTGACTCAACGGTCCCATCTTTCTGCATGTCCACTCTTAATAAGCATCCACGGGCAATCAAGATGCCCCCCTGCAGAGAGAAATGGGCCTGAATCAAGCTCCCTGCACCCTCCTTCAGATGAGCCCCTCAGCCCGATGCCCCTGCCTCAGTTAGCGGTGCGGGTACCCAAGCCATAGGGCCCCTCTTCTCTCCCTCCACCTCTCCAGTCCATCAACGCTATGGCTGCCCTCCTGGTTCCCTTGCACTGACCTGCTTTCCATTCCTACGGCCAATGCCTTCACTCCACCTCCTTTACCTCAATACCCTTTTGGTTCGGACTTTTGCCAGGCACCATGCTAGACACTTTAGATGGGACTCTCCTCTTTCCCAAGCTCCTGGGGCACCTGGACAGGTTCAGATACTCCATACAGGTATAGAGCACCAGGAGAGAGGTTCTGACATTAATCCTGGTTTATCAGAGACACTTCAGTAGCCTTCCCCTCCCCCCCACCTTTCCTTTAGGGCTCTTTATAAGCCACTTCAGAAGATTATCCTACTGTTGAGATGATCCCACAGATGCCGAGTTAACAAAGTACTGGATCAAAGTCTGAGAGCAGGAGTGAAGCCAGGTCACCACCAAAAAAATTCCCAGCAGAATACTATAAAAAGAAAATGAGCCCTTTTTAGTAGCCTTGAATTCTTTACATTTCAGTTTAGGAACATTAGCTATTGGTGCTTTTAATAAAACATTTGTCTTTCTAATTATAGGTATTAAAATAAATGTTTACATTTGAATTTAAGATAATCAAGGGAGATTTTGTTGATCTAATTTCTCTAACTGCCTGTGGAAAACAAATCACGGATGTCAATCCTTTGAGGTGTATCTGTGTCCCATCTCCTTGACTCTGAGCTGACTCGCTAACAGAACATAGCTAAGATGACACTCTCTGACTCTCAGTGATAGGTCAGAAAAGGCCATACAACTTCCAGCTGGCTTTCTGGGAATGGACACTCTCTCTCTGCCAATTGTCACGCTGTGAGACAGCCAAAGCCAAGTGCAAAGCCATATGCAAGCGTCCCAGGTTGAGTGCACCATCTGACCGTCTCAGCCCTGCTGCCATATATGTGAGTAAAGAAGTGTCCATCCCGAGGACTCTAGTCCCCAGGCTGCGAGTGACCCTCAGGCTTCAACCTGAGTCCCCATCTGAGTCCCCGACACCTTCAAGTACAGACCTCCCTGCTGCCGCTCCGGCATCCTGTCTGAACACTTGACCCATCACCTGTGCGCGTAACACAAAAAAGGTTTCGTGCCATCGATTTCCAGGTCATTTGTGACACAGCAACAGTAACTGGGACCTTCTTTGTCCAATATTCTTCCAATTTAAGCAGAAGAAGGCTATTTCTAGGCCAGCAGCCATGCTGTGTTGTACTACAACTGTGGTTTCATCCTGAGTTCCTGGACTCCTGTCCTGGTTCTTTAGTTCTCTTCTAAGTTCGAAGCTTAGCCATCCTTCTGCTCCTGCGAGTTCAGAGGAGGTGTAATGGGTCTTTCTCCTCCATTTTGGTCTCCCGCTCTCTTTCCTACGTGGAAAGCGGGCCAACAAACAGGACTCTCAAGGTTCTTGATTCCTGGAACCCTGCCCCAGCGCCAAGGATGCCTCTGCAGGCTCCTAGCAGCCCAGGCCCTGTTTGATTTGCGTGGCTCTTTTATACTCAGATCTAGCTACCCGCCTGTTTTTGTAGATTCCAGCGGATTCACATTACTCCTTTGCTTTAAAACGTTTAAATGAAGAAACTATTTGGTGCCCAGAGCATCTGTAAAGTTAATGAGGGCGAAGGCGGGAGAAGCGATGCACTAGAAGGAACAGGGGTGCCACGGCCCCGCATCCCAGCTCTTCCTCCTGTCTGTAGTCATCCACCGCCAAAAAAAGGTTCTGCATGGTGGAAGCTTTCAGTGCGTGACTGCAGGCAAGCTGGCTCGCTATGCTGGACTCCTTTTCCCATCCAGAAAGCAGGCATATTAATTGTTGGCTTGTTTAACCTGATGAGGTATGAGAGTAAGCTATGCTTTGTTTGGGCTTTATTTTTTATTTAGAAAATGTAGACCCTCCTTACTCCTTGGGGGGTGGGGGGGGAGAAATGGGTAAAAGGGGGCATACATTTTTTTTAAAATAGAAAATCAATAACCTCTTCACTGGCCTTTCTGTTTCCAGTTACCCCCACTTCCTTTCTCCCTTCTCCTTCCTCTCTCCCACCTCTATCTCCCACTTCCCTGCTAATTAAAGCCTTTTGCCTGCCACTCTAGCTCACTTTCCCATAAAAAGTCAGCTATGGCTGTCCCTGGCCAACAGGAGACCCCATGATTTTTAGTGCACCCTCCTACACACAATTGAAGACTTTTCTTAATCCAGTTTCAAATCTTAAATTCCACTCTGCCCTGCTCCTCCCCCCCCCAGGCCCTGCCATACCCCACACTAAAGCTTGGAGCTTTAGCCATCTCCGATTCCTCATTTGTAAAAGAGAAGATAGCAGTACATTTAAAAATATTTGACTCCCCGAACAGATCATCTTTGAAGGCAGAAATTTTCATCATCTTCCAAAATGACTCCCCTAATAAATCTCTGAATATTCTTTAATGACTCAGTAATTAAAAAAGAACTTTCCTCCAACTGGAGGGGACCATCCATTTGTTCCAAATTCATCATTACTATTCCAAATTTCTAAAGTGACTTAAATAATCAAAATACTACAGACATCTAAGCACACTTGTCTAATGTTATCAGAGGTTAATTTTAAGTAGTCTGGATATTTTAATATATTTGAGGCAAGAGACACCACTGATTTATTTATGCCAAAATACATAGTTCTCAAGAAAGGGCATATCTGTTATAGCCTTTCTACACTCCAATAATAGCAAGCCCAAAATAAACTCTAATATCCACCCACAGGGGAAAATATCTGGTTCCAAGAAGTTATTTCTTCCTGACATCTAAAGGCAGAGGGCGGCGTTTTTTAAGAGCTCAAGATGAGGGGCTATGATGTTTATCATCAGTCTGATTTCGCTAAGGCATCACACGAACTTGTATCTAGATGGTCGTCTTGTACTGCTGTCTCCCCAGTCCCTGGAAGACATAGGGCTCCCAAGGAAAGCCCAAGAACATGTGACTCTGGAACTGTGCATTTCTTGGTAAGAGAAACAGAGAAACCCAAACTAAGGACACTAGCAAATACAGAAAACTTTGGGAAATTTAACAATGTTCCTATTTGTGAAGCCTCATTCATTACCCTTTTGGATACCACAAGGGACTCTCCCGAACTGTCTTGCCTTGGAGTTTTATGACTAAGCTAGATGCCAAGTAAACGCACAGAAAAATCACCAAAAGGGACAAACTTCAGTCATGCGATACTGGAATTCTACTGTGTCGTCTTGGGCTATGGATGGATTTTGACCTTTACATATAGGTCAAGAATCTGCAGTTTGAAAATATACCGAAAATAAATGAGTTCATTTATTATTAAAACAATGAAACAATGGGGCACCTGGGTGGCTCAGTTAGTTAAGCTTCTGCCCTTGGCTCAGGTCATGATCCCAGGGTCCTAGGCTGAAGCCCCATGTTGGGCTCCCTGCTCAGCAGAGAGCCTGCTTTTCCCTCTCCTGCTCCCCCTGCTTGTGCTCTCTCTCTCAAATAAATAAACTCTTTAAAGAAAAAAAAAAAAAACAATGAAATAAAAACACAGATGGTTTTGAAATTCTGAAGCTCCATTTTCCAGGATATGCTATGTACAACTTACTACCACTTACAATAATTTCTACTAAAAGTTACTTGGTGTACCTCTACTGGTGTCCCATAGAGTGTGAGTTCAGGGACAGGGCTCACAGGCCTTGGATCTGTATCCCAGGCATCTAGCACAGGATCCGATGTGGCCAGTGATGAATAAACGCTTCTCAAGTGAATGAGTGTTTGCCTGAGCAAAGATACCAGCAAAGCCCGGAGCTTTTTCAAAGATAATGTTGCTAATAAAAATACTAAGGAAGTAGCCAGCCCTTGTGGTTCCCTCAAGGTAGCCTTTCCTCTTCTCCACTGCGACAATTTAAATGTTATCTTGACATTTTCCTCTTGACACCTCCCTGCACTGGCAGCCATCAGCCGCCTCCCTTCTGTCCATTCCAACAAATCCAAACTCCTTACACCATCAGATTTCCAATCTCAGTCCCCACTTGTTGAAATGCAGAACAGCTCCGCTCCACCTCGGAGAGCTTGGGCAAGTGACCTAAGCCCTGTGGGCCTCGACAGTAAGATAAGAAGTCATCAGAGTAACCTCTATCATAGAGTCATGGGGAGAGCTGAATGAATCAAATATCTGCTAAATATTCAGAACAGTGTCTGGCACGTGGTAAGCATTCAGTAAGTGTTAGCTAACGTGGTTATTATTCACACTCCTCAGGGAATGCCCACTGCTTTATTTTCAATAGTGGTTCTCTTCCTCTAGGATTGGCTGAGGTTCACATTCACAGTATACGCTCCAGGCCAAGCCCAGATTTCCTGACTGGCTCAAAACCAGATGAGATGGGCGGCAGACTGTAGGCAATCCAGGAGTTCCAGCTGCAGCTCTATTTGAAGCCAAGCTACCAAAGCGGTTTGGACCCTGGGAAAATGCATCAATGCCTTAAATATCTTGAGTGGCTTATCAGTGTCCCGTTAGAACGAACTGCAGCCTCTAAAATGAAGGGAAAGCTTGTATCTGCACAGGACACTATGAAAGAGGATATCCACAAGCCAGACTTCAGGGAATTTCTTACAGATTTAGGCAGATTGGATAAGTCTAAGGAAAAGCCAAGAGGACCAAGGATAATGACAAGCTGCCTGACTGCCCCGTAGGAACATGCCTGGAAGATATCCCAGGAAAACTCTACTCCTAGTGCCCAACTCAGAGGGATCAAGGGTAATGGCAAGGGTGGGCCACCATGGAGTGCACCACGTGCTAACAAGACACTGAAAAAGCACAAGGGAACCAGCAGCGCAGGCATGTGTGGCCAGAGCCTAAGGAAGGCAACTGTGCCCAGCCCAGATGGGGATACTGCCCCAGTGAATTCCAAGCATCCACTGCCAGTGAACTTGGCATAGATCAGCTTCCTGTTGCAGTCAGCTGATCCATAACCTCCTTAGGCTATCAGACTTCCGAATGGCAAAGTGTAGACTGACAACTGTTAAGTTTCCTTTCTTTTTTTTTTTTTTGGCCGGGGCTGGGGCGGGGAGAGGTCGGGGGACACTGAAATATTTGAAAAGGAATCTTAAAATATCTGATAGAACCCATCTCTTCCCTCAGTTCCAGATGATCACAGCCTTCACTCTATAAATATTAGCCGAGAGAAACAGCACAGGCCCTAAGTAAAGTTCCCTGCAGTCCACAGTCCAAAGGAAGAGAATGTCTTTGAGAATCAGAGCACATTTATTCCTGTGACAGAATGAGTCTTTAAGAAACCAGAGAGGTTTCCTAACGTGTGCTTTCAACTAGATTCAGGAGAAAAATAGGTCTATGAAATTTCCCTATAGAACAATCTGGAATCAAAGAAGACTACATGGAGATACCAAATTTAAAATGGGTTGGAAACAGGGAAGAGAAGACAAAAAAATCTAGAAGATTTGAAATTAAAGGAAAGGACAAACATAACTTGAAGGAAAAAAGACAGTAAGGAGGAGAGGAAAAAATATTTTTAAAGGATCCAGGCAACATAATGTATGATGGAGAAATCTGAACAAAGTTAAGAAATAAGAGAATAAAAGCAAACTACCCTGAGCTAAAGAAAAGATTATCAAGAAAATGAAATGAGTCTCTAAGCAGTAGCTAGAATGAGTGAGAGGGAAGGCTGGGAGGGAAGAGACCAGTATCTGAAGACACATTTTGTTGACATTTTTTTTTTAAACATGAAGAATAGAGATAAAAAAAAACCCATTGGTATCCAGATAGAAACTGCTTATTTTCAAAGTCTCCCAAATCAGGCTGGCTCACATTTTTCCAAAACTCTGAATACCCAGAAGACAACGGACCACCACCAACAGAGTTCTGAGAGGAATCAAGCATCACAGAGCAAGTCTATCTAACGTACCGTCCTTCAGCTGCGCAGAAAGCAGAAACACGTTCTTAAACATGCAAAGACCAAGAATACCCCTACTTCAATGCTCCTGTAGAACTTTTCAAAGACATGGTCCAATTACCCAAGATATGAATAAAGCAAGAATACAAAAATCTAGAAATTTGGGTTGACATAAATGTCATGTAACAAAGAAGAAGGTTGTTCATGTGACTATCAAACAATGAAGATGTAAACTACACTTGGAACCTGAAAACAGGAATGCAAGGCTGATTGCCATTACTCTAGACCAGACTTTCAGACTTGAAGTTTCAAAATGTCAGACCACCATATGTTCCACCAATACCCTCTCCGTACATAAAGGGCATTCTGCTGGAAGGTGGTGATCTTGGGAGGAATGACAGGGATTAATTCAGATAACCCTGTGATTCCCCCCTAGTATTTATAAAAGCCAAACCATTCTCAGGACCTGCCTCCAACATTTTAGGCTACGACTACTTTCTTGAAGTTCTCAAAAATCCTAGCAGTCCAGCTTAAATACCACTACCTCTACCCCCAGGACATCCTGCCCTTTATTAGAATGATTTGCCTGCTTATTCCACCTCAGAATTGTTCTATTTGTATGGACTATTATCAATTACAATACTTAGAACATAAATGGGATTCTACAGATTTTACACAATAAAGTAAAATGTCAGCAAACGTTAAAAAACATTTTTAGGGGAAAAGGAAAAAGAGAGGGAATCAAGCTATGTGACGCATAACTACAGAGAACAAACAGGGTTACTGGAGGGAGGAGGGTGGGGGATGGGCTGGATGGGTGGTGGGAATTAAGGAGGGCACTTGTGATGAGCACTGGGTGTTTTATGTAAGTGACAAATCAGTAAGTCTACTCCAGAAACCAATACTGTACTGTGTGTTCACTAAACTTTAAATTTAAAAAATATAAAATTTTTCATGGGGAACCTGGGTGGCTCAGTCTGTTGGGCGCCTGCCTTTGGCTCAGGTCATGACCCCAGAGTCCCGGGACTGAGTCCCACATGGGGCTCCCTGCTCACTGGGGAGTCTGCTTCTCCCTCTCCCTCTGCCCCTTCCCTGCTCGTGCACACACTCTCTCCCTCTCAAGTAAATATTCCTTTAAAAATACATATGTAAGATTTTCAATATACGAACTAAAGTTAATTCTCAGAAAATTTTTCATATAACAGTAAGGAACTTTCGTGCCTTTTCTCATCACGATCTGAATTTATTCACACCCACACTGTACACAGACTTTCATGTAAATACTCTAATTTAACCTGAATTTCAATATACCTAATCAAAAGTCTTCCCAAGGTGAGTCCATAACTGTGGAATTTTAGGCCAGCTTGGCATCAAAAATACTTAGATTTCTCCCACATTACTATGCATACTCCAGCTTTGTCCCTGTCCCTTCAGAAGAGGTTAAAAGCCACCTGTCCCAAAGAGCCATTGTGCAGTTAAAACAAGATAATGCAGGAAAACCACATACAATGTACCATGCACATATTAAGTCCTAAATAAATGTCTCCTTGTCATAACTACCTGTATCATCACCTCACTTTGTGCCAGGCCTAGAGGTACCACAGGAAATTAGACTCCAATGCAGGTTCCTAACCCCCACAGCGTATAGGTTGATATTTAACTGTCCAGACTGAGAGATACAGATCTGTGATGCCACCATTTCTCCGCCTCCCGAAACTCCATTCTGATTTATGAAGCTGTAGGCACTTAAACCCTGTGGAAATAATTTCCCTGAAACACTTTAGTGATTCCATTAAATTACAAAATAGTCAGGCTATAAGACGGATAGCATTTGGAGGCTCTTGCTACGAGTTAAGAGTATTCACATTTTCTAGTCCTCAAACTGAAGGCTATAACATGATTTTTAAAGTTACTCAGAAGATTTATATTGTAATAAAGGAATTTTTCCAAATTACCACATGCATTTATAAATGCCAAATAATATTCAGGACGTTCAACTGTTGAAATATAAGCCAGATTGCAGAATAAAGTACTACTTACAAGGCCAAGTAAGAAAAAAAACCAAAAGCTTTAATGTTCGGAAACTATGAAATATCAAAAAAAAAAAAAATCATCTGTAATTAAGGACATAGGCCATCTAAAAAGATGAAAGAGGGGATACAACCATATATTCTAACTTTTCATTAATCGTCTAAAACCTTTCAAAAATATTTTTACAGGGGAGCCTGGGTGGCACAGTCCATTGAGCAACTGACTCTTGGTTTTGGCTGGGGTCATGATTTTGGGGTTGTGGGATCAAGCCCCATGTCAGGCTCCTTGCTCAGCAGGGAGTTCTTTGACTCTCTCTCTCCCTCTCCCTCGGCATCCCCACCCCGCACACTTGCATGCCTGCTCCCTCTCTCAAATGAGTAAAAAGGTCTTTAAAAAAATATTTTTATATATGTAAAAAGATTCCTTATTAAAAGGTCAAAAACCACAGAAAAGTAAAAATAAAATAGAAACATGTTTTGTTAATTTTTTTGTATTTGACCAACTTATTTCTCTGCATATAGCAAATGTTATGCCCTATAAGCTACTTTTCTCACCAGGTAATATGTGCTGAACACTTTCCGCTGATAGTAAGGAGCTCTGTCAAAAGTTTTACAGTGAAAATGGTTGTGAGCACCTAGGTTGTTAGCAGCTTTACATGGCTCACGGCTCTGTCTTGAACATCTTTGAACATTCATGTCCAATTAGTAATTTCAGAAATAAATGAGATAATGCACAAATGCTACTGGAATATTCTCGGCCTGCCAGTTAATATCCCCAATTCATAAGATTACAATTTGTTTTTAACCCTTTAGACCACTTAGGATGTAACTCAACATACGTGCTTTTCCTTCAGCCAAAATGCCTCTGGTATCTAAGTGTCTGTGAAAATCCTGGTATAATTTCTCCCACTGCCTCAGAATTGGAGATCAAAGCCCACTGCTAAGGACAGCGGCCACTAAGTTGACCCAATTTCTAATAAAATTGGGGTCCTATACCTCCTCCAGAGTAATGGAGACAGCCCTGTTAATAGCATCTTCTTGGTCTCTCAGAATACCGGGGACAGGGAGAGGAAGAGTTTCTTGAGGACTTGGGGGCCATATTCTTCCAGGCTCCACAACCTTTCCAGCTCATTCCCCTGCCACAAATCTGTGGAGATATCAAGTAAATTATCCAGAGAGATGGAAGGTGTCTGCAAGAAGAAAGACCAACATCTCTTCCACTGGTTGCCATTTACTCAGGCAAGAGATTGGCTGATTCCCCCTGTGTCCTTCAGAGCAGAAGAGAAGGGAATTGGAGAGATAGGAGGGAAGATAGAAGGGGAGGGAGGGGACACCAGGGAAGAAGCCAACACATCCAGTTTGGAGAGACAAGGTCAAGTGACTTTCCTAGGACTCAAATAATACCATGTGACAAAGCCTGCCTGAAGCCATCTTGCTCATACCTAACCAAGATGGCTGCCATGGGGTAAGAGGTCCCCATCACAGAAGTGTCCAACCGGAGGCAGAGCCCCTGAGTCAGGGAGCAGAGACCTGGGATCTGCTGAGCCAGCTGCTAGCCAGAGACACAGACTCAATGAGCAGCATGAAAAGACAGCATCTGCTGGTAGTGATGTGTAGGAATGTCCACCTTCCCTGCCTTATTCCAAGTGCTTCTTTTCTGTCCCCAGACTGGAGGAGGGCTGCTAGACCCCAGATGAGCGACAGGAAGAAAGAGCAAAAGAAGACACCTCAACTCTCCCTTCACTTCAAAGGTTGTGAGTCAGGGTCAAGTTGCCTTGGGGAAAAAGGAGATTTAAATCAGTTTTAAGATTGATTTTTTTTTTTAAGATTTTATTTATTTGAGAGAGAGGCGGTGAGAGAGAACATGAGTGAGGAGAAGGTCAGTGGGAGAAGCAGACTCCCCATGGAAATGGGAGCCCGATGCGGGACTCAATCCCAGGACCCTGGGATCATGACCTGAGCCGAAAGCAGTCATCCAACCAACTGAGCCACCCAGGCGTCCAAAGATTGATTTTTCAAACTGGATTCATCTCTGGAAGTTTATGGAAGTTGCACGTTATGAAGGGAGGAATGCGAGACTCAGCCTGGCAGGGCTGAACGTGAAGACTGAAGAAATAACCTTTTCAAAGTTATACCTCTTGGACATGAGACAGTTTGATACTGACAACTTGACTGCAGTTAAATGCATGTATTCAATAGGGGATTTATCGCACTGGGTTAGGCCTGGGCTCAGAATCTGGCTTGGCCCATTCATTCATTCATTCATTCACTCAGTAGATAGTGGCTGGGCACCTTCTGTGCCCTGGACAGAGCTATGAACCAGAGTGACAAAGGCCCGGTGCTCTGGAAAGCTAAATTCCGGCCACCTGTGCAATTCTGGAAAATTCCTTCACGTTCTTCAGCCTCAGATTCGTTATGGCTACTTGTTCTCATATTCTCTCCCCACTGCCCACTGACTGGCTTCTAAAAATCTTGGAAATTAAGTATAGGGTTACTGCTTTTGTTCTGGTTTTGTTTTGTTTTGTTTTGTTTTTAAGCAACATACATGCCAGACAACGAAACTGAAATGAACAGCCTGTGGTTCAGAAACTCAATCCCAAAACCACATGGAAGCTTCCAAACACAGACGAGTCTCACCAGGCGCTCAGAAGAGGGTACGTGGCTGAGGATGAAGTCAGTAATAGCTTGGGCTGGGCGCCAATTATAGCCTTATTATCACTGTTTTTGGGTATCAGGGAGAAAAATCTTCTAAGTACCAAAACAGGCTATACTAAATAGACTTTAAAATATC
The DNA here is from genome assembly GCF_020171115.1 of Neogale vison. Lineage (NCBI taxonomy): Eukaryota > Metazoa > Chordata > Mammalia > Carnivora > Mustelidae > Neogale > Neogale vison. The sequence goes on from NC_058091.1 coordinate 289,941,800, forward strand.
AAGCCGGGTAAAAATTTTGTAAAACTAAATGCTAAGTAATTTGTCAGGTGAGAGAGACCCAGAAGAATGGTCTCAGTCAAGTCAGGGACAGTAATTCAACACACTCAGGGACAGTAATTCACCATCTACGTATATCACCAAATCCACGGGCCACATTTTTCTGGTTACTTGTAGACAGTAAGACCCCAGTCTATGGGCTCTAGCTTAGCATCACTGCGCAGCAGACCACAGACCCCTGCCTTCATGCCCAAATGTCACCTTCCTTGACGACAGGCCTCTCTGGGTCAGTCCCTGGAAGGCTGACGGTCCCTAAGCCCTGTGCTGGACCTGCACGTTGTCTCACCGAAGCATCTCCCAGGCACCTCAGTGTGGGGACTGTGATGCTCTCCTTGCCACAAATTTAAGAGACAGAAAACAGCAGGTCGGTGAGGCGCTCGCTCCACTATGCGCTCCTCCTGCCCCCAATCTTTCATCCTTGAGCACGACATGCCACCTGAGCCGTGTCTGGACTTCTAGAAGGTCAGGCCATTTGTCACTTGGGTTAATCCTCAACTTCCCTGCTTTGAAAACATGCAAACTTCACCCAGCCCGTGCCATGTCCAGGCTTTCAAGTGTCTTCTGTCAACACAGGAGACGACAAAGTTCACAAGGAAAGGTTACCAGAGGATCTGCAACCTAACGGGTCCTTTCCTTAACTCAGGTTTCCCAAACTGTTTCCCAAAATGTTGCTTGCTCTTCTTTATTCTCGCTTTCTTTTTCTTTTGAGTCCTGCAGAAAGGAAGCACTTAGGTAATTCAGGGCCAAGAAAGTGGATAATGGAAAAGCAAGATGGAGGACAACTCTGCCAGTGACCTCCACGTCGCCAGGTCAGAAAACGCAAAACCGCCCATGGCTCCAAGACACCAAAGCTATTTTCTCTTACTTTTTCTTTTTCTTTTTTTTTTTTTTTAAAGATTTTATTTATTTATTTGACAGAGAGAGATCACAAGTAGGCAGAGAGGCAGGCAGAGAGAGAGGAGGAAGCAGGCTCCCTGCCGAGCAGAGAGCCTGATGCGGGGCTCGATCCCAGGACCCTGAGATCATGACCTGAGCCGAAGGCAGCGGCCTAACCCACTGAGCCACCCAGGTGCCCCTTCTCTTACTTTTTCTAAAACAATTAAGTAAATGTATAAAAATGCAAATAAAGAAATGGCTTATACAAGAGTTCATCTAGACCATATAACTACAAAATAACTGACCCTTTACTTAAAACAAAACTAACCCCCCCAAATATTACTTTGTTCAATAAAGTCTCTTTGTTCTCGGTGAAGATTAAATAATGTAGTTTAAAAATACCTGGGTGTATTTTCTCAATTCGCAACACTACATAGTTTCATGAAGTTGTTTTACTTTTTTTAAAAAACTTTTTATTTATCTGACAAAAGCAGGGGGAGCAGCAGAGGGATAGGGAGAAACAGACTCCCCGCTGAGCACGGAGCCTGACTCGGGGCTCGATTCCAGGACCCAGAGACCACATCCCGAGCCGAAGGCAGACGCCCAACCATCTGAACCACTCAGGCGCCCCTCATGTTGAACATTTTAAAAATATATAACCACATAATAGAAAACTTCAAAAAGAGAGACAAGAGGAATATCCACACCCATAATTTGATACTCTCCTAAAAACAAAGCTGAACACTTAGCTTTATTTCCTTTTGGCCAACTTTCCTAAGTATTTCTTTTCTAGCACAACTGACTTTTGCCCTGCTTTCTTCCACTCTGAGATGATTAAAAGCAACCTGGGGCACCTGGCTGGCTCACACCGAGAAGCATGCGATGCTTGATGAGGGTCATGGGTTCAAGCACCATGTTTGGGGTAGAGATTACTTAAGTTAAAAAAAAAAAAAAAAACCCACCCAAAAACTTTAAAAAAGAAAAGCAACCTTGTATGACAATAAATTGTTATTTTATAAGATATGTAAAATTCCATACGTTATTTAAAAAAAATTCACATTCTTTTGTTGTCTAACATTTAGGTTATTTTCAAGGAGGAAATATAAAGCACACAGCCAGAAACGTATCTGTGCATATCGTTTTCAAAGATATCTTAGATAAAACTGCTTTCCATAAAAGGACACTAGAAAAGTATGAGAGCACTGGGTATTATCACTGTACACAATGCTCATAATGATAGAACAATGGGCAAAAACCAGCAGGTTTTTTTATTATGTTTAATATTTAAATATACCTAAGAGTAAAGAAAGTAACTTATCTTCTTCAATGACTACCAACTGATAGCTGTCTCCTTTCATTTGTACTCCCATTTGATTGATTGACTGATTGATGATTAAAGATTTTTAAAATGTCTTTGTCAGAGAGAGTACACGTACAAGAAGTGGGAGAAGAAAGAAGAGGGAGAAGCAGCCTCCCCCACTGTGCAGGAAGCCCGATGCAGGGCTCGATCTCAGGACCCTGGGGTCCTGACCTGAGCCATAGGCAGACCAGCAACTGACTGAGCCACCCAAGTGTTCCTATACTCCCATTTTTAAATACCTCCCTCCCTAGATCATCTGTGGTAAATCCCAGATCACACAGCACAACTTCAATAAGTATTTCAACATGTCTCTACACAATAAGAACTTTTTTTTAGAATATGAGCACAATCCCTTATCATAGCTTAGAAAATTATAACAATACCTAAATATATCAAATATGCAGTCAATGTCCAAATTCTCCCTATTGTCTCAAATTATTTTTGGTCTGTTGGAATCAGAATACAAACATGTTTCCTGCAATGTAAATGGTGGTTCTGTCTCTTCAGTCTCAATCTGTATGTTCACCTCACTTCCCACCCATTTTTGTTGTTTTTGTTGTTCTACCCTGTTTTTCTTTACTTGTTGAAGAAATGAGGTCACTGCCCTACAGAGTTTATGCCGACTGAATCTCATAAAAACATTTAACATGTTTCTCTTTGTACTGATTTTCTCTGAATTCAATTTTGGGGCAACAATAAATACTTCATGGGAGGGGCCGTGTACTTCCATCAGAAAGCACAAAATATCGGTTGCCTCTTTTTTGAAGTTAGTGGAGTCTTTGGGTTTTGTGTATTTTTAACTCTTTATTATAAAAAATTACAAACATTTTTTAAAGATTTGAACCAAAAAAGAGGAAAGAATGTAATGAATCCCCATATAAACATCAGTCAGCTTTACCAAATAAATCAACTTGTTTCCCTCCCCTTTATTTTATCCATGCCTTCCCTCATTTCCTTTCCTTCCCAACTTAGACCATTCTGAAGCAAACTCCAAATATCGTATATTTTCATCTCTCAATACTTCAGTATATATCTCTAAAAGACAGCGGCTTCTTGGGGCCCTGAGTGGCACAGTCGGTTAACCGCCCAAGTCTTGATTTTGGCTCAGGTCCTGATCTCAGGGTCCAGGGATCGGGCCCTGAAGTGGGCTCAGCACAGAGTCGGCTTAGGACTCCCTCCCCCTTTCACTCTGCTCCTCTCCCTGCTCAGGCGCACACAAGTTCTCGCTCTCTTTCCCTCTCAAATAAATAAGGTCTTTAAATTAAAAGACAGGGATTAAAAAATATATATATACCATTATTATTACACCTAAGACCTTTTTTTTTTTTTTAAGATGTTATTTATATGAGAGAGAGAGAGCACAAGCAAAGAGGGGCAGAGGGAGAAGCAGATTCCCCAATGAACAGGGAGCCCAATGTGGCGCTCTATCCCAAGACCCTGAGATCAGGACCTGAGCCAACGGCAGATGCTGAACTGACTGAGCCATCCAGGCGCCCCTACCTAATACTTTTGAGAATAACTTCCTGATATCATCAAACATCCGACCAGTTCTCACATTTCTCTGACCATTGATTAAGACATTTTTGTCTCATTTATTTTAATTTGCAGGGTTTGATTACTGGCAAGTGAAAACACCATTCAGTGTGGTCATTTACTGGCTGTGAATTGTCTTCTGATGTCCTCTGCTTGCTCTGAATTGAGCTGATGGCTTGACAATAATAAAGATGGATGGCCACTTCTGCCACAAATATTTTCTGGGTCTGTTATTTGCCTACTAATAGGATGCGGGGAGGGGCAGTGTGCCTTCCCATCCATCTAATACCAAGGAAGTTAAAGCTAATTTAAGTGTACTTTGTGATTCTTTCTACTGCTTCTGTGCTCAGAAGGCCTTCCTTCTTTCAAAGATATAATGAATATTCAACTCCATTTTTTTCTAGTTTCTCTAAGTAATCTGTGTTAAGTACATTCCAGTCTTATATCCTTAGCAAGCTATTTGGTTTTTATAAACCAAGAATTTACTTCCATGATCCTTAAATCACAGACACTAGGAAAAAAAAGGGGGCAGGGGAAGGGTTTAGAAAAGTGGTGCATTCCTAAATGATTTGAATTCTTTTGCAAAATATCTATAGATTTTCACTTGCTCCTAAAGAAGAATAACCATCCCTTCTAGAGAAAGGGAAGCCCTGTCACCCACTTTTAAAGCACTCTAAATAAATAATTAGGGTGTTAATTAGTTTTGTGCAAGAAAGAAAAGTAGCGATGGATTTAAATCACAATGAAGATGGTAGGGGGAGGGGCGGTTTCTCGGTTCCTTCTTTAACAGTTACCAACACATTTTAAATAGACGGGACCCTTTTAAAAGGAGGGCATTTATGCTGCCTAAGTATGGTTACCTAGGAGACCCCCACCTCTCCATTCTACCAGAGCCTGTTGCCTCAGAAAGGCAGCTTCAATTTAATAGAGGGCTACTTTTCTGAGCTTCAATCGAATGGACAGTAGGACAGAAGTAAAATTCAAACATTACCTCAACTAGATTTTTAAGCAGGAATTCCCACGGTAGCAAAGCAGGATAATGATACAAATCCTTCCCCCCACTCAAAAAACTAAGCTACAGGTCTCATAGGTTTCCTATATTCTGCTTAAGATACCAAGGCGAAAAAAGCATAGACCAAGTGACTTATGAAACAACTGTAGCAAGTGTTGAGATTCTGAAGCATGATGTGAACAGCACTTAGCCCACACTGGACATCACACTTACTACTTGTATCATGAACAGACACGTAGACATAATGAGCACACTAGGTTTGAATGTGTGGTCAGCTCATTCCTAGGGGTGCCCGGGTGGCTCAGTCCTTAAGCGTCTGTAATCCCAGGGTCCTACATAGGGCTCCCAGCTCTGCAGGGGGCCTGGTTCTCCCTCTTCCATTCCCCTTGCTTGTGTTCCCTCTCTCGCTGTCTCTCTGTCAAATAAATAGACAAAATTTAAACAAAAAACTTACTCCTATATTAAAACAAAAAGCTGGTTAAAAAGATCAAGTGAGGCTATCCTTGTAAGAACACAACACTATTAATAAAATCATGTGAAAGTGTGTTTTTATTAAATCATCTGAAATCCCACTTTTCTTACTTCCAAAGTAAGCCCAGCTACCACATTTGCATTAACACCACGTGATAACTAACTTTCCATGTCAACTTAGCTAGGCAGATAGTGGGTCAAACACCAGTCTGGATGTTGCTGGGAAGGTATTTGTTGGATGTGATCAACAATCAAATCAGGAGACTCTGAACGAAGCAGATTATTCTCCATACTATAGGTGGGCCTCATCCAATCAGTTGAAGACCATAAAAGAGAAGTCTGGGATGCCCGCAAAAAGGAATTCTCACATCAGACTTGAAAATGTGTTCTTAACTCCTCCCTGGGTCTGCAGCCTGCTGGCCTGCCCTGCAGATCTCGCACTTACCAGTCACATAACTGTGTTAGCCAACCCCTCAGAATCCAGATAGGCAGACAGGCAGGAAGAGGTGCTATCCCTGCTGGTTCTCTAGAGAGCCCTGACTCCTACAGACCATCGCCACCACTGGACAGATGTCCAATAAAAGTAAAATTAAGTTTGTATTTATCTGGCTATTTTCACATTATATAAGCATAGTCAGATTTTCATTAAAATTCAAGGGCACAGTTTACCAAAGCTGCCACTAATCCCACAGACTGAGTGGCTTACACAACAGAAATTTTTTCACCCTCTAGAAGCTGGAAAGTCCCAGATCAAGGAGCCAGCAGGACTGGTGGCTTCTGAGGCCTCTCCCCTCAGATGGTGATGGCCACCTTTTCACAGTGTTCTCCATGGTCTTTTCTATAAGCCTGGGTAGCCCTAGTGTCTGTGTGTGTGTGTCCACATCTCTGAAACCAGCAGGACTGGGTTAGGGCCTGCACTAAAGTTTTCACTGTAACTTAGTCACCTTTTCAAAGGCCCAAGCTAATACAGTCAGTCATATTCAGCACCCCCATGGGTTAGGCTTCCGCATATGAATGGGGGGGGTGTCTAAAATTTGGCCCATAACATTTTGCCTATTTGGAAAAATCTGATTTAACATATATGCTCCATAGCATACCTGAAACTCACTCTGGGGAAGGACAGCTTTCCTCCAGAGCAGTCAAAAGTATCCGGTCAAGAAAAACACACAAACATTAGCAGAGAAAGTAAGGAGATGATTTAAATAACAGCCCTAACCCCAAGACATAAAGACAGACCTTCTTCATTTGAGGCACTGATTTGTCACGTAGACAATATTTTGTGTCCTGCTCAGGTGTAGCAAGCAAAAGGGACATACTGGAGCCTGTTTAAGATCCTCCCCACACTGCTGGTAATGAGGAAATCAGCCACCAACCCCTCTCTAAGTCCAGAGTGGGGCGTGATGCAAAATCCTTGTAAATAGAGATTAAAGATGTAGTTCTGACCACGAGCTGTTCAGTCTCCACATCTGACAGGCAATTATCCGCGGGCATCCAAGGGACACTGCGGGCCTTGGAAAAGACAGAGCAAGAAGATAAGGGCAAGGCAGTAGGAAGACAAGAAAATAGAAAAGAGGTGAGAGAGAGCGGACCCATAGAGGAAGAAGACAAGAAAGAGAAAAGGAAAGGCTGGGGAGCGGGCTGGAGGGAAGGCGCCTGGGTGGCTCAGTCCGTTAAGCATTTGCCTTTGGCTCAGGTCATGATCGCCGGGCCCTGGCATCGAGTCCCGCATCAGGCTTCCCCCTCAGAAGGAGTCTGCTTCTCCCTCCACCTCTCCCCCCTGCGCATGCGCTATCTCAAATAAATAAAATCTTAAGAATTAAGAAAAGGCTGGGAAGGCAGGTCTCTGTCCCTTTTCTCAGTGACACTGCACCATTTGAGTCCCACCACTGACTGATGGCAAAAAGTGCCAGAACTTAACCATGAGTACACATGCACACTGGACAAGACTCTTTGCCATGGTTATCCCTCACACACCCCAAACAGCTTGGTGAGACCTCACGGAAGTAGCCTTATTTTTATTTGACAGATTAAAAAAACCCGAGACAGTCATTAAGAAGTACTTGCAGAGTCTGGAAGCAGTGGAACGTTTTATAGGCTAACGGTACCCCACAGAAAAGAGCTACAGCTTCTTTTGACCCCACCATCCATCCCTCCGACTTCCTGGTTCATACATAATTGAACTATGGGCTAAATGTGCATTTTAAAAATTCTATGTTCACTCTTTGTCTACAAAATTTCTTTTTCTGGCTTATCCTCCTAAGGGTTTAGTTTAGCTTTAAGAGTATCTCACTTCAAATAACCTCAGGCAGAGTTGGTGGAGAAATGATAATTTACTGGGAAAAATGAGAGTAATAATACCAGAAGAACCCAGATCCCAGAGAAGCCAGGTTTTTCCTCTCCAGAGGTGAACTTCCAAACACTCCAACTTTTCTAGAACGATGAGAGGTAAAAAATAAATCACAGGGAAACATGTAATTGACTGTTCGTTAATGGGGGCAAGGTATGAGAGGTACAGGAAACAGCTCCTGTCGCGAAATATGGTTATAGCACTAGAAGAAGGAAGGAGTCCATCCTTGGCTTCCTGTGTGTGTCCAGCACCTCTGAGTTCAGTTACCAACAAGCCACTGGCAACTGGACACATTTCAGTGGCTTTTAGTTGAAAACCCAGGCTCAGGTTCAAAGCTGAAAAGTGATACCTGTCCTGGGACAGAGTTCAAGCCCCTGTATTCCAGGCCTTTATGTTAAGGTCTTGGCTTTTGGTTAATTGCATCTGCTGGCATGCTACTGCAGTAACCCAAGGAACACTCGTGCTAGAAACTTCTGGAAGCTCCTCTGCCTATAAACTTACAGACTGCTCATATACTGTGGCACACTTTATGGCACTTAGCCAGATTTCTGTTCCCAGCTGCTTCCAGAACTTCGCCACCTTCATCCAAGAGGCAGAGTCTGTTTCTCCTCCCTTTTCATCTGGGCAGGACCATGACAGTTCTGACAGAAGGTGGCAGAAGTGACACCATGTCACTTCCGGGACTAGGTTAGAAAAAGTGACATGGTTTCTGTCTGGTTCTTTCTCAGGACACTTCTCTTGAAATCCAGCTACCGTACTGTGAGGAAGCCCAGGCCACACAGTGGATGTCAGCATTTGGGCCAAAAGCCTCAGCTTAAGGTCTCAGCGGAGAGCCAGCATCAGCAACAGACAATGAGCAAGTGAGCCCTCAGGTGACTCCCACCCGGGGCACCCATCCCAAGAATCTATGACGGTAATAAATGTTTGCCTCATGCCACTAAGATTAGTTGTCACTTGTTAAATAGACCTAGTAACTGGAATGTTCGGTACAGCTCAAGCTTAATACCCACGGGCAGAAAAAAATCATGTGATAGTAACCATTTCTGGCCTTGGGTCTGTCCTAGAGATAAGGATGAGCAGGCAGGAGGGGAAACACCCACACTGACGTGCCCCCTTCCTTGTGCCAGGCGTGCTGGGAGGTACAAGAAAACTTCAAGTCCTCCCAAAGCCTATGAGGTTTAAGTGCGATGTCCATTTAAAGAGGAGGAAGCAGAGGCATAGAAAGTTTTCGTAACTTACCCAGGAATCATACAGGAAGTGGTAGAGTGGGACGTCGGAACCCATGATCTGCCCGGCTTAAATCTTTCTACTCTCCCAGTAGAGCTCCACTCGGGTGGGGAATGAGAAAATCCCATTAATCCATGAGCACTAGTCATCGTCCGTAACGTGTCCCCAGCCACAAACAATTTTCAAATACAGTAAATTTCATAGTTACAATTCAAATTCATGTCACATTATTGATCTTGGTTTTCATTATGATCTTGGTATTGGTTATACATCTTCTTGACCAACAGATAATAATAAAATAGTTGCTAGAAGTTAAAGGCCCATGAATTTTCTAGATTTGTATCAGAACAGGGTTTTCATGCTTAAAAATGTCAGGAACCACCAACTGTACACCTCCTTGTGTGTGATTAACATTCATGCCTGGTAAATTGGAAAACTGTATTACCGCAGGAAAACAGCTGTGAATGACCAACATTCCATCCGTGTTTATTTAATAAAGGTGGTTACCAAGGGATCACTCTTAAATAGTGGGCTTTGAGTGGAGAGGTCCCCTCAGCCATAACTCATTAATTTGCTAATTGCTCTTCCCACTGAGCACTGGCCAGCATTCATCCCCAGCTCATGGTGATGTATGTGCCTTTCCACTTTGCACACATGGCAGCAAGTGACAGGGATGGCGACCAGAGAAGAATGAGCCTTTCTCCATCCTCTCCCAGCCCTGCCCCTGTCCTTCAGGATATCCTACTAAGCAAGCATTCACTTCCTGCAGAGTTGGGAGGAGGTGGTGAGAGATCTGGGAACAACTTCATTACCCATCAGGAATGCTGAGCAAGTTCATGGCCCTCCCTGAGACAGGGAAGCCAGTTTAGATCAGATCTGTGTGCAGGAAGCAAGAATGCTGGTATTTAACGCTCCTTAGAAAAGCCTCCTTCAACAAAAGACAGACAATTCCACTGTAGTCCTGTAGTCCTTTGCTCTCAAAGTTACGGGGGAAGCCTAGTGAAATGAGAGGCCACTCCAGGACTGAGCAAAGGGTAATGCGGGGAGCAGGTGGGATAAAGTCCCTTCCCAGGCTGCTCCTCAGAGCTCACACCCTTCAGAAAGCCTCGCTTGGGGATGCAAGTCCTACCATGTGACCAACCCCAGGCTCCTCCTGCTACCACCAAGCTCTTAAATCACTGCATTCCACAAGGTTTTTTTCTTCCCCAAATGGGGGAGAAAAAAGAGGGGAATTAAAATACCTATTGAAGTTGGTCTGTGTCAAAACAGCAAAGAAATTCCAACTCCTAAAACTACATTAAAATCGCACCTAGGGGGACGCCTGGGTGGCTCAGTTGGTTAAGCAGCTGCCTTCGGCTCAGGTCATGATCCCAGCGTCCTGGGATCGAGTCCCACATCGGGCTCCTTGCTCAGCAGGGAGCCTGCTTCTCCCTCTGCCTCTGCCTGCCATTCTGTCTGCCTGTGCTCGCTCTCTCTCCCTCTCTCTCTCTGACAAATAAATAAAACCTTTAAAAAAAAAAATCGCACCTAGGGGCACTTGGGTGGCTCAGTGGGTTCAAGCCTCTGCCTTCAGCTCAGGTCATGACCCCAGCCAGGATCCTGAGATGGAGCTTACTTCCTCCTCTCTCTCTCTGCCTACCTGCGATCTCTCTCTGTCAAATAAATAAATAAAATCTTTAAAAAAAAAAAAAAATCACACCTAGATTTTTTAAATCTATCGTGCCTACATTCCAAAACCCATGATTTCTACTTGTAAGCTGTTCAGCTCCAGTGAAGTGGGGAGAGAAGAAAACAAGAAATGGGCTTTTAAAACTCTTAAGTCTTATTATTATTTATTTTAGGCATGCGAAACAACTTAAAGATACTCTTTTAAGTAACTCTAAAATATACAGGCTAGGGGCGCCTGGGTGGCTCAGTGGGTTAAAGCCTCTGCCTTCGGCTCAGGTCATGATCTCAGGGTCCTGGGATGGAGCCCCGCATTGGGCTCTCTGCTCAGTGGGGAGCCTGTTTCCTCCTCTCTCTGTCTGCCTCTCCGACTACTTGTGATCGCTGTCAAATAAATAAAATCTTTAAAAAATAAAATAAAATATACAGGCTAAAAATAACCCAACAACTAACCACCGTTTAATTTGAAAGTGAAGGAAAAGCCTTTCATCTTACTAAGTACGTGAGTAGACTCCATTACACACCCATGTAATAAATGTAGAACTTTAAGAGTCACATATTGGCCACAGGCAGTCAAAGAACATTTTCCCCATCCTAGAGAGGAAGCATTGCCCCAATTACAAGGGATATATGGCTGGGCAGAGGACAAGGAGGAAGCTTTAGCCTGAGGGTCCCCCATCCTTGCCTAGAACCTCACCAACCTCCCAACCATGGAGGAAGGCTGAAGAGAACAAATCTCATGGATCTCTGGTCTAACCAGGCTCTCTCTCTTTCCTTCTAAAGAAAAAGGACCTAGAAAGCAGGAGGAGGAAGTGGAAGTTCACAAAATGTGGGAGAACAGATATTATAAGAAATTAACTTTAAATGTATACTTAGCTATCCATAAGAGAAGAGCTGCTGACCTTCCTTGGAGTCTTTTCTGAATGGAGGCAGAAATGTGGACCCAAGAGGTACAAGGGGATAGCCCCATTGAATGAGTCACTCCAAGAAGACTCTGCCTCACCCGGGTTATCATATCCAAATTCCCACTTATCTCAAAAGTCGGGGGCGTGGGAATCCACACATATGTGCCTTTCTGGTGAGAGACTGCGTGGCTCAGCTGGTTAAGCATCTGACTCTTGATTTCAGCTCAGGTCATGATCTCAGAGTCTGGAGACTGAGCCCCCTGTCGGGTCACACTGAGCATGGAGCCTGCAAGGGATTCTCACTCTCCCTCCCCGCTCCACCCCTCCCCTGTAGGCACTCATGCACTTTCTCAAAAACAACCACCAAAACAAAACCAAACAAAACAAAACCCCAATGCCTTTCCTGTAATACAGAGATTGTATCCTATTTGCTGCCTATTTGTCTCATCTTTTGCCACAAATAAGTCCAGATGTATGTTATCGGGCCTTTCCAAGGTCAGAGTTCTTTATGGACTTCAGATTCCTAGAGGACAGGAAATATGGCTGTTTTTCTTGTACTGTACTGCAATTACCCAAATACTACATACAAATACATAAATTTCTACCAGGAAGTCCCTTTAAAAAAATTTAAAAAAAATTTTTTTTAAACTTCATTTCCTTCAAAGTATCTGGCCTTGTAAGGATTCTGGGAAGACTCATGAAAATCCTAATTTATGAACGGAGGTAACTGTGATTCACTCATGCATTTATTCATTCATTCAACAAAGATTTCTTGAGCACCTCTTAGGTGCCAGGCCAGGGATTCAGCAGTGCGCTAGCCAAAGCCTGCGTCCTCATGGCGCCTCTGCTCTAGGAAAAGAAACAGGTCATAAACAAATACAAGTACCACAAATAAACAAGTATTAAGTCAAAGGTGACACATGTTCAGTAAGTGAGGATAAGAAGTGACAGGAGTATACAATTTTACATGGGGAAGCTGGGACATCAAGAAAGACCTCTCTGGGGTCTGAGCAAAGGTCCAGGTAAGGGAGACCTGAAGATGCCTGGGGAAGAGCATTCCAGGCTGGGAACAGCAAGGAAAGGCCTTGAGGCTAAGAAGGGCACAAGGAAATGCAAATGAAGGTGTTCACCCTGCAAATGCCCCACGTGAGGTCAGTGGGGAGTGAGGGGGATATGGGAGGGCAGGGTGTGTATGGGGTCCGGGTGGGTTGCTTGTGGTCCTGGGATGGGAAGCCGCTGAAGGACTCTGGACACAGTACTGACCAAAAAGATCTCTCTAGCCACTGCGAGCAAAAGGAGAAGCAGGGAGGTCCAATCCCCAGGAAGACACGGGTGTTGCCTGGACCAGATGCTAACAGGACAATGAGGGACAGTTTGCGGACCTATTCTGAAGACAAAACTACTAGGTTTTGCTCTTGTGACAGATGTCAGGTATTTGAAACAGACAAGCCTGGAGTCGACAGTACCGGAGCTGTGGGACCTCAGGGGGAATGCATTAACTTCTCTGAGTCTCGGTTTGTTCTGTAAAATGGAGATAATACTACTTTCACCACAAAGGTTAGAAGTGCTAAAGAGAACCACCTATTGCAATATCTGGGTACTATTAAAAAATCCACTTTTATCTCTAACTCCAATAACCTCTGACCTCAACAAAACAACATTCTTGCAGGGAGAGGTCAGGAGAGTTTTCATGGTCCCAAGATCCCCTTCTCCGATCTACCCTTTCTCTGATGGCCAGAGCTAACTCTCATTACACATTTATCCTTTCAGTCCAGCTGTTGTTTTCAAAGTTGGGTTCTTACACTTCTAATCTTAATAGATCAGCAACCACCACCCATGTCCCTTATCAGAGAGCTGGACACAGGCAGTAAGTGCAAAATAGAATCCTGGGGCTAAGAATTTCTGACAATGCCAGGAAGGTATTCGGAATAGTATTTCTAATTGCACGTTCAAAACTTCTGCTATGGAACTCAACAAAAGAGGGCTACTTATTATCACACACTACCCGTTTTAAAGCTGGGAGTTCTTGCTTGCCTCCTTTCCTGTCCAATAATTATAGTTAAGCCAGTATTTCTAACTTATGTCAACATATGAGCAAGATCACATGACCTTGAAACTAACAAGAAGTGAAACCACTCAGGCCTGAAAATCAAAAAGTAAATCATTCTCTCTTCTTGACTAGAAAGCCCAGTAGAATTGTGTACATACACTTAATTGTGTTCCCTCCCCTTCTCCATCCCAATTAACCCAATGTCACATGAACATGGTTTCCTCCCTAAAAATTTGAAATTATTTTGCAAACCTCATTTGTGCTTAATGTGACTTAACAGCTTTTCTAAAGAACAATGGGTTAAGGAACAGAAACCATTAAGTGGAGGTTTAAAATGACAGTAATAGATTAAAAATGATAAAGAAATCTGATAATAGAGCTTTTATAGTTGAAAATTAGAAATCTATTTCAAGAATTCAAACACATTATTAAAAATTTTAAAAAATTTAAAAAAAAAGAATTCAAACACAGTTTGTTTTGTTTTTTTTAAAGATTTTATTTATTTATTTGACAGACAGAGATCTCAAGTAGGCAGAGGCAGGCAGAGAGAGAGGAAGGAGAGCAGGCTCCCTGCTGAGTGAGAACCTGATGTGGGGCTCGATCCCAGGACCCTGAGATCATGACCTGAGCCAAAGGCAGAGGCTTAACCCACTGAGCCACTCAGTCACCCCCAAACACAGTTTTAACAGAACTATACCTCATTATTCAAAAGGAAAACTCAAATAGAGCAATAAAGATCAGAAGAGTAGGATCATCTCAGGAAATTATATCCAAGAAAAACATCTAAACTTCCTATTAAACAGATCACTGATGATGATGAAAAAAAAAGTCAAACCTGAGTGTCTTCCTTTTTAAAAGTTTTATTCTGGGGTGGGGAGCGGAGGCGGATGCCTGGGTGGCTCAGTCAGTTAAAGCATCCAACTCTTGGTTTCAGCTCAGGGTATGATCTCAGGGTCGTGGGATGGAGCCCCACGTCGGGCTCTGCACTCAGCACAGAATCTGCTTGTCCCTTTCCCTCTGCTCCTCCCCCCGTTCATGCATGCTTTCTCTCTCAAATAAAACCTTTAAAAAATAAACAAAAATAAGTTTTCTTTAACACCAGTATTACAGTACTTCGTTCCAGTGTCTTTGCATATGTTTTATTTTCAGAATACAATGTGTTCACACAAGCCCCCCTCTCTTTTGAATACAAATGGCAGCCACCAGAGTTCACATGCACCAAAAGACACGTATCATGTCCTTTAACCTCATGATGACCCACAAGGTAGGCACAGAGATACTGTCACAAAGCCAAGTTTACTGTAGGATTTGTGGCCAAAACTCATCAGCTTCAATTGCTATACTCACTGCCCATTGCTAAGGCATGAACCACAGTCAAACCCTGCTCTGCCATCCCTAACTTATCAAAAAAATCCCTCCTCTTGCCTCTTATTAACATTTGCCCCCATTTAATAGAATGGAACTATCCATTGCCTTTTATCTCTTTCTCATCTGGATGTCCAAAGGGTTTCCAAGTCTACTTCAAAACCTCTTGAATCTCTCTGGTCCTTTCTGTCCTTGTGTAGCTTTCTTTTTCTTTGATCCCTTCTCACCTAAGTAACCACCTGCTAAATTATTCTCCCTATGGCCAGACCTAATATCCTCCAAGTCACCTACATTACCCCTCCCACACTAAATTTCCTAAAAGCAAGCATCCAGGACATTACTTAAAAGCCATTAATGACTCCCTAGCTAAAGAAGTGAAACACAATCACTTCACCCCAGAAACTCATGGAGCTAGATGCCCCCAAATCCATTTTCTCCCCCACTATCTTCCCACAAGGCCACCTCACTACAGACAGAGTGGACCAGGAGACATATCTCACACGGTCCACCTCCACACCTTTGGAAAGGCTAGAGTGGACTCTACCAAGAATGACCTCAGTAGGGGCACCTGGGTGGCTCAGTGGGTTAAATCCTCTGCCTTCAACTCGGGTCATGATCCTAGGGTCGTGGGATCGAGCCCCACATTGGGCTCTCTGCTCAGCAGGGAGCCTGCTTCCCCCCACCCCTGGCTGCCTCTCTGCCTACTTGTGATCTCTTTCTGTCAAATAAATAAAGAAAATCTTCAAAAAAAAATTTTAAAAGAATGATCTCAGTCCCACCTCTCTGGGAATTCTGCCCATCTGGCAAGATCCTTCCTTTGAATGAGTCTGTCCTTCCCCTTCCTAACCCTTCTTTTGGGTAGGAGTTATCTTCTTGGAACCCCTTCGCCACTGCCTTGTTCTCCGATCTCATTCCCTGTTATCATTTCCCTCATCCTGACCTACCTCTGTCACCACCTGCATTGTAGGTCTCAGAAGAAAGACACTGGGTCTTGCTCACCCTGGCATCTCTCAGAGTCCTCAGGAAGTACTCAGAAAACGCTTCTTTGATTTATCTGAAAAGCCACTTTGCAAACATGATGCTTTCCTCTGAACCTTTAAAGCATGTATCTTGTATCACTTATGCAGCACTTAGATACTGCCCTGAATATTAACTCTTCCACATGCAGATATCCCATATCCCCAGTGAAAAGTACAGGTTCTTGGAAGGCAAAGACCATGTCTCACTTTTCACATATGGACCTTGCATCAAAGGTACTAAATATGTGTTCTTATAATATTTGTGTGATCTCCCCCAATAAAGTTGCATTTCTCCAAGGTTGTTCTCTTCCTCAAGGTATGCACTCCAGGGTTTTATAGTAAAAAATATGATCATATCACCCCCCACCACACACACACACACAACCTCTCCCCCCATACACACTCTTCTCTTCTTAGAGATTTACAGTGTACATTAAAGCCTCAAAGAGACTGAGCAGTCCGGTAATAAAGAAATCGAAACAGAACATTTTTGAAACTTACTTGACACAATGAAACTTCTCCCGCTGATACATCTGTTAACATCCAGCTGTGCCACTTGGAGAAATCAACGTAAAGCATCTCTGAGGCATCATCTACGTATAACTAAGTGCCCAGTGAATAACATACATAAGATGTTTTATGGTTTATATTTTATAGCATACTTTCAACACATTATTATAACTGCACTCCCTCAATAACCAGACTGATATGCAGGAAAATTATAAGGAAGGGAAAAATCTCACTGTCTTCCTTTCCTCCAATCCCTTCTACTTCTCACTCAACATTCCCTTGTTCATGCATGAAATCAACTGAAAATTCCTTTTCTTTACTTCCTGTGAGACACTAAAGATACAAGGTGACTCAGCGTCTTCTTCCCTTCAAGGGACTTGTTCCAGTCTCTTGGAACTGAGAGGGTCCGTAAGTATAAATTCCAAATTGTACCCTTGGGGTAAGGAAGGTAGGTTTTAGGGTCAGGAAATCTACTTTGAAGACACAGAGGCCACTTGATTATTAAGACTTTAGCTTGAAGGAAACTCAAAGTTCCAAACTTAGGGCTGTATCAATAAGGATTAGGTTTGACTGCATATGAAAGAAAACCCAAAATAGTAGTGGCTTAAACAAGACAGAAGTATAAACTGAGTATAAATATACAAACAGAGTCTGAGAGGAGTCCAGACCTGATAGGACAGCTCCAAGAACATCTGAGATTGGGGCTCCCTTTAACTGTTCCACCAACCTAATACAAGGCTTCCATCTTTAAGATCACCTCAAGGTCCAAAACGGCAGCTGGAATGCTAACCATCAAGTATTCATTCCAAGAAGCAGGGTTTGGGTAGGGGCGGGGGGGGTGCGGAGTTGGGAGAAAAAGATGATGGATTAGGCAAAAAATATATAGCTTTCAGCAGAGGGATAAGATACCCTTGTGGAACCTTTCTCCAATCCATGTCACATCTCATTGATCAGGTCCTGGTCACACAGCCAAAACCAGCTCAGAGAATGCTGCAAAATATGGTCCTTTAGTTGAGTACACTGTATCCCCAATTTTTTTAATAGAGTCCTATTACTAAGAAAGAACAGGAGAAAATATATCGGATAGCCTACTAGCAATCTCTGCCATAAGGAAAAAGATATTAGAATCCTACTACCTTCAAACACTGGTCCGATGCCCTTTGATCCCATGTTTCTCAAGCTCATTCATTGATAAGAATCACCCGCAAGGAATGGGTGGTGAAGGGGTGGGAGAGGAGATCCTCACTCAAATATAGATTCCCAGGCTCCACCCAGACCTACTGAACCAGAACCTCTAGGGAGAGGACCTGGGGTTCCCTGTTTTTAGCAAGCACCCTAGGTGATTCTTATCATCAAGCAAGTATGGGAAACAATGAAATCTAATCTTCCAACCAACTGGGCAGTCTCTGCAAATTCCTGAGCTTTGGGGCCTCAGAGGCAGTCCGTCCACCCTAGAGCAGCAAGAGACGTAGATGTTCTTTCTCATAGTGAGGCAGCTTCTATCAGAGGGCCTACTCCCTGGGACAGAGACCAACGGTGCCTCACCATAAAGAAATTACAAAAGCAATTATGAATCAAGCAACCAAGTGCTTCCACCAGCCAGATCTGTTACACGAACAAATGAGATCACATAAAATCAGCCCATTTCCTTACCGAAAGCTTTAGGAGGACTGTTTTCCAATTTTTCAGTCTTACTTTATTGACTAGGACATGAGTGTGACATATTTAAGAGTCTCTGAGGCTCCTTAGCACCCACAGTGCGTCAGGCAGCACTACAGCAGGATGGCCTGAAATTGACTGAGGGCCTTTAGCCTATGAATAGAAGGGCTTCTCTTTGAGGACTCAAGACGACAGCTATAGATGGAAAGGTACAGTGCCCTTGGTAACATTTAGAAGTCAACCGTTTTGTACTGTTTCCCCTGTCCTTGCGACATCCTTCCTCCAAACAAAGATACTGAGGACATGTTAGTTACTTCCTACTACAACCATCTTAGCAGTTCTGAAACCAAGGGGGACCTCAGGACAAATGTGATGGATGAACTCTAGGACTGCAGGGGGTTTTGATTTCATTTGCTCTCACACCCAGGCTAAAACTGAGAAAATCTGGTGTGTGCTGGGGTGGGGGGGTGGGGGTGGTGTTTAATTATATCAGAAACCACTTATATCTGGCATGACCTTTCCATGGAAGATTTCAAACTACAGTTTGAGGTTTCTTTATGAGTGAAGAATTAAACCCTCGGAATGTAATGAATCAAAGCATGAAACATATTCAAGAGAGACTGTCTTTCACCTACTGGTGTTGTGTTTTGAATTTTCTCCAAAAAAAGATAGGAAGTCCTAACCTTCAAGACCGCAGAAGATGACCTTACATGGAAATAGGATCTTTGCAGAGGAAGTTAAAACAAGGTCAGCAGGGTAGGCAATCATTCCAGACTGCTGTCCTTACAGGGGAAATCTGAACAGAGAGACATGTATGGAGGGAAGTCAGCCATACAAAGATGGAGGACTGGAGTGAGGTATCTACAGACCGGACTACCTGAAGATCGCTGCTCACTGCAAGACACAAGGAGGATGTGAGGAAGATGGGTTTCAGAGGAACATAGTCCTGTCCACATCTTGATTTCAGACCTACCCCCCACAACTGTGACACAAGAAATCTCTATTGCACGGAATCCACCCAGCTTATGGCACTTTGTTCAGCCCTAGTAAATGAATACAGTCAGCTTAGTGGGGATACATTTCCTCACCAAGGTCAAATTCTTTACCCCTGTCTAAGACTGCTGGTATTTGCCTACACAACGCTGAGTGTAGAACAAAAGAAATGCAAATGCAAGACCACTTGAACATAATGTAAACATAGGCTTTAAATTACATTTACTTTCTCCAGGATGGTTTGAAATCCAAGTTCCTCCACTCACCATCAATGTGGGGTGGGGGAAGGGGCACTACTATAAGGCCTCTCAGATCAGGAAGATCTACAACACTGCTTCCTTCCTACAGGACAGCTTTTTATCCTGGATTGGTGGTTCTAAACACTTTCTGCTCAGGACAATCTTCAGAGGAGCCTTAAAAATACCGAGACCAGAATGTCTTTTTTGTCTACTGTTGGAGGGAGTTAAGAACTGCCCAAGAATATATGGGTAAAAGGCTGTGTGTGTGTGTTTATAAATAGAGGGAAGAGATAACCCTCTAACTCAGAAATACTAGGAAAACCCATCCTTTGTGAAATTGACATTAAGTAGCCATTGACTTTGAAAGTTGACTTTAGAAATCAAATTTCTATATAATTGTTCCACCACTATCTGATGGGCAATGTTTTAACTAAATGACTCCACACAGGCTCTCAGGCATGTAATTTTATCTGTGACATAATAGTCATTTATATTCAATCCTACCCCTCCATGGTTTAATAGAACCATGGAACACGAAATTTTATTGTTGTTTAAAAAAAAAATCTACTGATATTTTCACTATTGCAACTTTGGCAAGACATCCAATTACCTATATCCAAAGGTATCCACCACCACTGAAATAGGTTCTAAGTAAATTTCAGAAAAGTTTTTTGCTTTAGTAGAAAGGGCAAGGTAATTACTTGATAGTTGTTCAACAGCTGGCATGATTATATATGGTCAGTACTCTGCAGACTTCTTAAAAACACTGGCGTTATCTTTCATAACTGTTTTGTTAAATATGGTTCTAAAGAATATATTAAATTATATCTTCAGTTATATGTAGGTAAAACTCAGAAGGCAGTTTAGCCATTTTATACCACCTAATCTCTTGACGAGCTAACTTTTCTTTCCTCCACTTTAGAAACCAAACAAATTCATAAATACAGTAGACAAAAAAGACATCAAGAGCCTTTTTCTTCCTTCCTTCCTCTTTCTCTCTTCCTGCCTCTATCTCAACTTCTCTCCTCTTGACATTTGTTCAAAGCTTTGATTTTTTTTCCCCTTTGACAGAAGGTCAGAGACGGAGATTTCCTGTCTACAGCTCTGCTTTGTGCTTAAGGAAATGTGAAAAAAGACCTGCATATTTCAAAGGAGGTCATTAGAACCACTATATACAATAGGATCACGTTCTTTCCTCCCTGTTTGTCCTTCCTGTGTAGAGATTACAAGGAATGTCATGGGCAAGAGGAAGAGGAGGATACACTTTGACTAGGTACCAAGCGAGCCTTGAACACACACCAATTAAGACGTAGATCCTCTCTTCCAGATGCCCGTGGGACTTTGCACAACTCCAGTAAAAATAAATGTACTGCTTTCGGACTCCATTACAGAAGCAATTACCAGTGGACTCAGAGATGGATGGGAGCGGAGGGGGTTACAAAAAGAGACCTGAACAGGAAATACAGAACTTTAAAGCTTAATGAGACTTCGGAGAGCACCTTATTTTACCCACGTGGAAACCCAGGGAGGGGCACGGACTTGCAGAGCCAAGATCAGTAAACATGGCCTGCTGTTCTGGGCTGCAAAACCGCCTGCCCAGTCTTTTTTGACGCCATCCTGGAGGAACAGCAAGTGGCGGAGCCAGCCTCTTTGCCTCTCCGGCCTTGTGTTTTACATATTTATCACGTCTTAATAGACTGTAATTGACGGGGGATGGTGAAAGCTGGAGGTCTTGATTGAGTTAGGGCCTCTCGTTAAAAAGAGGGAAAGTTTTTTCTGGAGTGGAAAGAGGATACTTCTCACGAAATGGAATCCACAACACAAAGTTCAAGGTCAAAGAGCCACATGTGGCCCATGCAGAGGGGCCCCGTCAGATGGCACAGATAACCTGGACTTTCACGCAAACAAAAACACTCCTGCTGTAACAGAAGCCAGCAAGACAGCAAGCGACACAGGTCAAGCGTAAAGAGCTTCATGGTACTGGGCAACACAGAATCACTGACAATAGGCCCAACACCAACGGGATGATGTTCTGAAATGAAAATCCCTTCTGCAAATCCAGGACTCCATGTCTCAAGCACCAGCTTTAAAATGTCAACACCGTGTCTAAATATCAGCCTCGAATCCATTACTCAGCCTGAGGTATTTTGAGTAAGGGCCCACCAAATATGGGAAAAGTCCCATAAAGCCAGGAAAAAAAAAATCCTTAAGTGACATTCTATTTATGTTTACTTTATCAGTTATCTCATTGTGTCCAGTTTAATGAGTAACTTTTAATATGGGAAGATATACGCATTCCACAGGTCATATAAAACCAAGGCTGCTGAAGTGGGCGATTTAACATTTCAAGGAAAAGTATGAATTATGTGAAGGTCAAGTCCCTTTTTTAAAAGTATATTAGGAGGCATAACAAAAATAAGGAAGTGGTTATAAATCTGAGTTCCAAGAATGGTAACTCCCTCGTATGGACAGAGAAAAACAGTGGGATAGAACAATTACATTCCTATGCTACAAGAACACTGAATCAGAAGAAACACACACACACACAGAGGCTACAATCACATTAAAAAAATGTATTTCATTGAGATGCTCCATATTGAAATGAGTGTGGCTTACCCAGCAGCTACAGTTCAAATGTCCCTTGAGTTCAGAGAGCAAAAGACAGGATATCACTTATTTAAACACAGAACTTATTTGCACATTTAGAAAGAAAAAAGGAAAGTGGCCACAAACTGGTCCCACAAGGCAGAACGTCAGTGGACTGGCTGGCTCCGGACCATGAAGAGGAGCTGGCAGTGTTAAGGGAAAGAGCTCAGGTGACCAGTGTCCAGTCACATCCAGTCCTACAGATGTGAGCGCTGTCTTTTTTCAATTTCTGGTTCTCCTGTTAGGGTCTAATACTGTGCTATCCAAGAGAAATTTAATGTAAGCCACATTTTATGTTTTTTGATAGCCATATTTTAAAAAATTAAAAGAGATGAAATTACCTTTGATAAAACTCAATAAAACCAAAATATTATCCTTTCAGCATGAAATCACGATGAAATGAACATGAAAGCGATTAACGGGATCGTTTACATTCTTTTCTCAGGACACGCCATCAAAATCTTGCACGTTTCCAGGAAGTACATCTCAATTCTGATGCTACATTTTTATCAGAAATACCTGATATGCATTTACAGTTCACGAGATTGACCCTCAAAAAAAAAAAAAAATTCACACACTCCAGTTGTTATTCCAAACATAATAAGTTTCCCAATATCAAAAACACACAAGTGTTCTAATATCTGAAGTGAGTATTCTAAAATGTTCATTTATTAAATAAATAAAATTTAAAATTCGCTTTGTCGGTCAGGCAAGCTACATTTCCAGTGCTTAACAGACGCGTGTGCAGGCAAGTGGCCACAGGCATGGACAACACGAGTGGGTCCCACCCTCTCAGAAGTCATCTCGGTCTCCAACTTCCCACGGGATAGAAGTCAGGCAACAAAACAAACTCAAAGTCAGTCCATAGGAAGATAAAAATAATTTCCTCATTACCCAAAACCTTTATGAACTCCAGCTTACGGAATACCGAAAAAGAACAAATATTAGCTCTTCAAGAAACAGATTTCCCGGATGAGCTCTATAACCGGGGATGGAAAGTATCTGAGAAAGGGAAATGAGTATCTTGTGCATTTTTGTCTTATTTAGTCTTCACACTACCCTTAGGAGGGAGGTATTTTTTCTAAAATTCTTGTTTTTACTAAATAGGAAACAGGCTCAGGAAAGTTAAGAGATAGTTAAGTGGGGCACACAGAATCTGAGCTTAACTAATGAAAGAGACTAACTTTTAGGAGATCCTGGATTTTGTCACAAAACCCACACCAGCCAGTCAAGTAATTCTGGATCCTGCCTCCCTACGAGAGGTCAGAAGACAGACAAAGCATACTAATGGGAGTATGCAACTGCACACCCCTCCATTTTTATTCAAAGTGCCATGATCTATAAACCCTTCACCTGAAACGCAGTTCTCTCTCACAGGATACAGAATCGGGGGGTGGGGCCTAGTGATCAGCAGTTGCAAAGGCTTTGCGGGTGACGGTCCCCTATAGTGAGGTTGACAACTACAGGGCCAGATTAGACCTGATCTTCACTTTGCACCAGAATTTCCTGGCTTGGCTGGGCCCTGCTCCTAGAACTTCTGGGGGGGGCAGATCTGGGATGAACCTAGGAATGTACACGTCTAACAAGGTCTCCAGGATCGCGGATGGTCCCAGCATCACCGTTGGAGAACGACAGAACTATAGAAAAGATCAATGTATGTAAGCGAAAAGAAAAGAACCACACAAATTCTCTTTAGGAATCTGCTTGTTAGGGCAATTTACTAGTCCTGAAAAGTAACTGATGGGATCAGAGAGGTGCTGGATGTCACCGGTCATAGCCCCTCCTTTTACTTTCAGGTCAGAATACGTAAACATGTACACCTAAGCCCTTTAGACCTTTTTACCTTAAGCTACTGATGCTGAAACCTCAGGGCCCCTCACATGTACAGGTTCTTCCAAGGCCTAGAAGTATGTGCGCTCTCTCTTCTCTCCTTATCTCTCTCTCTCTCTCTCTCTCTCTCTCTCTCACACACACACACACACACTTTTGGTATTTCTTTGTAAACAAGGAGTCCCGTGTATTTTTGTATAAACTGTAGGTTCCCCCAAACTTTGGATCTGCCTTTGGAGACCACTTATCCCTATTCATATCCTTCTGGATTATTTTCCTAGGAAGAGAAAAAATATTAAGATTTTTTAAACATCACAAATCTGCTTAGCACTTGCTTTTATCCCTTAACATATGAAACTGCTTTAATAGATTGATGCAAGTTTTTAATAGCTTTGTAATATGTACTCCAGAAAGACACTCAGCCAGCAGCTTTATTATAATACGTGATTTCCAGTTTTTATGGATGTAAAAGTATCGCCCTGGTGAATAGCCTTAGAACTAAATATTTTTGCCCTTTCCTATTTCCTCAGTATTCCTCTGAGTAGAAGTGTTGATACATACCATATGCCTTTGTTTCTCATTTGTTGTAATTATAATGTCACATAATTTTGTAACTTGAATCTCTCTCCACTTAACTTATCATAGGCACTTTCCCAGTTGCTACATAATTTACGCTTAACACATTTAAGGACTCTAGAACATTCTTCTCCATGGATGTAAAATAATATATTTGCCTACTCCTGCAAAATATGGGTTACTATCCATTTTTTTTCTTAAATAATACTACAAAAACACTCCACGTTTCCCATGAGTTCCTTCACAGAGTTTCCCTTAAGCGGGCCAAAAATTGCAACAAGGGCTAACCCAATAGTATTGTTTACAAAACAGAGGTTTGTGGTAAAGTGAAATGTGTAAGCAGGGTTCACAAGCCGCTGGAAAGTATCAGAATCTCAAAGATAAGGAACGGTCACTACATTCTACCTGGAGCTTAAACGGGAGAATTCTGTCTTGAGGGTTTACTTGAACCGTCTGAAGAATTCTTTCAAAACTAGGAGTAAGCTCTCCAGAATCTTTTTGACGAACGTTAACAAAATGACTCATAAACTGAGTCACTGACCCATAAAAACTGAATAAGAATCCCAGCATCCTTTAAATGAGGCCGAAACAGCTGCCCCATCATAACCAGGGCCCAAGCACTGTTCTGTTTCCGGTAACAAGGAGCCCTGTTCTTAATAATATCGGGCTCTCTTGCGACCAAAGACACAGATGGCAATCAGTAAACTGGATTTAAACCTGGATAATTTTTGCCTATGGAACATAGGCTAGTTAATGAGCCTACCCCAAAGTTCCTGACTGGTCTCCTTAGCGCAGCCCTCAAAGCCTTTGAGCTAAGGAGTTAGGGATACAAAATCATTTCGCAGTTTGGGCACAAAACAAGTCCACAAATGCGTTATACAGAACAAGCCAGACCCTCCAATAATACTCACCAGTGTCAAGTACAATCAAAAGTCGCGAAGAGGACATTCAAACCACACTAAAGGGCACCCATGCAGAAAATCCTCCTGCCCTTCTGTTTCAGGTTCATGACATGGGGAGAGTAATAAGTACTGAGCAAAGAGGGACCAAGGGACTGAGGGGTGATGATGAACTGTGGGTATTCTCATGTTGCTCTTATTCATTCCGTGCCGGGTTATCCAGAACTGGGAGAGATACCGCTGACCACGCAAGGGACCGTGAGCTCATCCTATCATGACCCAGACTGCCACCCGCCACTCAAAGCCACACGGTCCTTGTGGCGGAAGGGCAGATGGGGCTTTACACTCAAAAAGGCAGGAATCCATAGTACCAGACTCCCACAGCCGTGGGACTTAACTCACGGAACACTCACCCACACCAGAGCTTAACAAAACCACTCAACTTCCCACTACTGGCAGGGCAGAGCCAGGGCCCCGACACCTGTCCCAGCCCTGGAACCAGCCCGGGGCCACCATCGGTACCCCAGATCTTCACAACCACAACTAGCCTTGTCTAATTCATACCCGTTGTCATTTTTTTCCCATCAGAAAACAATACAAACCCTAAGTCTCAGGGTCCAATTTGCATGAGGTCCTCCCTCCTCTGATGGACCCATCCCTCCCTAAAACAAGTCTAACCACTTTGCTTTTTCTGTTCTCCACCCAGCTCTTATCTCTGGCACCAAAGGCTTTCTGGCTAATCCTCTGCGTCTGGCTCACGGGCCTCACTGGAACAGGGTTTGGTCAGTTTCCCCATGATTATCACCTGTCAGTTGCCACTGGAAAATTGTAGGGGAGACCGTGAAATCCAATCACAGGCTTCACTTGGCTGGCTGGGATCAGGGTTGTTGTTTGTTTGTTTGTTTGTTTGTTTGAATCTCTGGCAGCAACCCCCTCTTCCCTGGAGGGGCAGGTGTAGTTTCTGCCGCCAGCAACCCGGGAAGTTTCCCCCCACCACCACCACCCACTTTCCCTCTGGGATTTGGACAAGTGTTAGAAACTGAATTACAGGTTGAATTCCATCATTCCTGCTTAAGTCTTAACCCTCACCCAGTACATCTTGCAACTGTTTGGAAACAAGGGTTGTGGCAGATGTAATTACTTATGGTGAAGTCATTCTGGAAGGAGAAAGGTGGGCTCCTAACCCAACAGGACTGCTGTCTTTCTCAAAAGCAGACATTGGGACAGACAGACCATGGGAAGATGAAGGCAGACGTAAGCCAGGGAACAACAATGCCCGCCAGCAAGCCACCGGAAGCATGCAGAGGGGCATGGAATGGCATCTCCCTCGAACCTCATGCCTCTTTTTTTTTTTTTTTTAATGTTATTTATTTATTTGACACTCAGAGATCACAAGTAGGCAGAGAGGCCAGGCAGGGA
Source organism: Neogale vison (assembly GCF_020171115.1). NCBI lineage: Eukaryota > Metazoa > Chordata > Mammalia > Carnivora > Mustelidae > Neogale > Neogale vison. The sequence goes on from NC_058091.1 coordinate 289,968,458, forward strand.
GAGAGAGGAAGGGAAGCAGGCTCCCTGCTGAGCAGAGATTCCCCATCCCAGGACCCTGAGACCATGATCTGAGCGAGGGCAGAGGCTTTACCCACTGAGCCACCCAGGTGCCTCCAAACAAAGCCTCTTTATTGCTTAAGACGATCCATTGGTACTACTTGCTAGCAAACTAACACAGCAAGTCACCAGGTCAGTTTTCTCATCTGTAAAATGGGGAAATGAATGGCCATTCACTAACAAAAGAGGAATAAATTATAATTTGTTAAACTGCTTAGATAACCCCTGACACAGAAGTGCATTGTAATAGTAAGTAAATAGTCTCCATTTCTTTTTTAAATCAAGCGGATTCTTTTTTTTTTTTTTTTTAAAGCTTCCTACCATCTCTTCCCACCAAATGGCACAGTGAAATGCAAGTACAATAAAAAGCCCACACCAGATTTCTCAGGAGATGAGGGTCACTCACACTTGGCTGGCACGCCCAGAACAGGGTGTGGCCCCTGGTGTCGTAAAGGAGTCCAGATTTCCTCCCGGCTCTTCATCTACACCCACACAAAGCACCACATTCCTCCCCACCCCTGCAGCAGCCCCCACCCCAGCGTAGGCCCTTGTCCTGGCCCTTTTTGTGGCTGGTCTCTTGAAACACCCATTGTCCTTCTGCCCAAAATGCAATCTTCATTAAGCTTCACTCTTCCATTTCAGCCATGAACCCGCAGCCTTCAGTGCTGTGCCTACGCAGCCAAGAAGCCCAACCCCAAATCTACCTCCTCTGTGAAACTCCCATGGTGTTTATCACCCGCACTCCTGATGTTGTGAAGGACACAAGCCTTGTACAGCTGTTTCATGCACAAGAGTCCTGGGGTTGTCTGGGGAGTTAACTTTGGAGACCATTCATCACACACCACTGAAGACCTCACTGCTACCAGACACTGGGGTCACTGGTAACATTAGCAACCATTTACCGAGAACGTACTACTTCACAGATTTTATCCTCATCCTCATGATGATGCTAAGGGTAGGGCTGGCATCACCCAGGTTTACAGATAAGAAACCCAAAGATCAGAGAGATAATATAACTTGCCCAAGATCACTCAGGCAATAAGAAACAAAACTGGGACAAAACAGAAGATAGGACTGAGAAATAGTACAATGGGTCGGCTATAACCAGAGCCACAGAATATGGATTAAGGCATTGTCCATTTGGGAGGAGGTCAAGAATTATCACATATATAGGACTAAGTATATGTGTATACACACACACACACACACACTGACATTCTTCCAAATGGACAATGCCTTAATCACCATTATTTGGATATATAACTCTATGTCTGTATAGATCTGTATCTCTGAAGGCAGAGTTGTTCAATACTTAAATGACTTAAAGAGGCATACCGACCAAGTCTGTAGAGGACTCAGTGTGGTGTGATTATAAGAATCAGAATTTCAAATGATGCAAACACACGTAGAGCAACAGACTTAACCAAACACAATAAATTTTAACTGGGATAATAGATAAATAGAGTGCCCTGAATTTGGGTTCAAATATCCAACAGGACAAGCCCATGAAAAAAAAGATAGGACTTTGCAAGCAAAAGCAGTAGAAAAGAATAAAAAGTAAACCAGACAGGAATCAAGAGGGGACCGCAGCTGCGGAGAAAAACACGATCGTAGCTTACATCAAGCAAGCTATATGCCTGGGATATAGAAATGCCACTATTTTAAGTTCTTTGGGGACAAATCTGAAGTTCTGCTCAGAATTCTAAGCCCTACAGTTTAAGACTCCAAGTGGCACAGACAGGTAGAAGAAATCAAGCAATATGAGATCCTCAGCTTTCCGTTTCATAAACTGCAAGCCGCCTGAATGCACGTGCTCAGTGTAACCTAAAACCGAGGTTGTAACGGGTTAATTGTAGGCTGACAGCATTCCCAGACTGTCTTACGAAGGTGTGGATCAGGTCTGGACAGTTCCTATCTGTAGAAGCAATCCCAAAATGCTGGCTGAAAAACAGCATTCTTCATCAAGCTCCCGTTAATCCCAGAGCTTATCAAGGCAGGTCACCTGACACAGGATCCCACAAAAGAAGAAGTCTGATGGATAAGCTAATGTCACCAGCTGGTAGCACTCAGGGCAGTTTACATTTCTAACATGGAAAAGGCATTAATTTCCCTGAAATGACATGTTGCAAGTGTCTTGCACCAACAGGACAATGGGGAATCGGCAAGTAGCAACCACTATTCCCTTCTGGGGTAAAAAAAGAATCAAAACGAAGAACATTCAGCACACCCTTCTCATCCAATCCCACACAAGGTTCACCATGGAGAGCGCTTGTGGCCGAGTAGACTCATTTTCTAGGGCTGCCTCAAAAGGGTACCCCGACTGGATGGTTGGAACACGAGCAACGTATTGTCTTACGTTCCCGAGGCTAGACATCAAGGTGTCTGTGGGGCTGGTTCCTTCTGAGGGCTGTTCATGCCTCTCTCCACACTTCTGGTGGTTTTCCCACAATCTCTGGCAGTCCCCGGCTTTAAGCCACAACACCCACATCCCTGCCTGCATATTCCCACAGTGTTCTCCCAGTGTCTTCCCAGTTTTCCCTCTGTACACGTCTGTCTCTGTGTCCAAATCTCTGCTTTTTAGAAGGACGCCAGTCATACTGGATTACAGCCTACCCTAATGTCCTCATTTTTACAATAAGTTGATTACTTCTATAGAGATCCTATTTCCAAAAAGGTCGCATTCTGAGGCACTGGAGGGTAGGACTTCGATATATCTTTTTGGGGCAAAGCTGGGGGGAAGCAGGCAACTCAGCCACAGCCCTGAGTTCAGCTTCCCCAGTGTCCATTCCACCTGCCTCTCTGGACTTAGCCAGTTTTGTGGCTGCCAGCTGGAGGAGAGGTTCCCTGCGTCCCTTGCAGCTAGACAAGGGCATGTGACTAAGTTCCACTCGCTTCCATGGGAGGGCAAGGATGTGCGAACCTTTAGGGTCACAGCCCTTAAAAAGGAAAATGCCTAAGCTCCCTTCTCACTCTACCCAAGTCTGAAGGGGCCAGAGAAATATGCAACACAAACAGCACACCCTACACCAGTGCTGCCCAGAAGAATTATAATGTAAGATTTTCAAGCTTCTGGGAGGCTTATTTAAAAAATAAAAAGGGTGGGTGCCCAGGTGGCTCAGAGGGTTAAGCCTCTGCCTTCGGCTCAGGTCATGGTCTCAGGGTCCTGGGATGGAGCCCCTCGTTGGGCTCTCTGCTCAGCAGGGTGCCTGCTTCCTCCCCCTCTCTCTGCCTGCCTCTCTGCCTACTTGTGATCTCAGTCAAATAGATAAAATCTTTAAAAAATTTAAAAAATAAAAAAGAACAATGAAATGAATCTTAAATATTTACTTAATCCAGTATGTCCAGAATATGAGCACTTCAGTAGTAGAATGATGAAAAAAAATTGAGATATTTTACGTGCTTTTTCTGGTGCTAAGCCTCTGAAGTCTGGTGTGTATTTTACAATTACAGCATATCTCAATTTGGACTAGCCACATCTTGAATGGTCACAAGCCACATGTGGCAACTGGCTACTGCGATGTACGGTGTAGCTCTGGAGGGCGGCAAAAGGACATCGTTAGTTCTGGGTCCCTGGATGAATCTATGGGGCACCACTATCCTGCTGGCCCTGGAGTCCTTGAAACTTTAGGAAAACAACTTCTATCTCATTGGATTTCAGGACATTGTGTTATAACAGCTTATCCCATATCAATAATAAATGTCCACTGGACCTCACAGAAGGACCCTGGAGCTTTTCAGTTATGAAGCAACCCTTCCAAGAATGGACAGCTCCATGAATTCACACTGACTCCTATGAAAAGCCCACCAAAAAAAGTAGCCCCAGTCTGAAAAGTTGCCATAGCAACCTTGTCAGCATTGGGAAAGTCATCTCAGAATAAACCCATCCAAGGAGAATATGGGGTTCCTCAGAGTGTCTCTTGTTCTAGTCCCACATTATAAATCTCTTCGTTCCCCAGCCTACAGGACAGCCCAGGGGGAAAAGCAGGAGGTGGAGAACATCAGATCATTTGGCTCCCCAAGAAAATCAAAATCAAATCCTTTCAGAAAATACTGTCCAAAAAGTTAAAATGTTTTTCATTAATGCAATAAAAACCACCCTAAGAACTGGGCCATCAAGCCGATCACAACATGAGGACTTTCCTTGTTTAAAAGGAGGCAGGCACCCAAACAAAAGGGAAGTCAAGGCTAGTCGCCTCATCTTATAGACTATGTTGGGCCTTTAGCTAATGCGGATACGGACTACCATATAAATGAAAATAATCACCTCTACGCAGCAAAGATTTCTGGGTAGAAACTCAACGGAAAAGCACCACAGGAAGAATCCAGAAGCAACTCTTCTTTCACTCCCAAGGAAAAGTTACATACAAGAGTTTGTCACACAAACAACATCGAGGTCAGCAAGAGTTCCAAATGATTAGGTAATTAATTGTGAATACAGCGATAAGAAGTAAAAACCTACATGATTCATTGCTTATGTAGACTCTCAGATTTCCCCAAGTTTGGGGGCCAGGTTTGGAGTTTCACAATCGTCTCCAGCTGCATCTGGAACAGATCAGGTTTAACCAAGATTTCCTGGACGTACAGTCTGGGGGAGCTAGAATGAAGCTGTGACCAGGTAGCCAGCAAGGAAGCTCTATTTAGAAACTGACATGTTTGGTTTGGCTTTGTGATATCGACATGCTTACCAGCTCCAGTAGAAGAGGAGAAGTAGCATCTGTTCTCTCCTGCTTTAAAAGTTAAGGCTGCGATGTATTTGCCTCCCAGGAAACAACCAACTCAAGATTTTCCCTGATCCTCCTCTGCCCTGGGAATGCCACGAACGCTGGTGAGCTCTGCCACTACAGACAGCGTTCGCAGGATGCAAAGTCATTGCCTGGGTCTTCGTGCTTAGGGCGACAGAGCAGAATTCATCTCATGCTGTTTCAGGCTTTGGAATTTGGGAAGGAGAATGCCCTGGGTCAGCAAGTGTGTGTAGCGGTCAACAGCACAAACTCTGGCGGCCAGAAAAAGCAGAGTTCAGACCACTCTGCCATTCATCAGCTATGTGACTTTGGGGAAGCTACTTAACTTCCCTTGACGTTCATTTCTTCCTCTGTGAAATGTTATTAGGACAATGGTCTTTATTGGAAAAAATCTGGTAAGCATTACACGATAAAGAGCAGGTGAAAGCCTCGGTACGGTGGCTGGCATGTAGCAAGCATTCAATAAAGGAGCGCTCTTCTCATTTTTGCTGTCCTTGGTCGGCGGTCCATATGTTTACTGTTGCAATGCATATTATGCATTAGGCACATTAAAAACAAACAAACAAAAAAAGGGACACTCTGGACTCCCTCAGACACTGAACATAATCTGCAAGAAACTATGGCACTGAAGTCACAAGCACACATGCTGGGGGGCGGGGGCAGCAAAGCTTCAGAGAATCTTCTCTTAAATGGAAAAGCAAGGAGGTATGCTTTGGGTTGAATTGTGTTCCACTACCCCCCCTTCCCTAACTCCCCACCAGAACTGATGCGTTGAAGTTCTGAAGCACCTCAGAACTCGACCCAGTCTGGAGATGGGGTCTTTACAGAGGTAGGGAGTCAAGTTAAACTGAGGTCAGTAGGGCGGGCCCTACCTAATCCCACAGAATCATGTCCCTACAACAAGGGGAAATCTGGATGCAGAGACGTGCCTCCAAGGAGAGTCCTGTCTAAAGAGGGAGGCGGAGATTAGGTGATGCGTCTATGAGCCAGTGATTGCCAGAAAACCATGAGAAGCCAGGAAAGGCTTGGAACAAACTGGCCTTCACAGCCCTCCCGGGAACCAGTCCCGCTGACACCCTGAACCCAGACTTGCAGCCTCCAGAACTGGGAGACAAGACATTTCAGTTGTTCGAGGCCCTGGGCCTGTGTTGATAGCAACCCTAGGAAATTAATACAAGGTGAAACGGGGTAGCAGGCAGATTCCCCATTCAGAAGGGCTCACAAGACCTGGAAAATATGTAGCATGACACAAACCTGATCAAATTTCTCTCCAGAAGTTTACAAGAGTCTCATACCTCCACCCAAAAAGGTCATCTCTGGTGTATTTTGACATTATGTCTGCTGAAAAAGAGGCTTAGCTTTACAAAAGATTTGACCAAGGTTCTTCAGTCAACAGAGAGACTTGGATTTTAAATATTCCCATTGTATGTGTGTGTGTGTGTGTCTGTGTGTCTGTGTGTGTGTGCGTGCACATGCACATACATGGTGGGGAGGGAGACTCAGGCATCTGTAAAACCTTATTATAAAATAAAACCTTATTATAAATGACCAAAAACTCCCTGGGGGGAAAAAAAAGAAAACCACCTTGGCAGAGATGTGGATGATCGACCTTCATAAGAACAGTTCTCTCAAACGGGCAACAAATTCAGACTCCTGTCTGAGCAGGATGTGTCTGGTTCCTCAAGAGTCACAGGCTGTGTGCATTTCTTTGGCTGAAAGCTGCAATTGTTAGTAGCTGCTACCTAAAGAAATACCACCGATTTCATAGCTCATGGAGCCAGCCATTTTGAACTGGCTGCCTTGACCTTTTTTTTTTCCCCCCATGGAATGAATGTTCACTGCTTCCCTATTACAATGAAAAACGTAATTAGGAACAAATTTTTCATAAAATTAAACACACACCCCCAATGTAAACTTTGAAGGCCTCAGTCATGTCTAAGAGGCATTTCTCAAGATTCGTTACAAAGATCTTTCAACCCCATTTCCCATCCCTCAGGCTCCACCCATTTCACTCAAGGCACCAAAAATTGGCATTTACAAAGAAATTCCAGAAGCCTGAGCATTTTATTAACAAAGAGAAATCTCAACCTTCTTGGCCTCATTTCTCATGATGACAGCTCATTTTTCCATGTGGAACCGAGTACTGGTGGCTGCAAAAATTTAAAGAGGTAAAGAAGCCACTTTCAAACTCTCGTCATAAAAGATATAAATAATGAGGATTTAAAACTCTGTGCTCATTTTATAAGCATAAAAGTCAAGCATGTCCATTTTTAAAACGAGAGTGAAAATTTATAATGTTTTTATTAAAAGACTCAGCCATGCCACAGGCTCTCTCCTGGGTTCTTGAAGTATGACTGTTTTGCACGTCAAGGGCAAGTTTGAAACGGAGCCTCCCCACTGTGCTCTGGGCTGGCTCCCCCAGCACTCCCCTCCCCAGCATTCCCCTCCCCCTGCACTCACAGCCAAGGTTCCAAATCCTGGAGGCCTGAAGGGAAAAATCTCCCCCTCTGTAAAGCTCCCCCAATCTCTCCATTTCCAATGACTCAACCCCTCCGAAAACGGACAGCATTCATCATCCAGACCCTGCAATCTGACAACTGGTTGTACCATCACTGCGGAAGGCCCCCTTTACTCTCTGCATCATATCCGGTTTGTATTTCGCCTTGGTTGTTTCCTGCGTGGACTTTTTCTCCTCCTGTCTTGGTTTGTGAGCTTTTTCAAGACAAGATGCGCACCTCACATTTCTCCTCTATGTTCTCTAGAATCTAACCCAAGTTTAAGGATGCCCAAAATAAAGTTATACATGTCAAGTGAAAGACGTCATCCACCGAAGGGCAAGCGCTGAGCTCCATAATTCTGACTCCTGTGGGTTACTGCAGGCTCCCAAGTGTGCACGGAGAGCAACGGGACAATGACTACCTAACCACAGCCCAGAGAACTGGGCTCGTCCCCCTGTTATACTCACATAAACCTGCTCTTGACCGGGTAGACAGCTGAGTCAAAAGTGTTCCGGGAAGGACACCAGGATTAAATCTCTACACACATGATGGTCCTGGAGTGGCACGGTGACCTTAAGGCCATCCAGGAGGGCCTCCTTTGGGCCACTCTTGTCCTTTCTCACTCCTTGCTCTCAATGGCCTCAAACTGATCGGCTGCAGACCTCCCAGGAACAGGCTGGCTGAAATGCGATCATACCATTGGGTCACCTGCCTTCTCTTGCTGAAAGCACAAACATGATCTGCTGTCCCTCTTCTTTCCTACCTCCCAGAAATACAAAGAACCCTTTCTTCCCTCTACTCCCTTCAGCTTCACACAAAGACAAGCAGGAAAATTTGATGGCTGGTGGTTTAGGATTGTTATTTCAGAGAGACCACTCACTTCCGGTAAGGAAGATTCCAGTTCGGCTCATTTAACTAAATATAAATCATTTGAAACTTGTTTTTCGCTTAGTAAGTGACATGTATGTGCATATACATATGCCAAAAAATTCAAACCACAAGACACACATTGAAAACCAAGCCTACCTGCTCCACTCACCCCAGCTTCCCCCTTCGAGGCAGCAACTGTTACCAGATTATTCTGCCCTCCAGACCAAAGACACCTTCCAAACCCTATTTTTTTTTCAGGGGTTTCAGATTAAGATAAAGGAATCAGCACTGACCGTGCATCACCTGAATGCCAGGCCCTACACTGTGTGTTTTACATACATCAGCACATTTAACCTTCATGACAACTTGGTAAGGTTCACATGATTTTCCCCATCTTCAGGTGAGGAACCTGAGGGTCAGGAAGGTAAGAGACTTGCCGAAGGGCACCAAACTGGATCCAAAGTCAGTCTTCCAAGCTCCTGCCTGGAGTCAACGGGTTCCAAAGTCAACTCTCCATCCAAATTTCCTTTTAGGAGACCTGTGCTTTGGAATGGGGCTGCCATGGCAGAAAAATGGATGGTACAAAGTAGAGCTCTGAGAATCCAGACAAGTTACCATACCTTCCTAGGTCTCCATTTCTCCAATTGTAAAATGAGTCTAAGGGTAATATCTAACATGTAAGGTTCAATGAATTTCACCCAATGAGCTTTGCATTGTACCTGACCGAGGTCAGTCCTTCCTCATGGTTAATTATGACATGGCTGATGAACAAACCGATACACAGACCCCAAATTTGATATTTTGATCAAATATGAAAAGCCATTTGATATCATCTGGCCTCATGATAACAATCTCCTTTGCTCCAGAAGCCCAAGTTGCATCTCTAACATTTCTTCTCTTAGCACCAAATTCCAAAAGCACAGTCTTCTTCCTGCCAAATCCCAGCAGCTTTTAATAATGTTATTACTGTGGATTCTTAATCGCGGAAATAGTCCCATTTTTATTTAAAAACCTAGATTCCAGCAACACTCTCCCTCCTACCACCAGTATTTAATTTTTTAAACCCAAAGTTTATGTGTCTGTCATTTCCCCCCTGCCCCTGTTCATATATCCCGGAACTCTAGACTGATTAAATTTTGCTAAAATAATCTCAGCTTGTATAAATGGAAGCTACCCAAATTTCCTTAGAATGGAAAAGACATTTGTTAACCTGCTCACAAGACGTACAAACCCATATCCGCTGCTTGACTTTTCCCTCCTCACTGAAAGCCACAGGAGCTCTGCTGGCTTGGGTATCATGGGGCCAGCAGATGGGGAGGCTGAAGGGGTTTCTCAGGGGAGCAGCAGGGGCAAGAGGCTAAGGAAGTCAGACGACCAAGGCTCTCAGGGGCCACGGGCAAAGTGGAGGCCTCTGGCCAAGTCACTTCACATTTTCTGAGTTCCACTTAACTTACCTCAAGAATGCGAAGGTAAAAAACCCAATTTTTTCCTAAAATCCCTTTCTAGCTCTATCCTCTAAGCGAGAGAAAAATTTGCAACCATCCCACAGGCATCTTAACTAGTCTGGGCCCTATCAGCACAAATGATAAGCTTCAGCCAAAAGGAGCTGTACGCCTATGGCCTGTTAGCCACCAAAGGTGCAGCCTCCATTTATTTTAAAAACGGGGGTGTGTCGGGGCGCCTGGGTGGCTCAGTGGGTTAAAGCCTCTTCGGCTCAGGTCATGATCTCAGGGTCCTGGGATCGAGCCCCACATCGTGCTCTCTGCTCTGCAGGGAGCATGCTTCCTCCTCTCTCTCTCTCTCTGCCTGCCTCTATGCCTACTTGTGATCTCTGTCCGTCAAGTAAAGAAAGAAAATTTTTTAGCCTGGGTGGCTCAGTGGGTTAAGCCGCTGCCTTCGGCTCGGGTCATGATCTCAGGGTCCTGGGATCGAGTCCCGCATCAGGCTCTCTGCTCAGCAGGAAGCCTGCTTCCCTCTCTCTCTCTGCCTGCCTCTCCCTCTACTTGTGAATTCTCTCTGTCAAATAAATAAATAAAATCTTTAAAAAAAAAAATTAAAAACAAAACAAAAACAAAAACAAAAACAAAAATGAGGGTGTGTCAACCTGTCCTAGAATTCATGACAAAACGATAAAAATCCAGGCTCACCTCTGGTTACTTCATCTTAAAGGAGAGCCAAGCAAGCCCTGGAGGAGGGTTGACGTATCTTAGCTTCCATCTGATGTCCTGCCATGAATTTCTCCCGTTCAACAATTCTGCCCAAAGCATCCAGAGTCCCAATGGGGTTTCGGAGGTGACCTTGCATTAAGACACCACGTGTATAAGAATGTTATGCTATTTTTCTCCAGTTTCTCCTCTCAGAGACTTTGTTTCATAACCCGACATCAGAACTGGTTCCTCCAACCCAAAATCATGTACCATGGATAACAAATGAGTAAGAACCCCAGGAATTCAGGGGGAGTCAAGGTGCAGGCAGCAAGAGATACTGTTGTTTTACCACAAAAACCTTAACAGAGAGTTTGAAAAAAACAAAAACAAAAACCTTCTTAAAGCCAAAGATGAACCAAGCTAACACGTAATTCCTTAACCTCTCTCACCAGACCATCTTCCTCCAAAACGGACATTCTGAATCAGATTTGGGGGACTTTAGAAATGCCAAGGTTTTTACCAATCCTTTTCTTTAAGATGTTGGAATGGACTGTTTCTTTCTCGACAAGGCACAGACTGCAGGACTGAAGAAGTCATTTTCAAAAGCTATCGACACAAACCGCACGGAGCGCGCCATTCACAAGAGCCACCCAGAGCTGAGGTTCCTGGTTCCTGTAGCTGATTAACTCAGGGCCTTATCACGGTGGGAGGAGAGAACCGTGCCGCCCGCCTGCCCCAGGAGAGGGAGCGTGGAGCGGACAGACGGTGAGTCACCACCTACTTACGTCGCTCTTCCTGAACTTGGCTTTCAAGCTCTTCATGGTTAGTCCAGTCAGCTTTCCCAAGCTCTAGAGATTTTTCAACACCTAAGCAGAGAATGGGAAAAAAAAAGAAAAAGAAAAAAAAATTAAATCTTTAGGTTCCCAAATAAACCCCACAGATATTCCCTCCTGATGAAATGATGACTTTTTGGCCGCGGGCCATAGGGACTGAGTTAGGAAGATGTTCGGAATCAGAAGCTAAGAAGTGGTAAAGAACATGTTATTTCCCCTGGCTGTAGTCCCTAGAACCTTCTGACACTCTCAAGTGCACCAAAACTTTATTAAATGTCAGCTTCCCCAAGGTTAAAAGTAGAACGAGTTTTCCTGGCACTGTGCAAGAGGAGCCGCAAGGGTTCATGGTACGATCACTCCATCGCCTCCTTTTGAAGGGCCACGATAGTAAGGAGTGACAAGGAAAACAGTTCATATTCCAGATGCCATTCATTCCCTATTTATTTTTCTCAGTGTGGCTTCTCTTCATTTTTTCCCTCCCAAATGCAGGCACAGGGCAGTTAGTAAAAAATACCAGGAACAACAAAACCTCCCTCTTCAAAGACCTCATTCTGCAGGAAGCCACTCTAAACAATGAAAAAGGCTCCCATCCCCCAACCCCAAGGTCTCAAGGGACCCAAGGATTCCCAGCTGGAGCTGGCAAACTCCTAGGAAATCACCTCCTTGAGGAGGTCTGAGGTCTCCTGGAAAGCGAATGTAATTTTTTAAAAAAATACATATGTACTTTTTTCCCCCAGGGAAGGTAGTTCCCAGTTTTCACTGGATTCTGCAAGGAGTTGTCACCCTTCAGAAGTTAAGACAGTTGATCCAAGCTAAGCCCCGAGGCGGCGATGGAACCTCAGAGACATTAGGAAACCCAAGCTCAGTGGACTGCCTTTCCCATTGCCCTACAGGTCCAAAACTAAAACCAAAACACAGAATCCTGTGCTAAAATATAGTATAGACTATGTTTTCCACCCTCAAAAATTGGAAAATTACAGAGCAGGAACCTTTGCATTTAGGCCAAAAGGGCAAGAAAATCTAGGCGCAAGTTCCCAGCACACAGGAAGCGCTCAATAAATGTAACGTCAAGCCTCACCTGACAAAGTGAGAACAGACAAACTTGAGCAGTACGAGCCATTACAGCACCAAGGAATAGCACTCCAATGTTTAACGGCAGCTGGCCTTTCATTTTCAAAAAGCCTTTCAAGGTCATCTCCTGTTCCTCCACCATCTTATTCTGGACCAAAGACTAAACTTATTCTGGACTAAACTGAAAAATACAAGCAACTGAGTGGCTATACTCATCCCTCCTCGGGTCCTCATCACGGCCTCCAGAAGTCGTCCAGCGATTTTCTGGCTTGTATTCTAACACTGTTTACTTTCATTTTTGCCGCTGTCATTCAACAGGGCATGGGACGGATGGGGCAAAAACCCAGGCAATCATAAAGCACTTGGATGACATTAATCTGGAGGCCACACCCCACTGCAGTCTCACTGGGGTCCTTTTCCATCTTCCCAGCCTGAGCAGGCGTGACTGTGTTGCCTTGGAAACCACACATGCTGTAATTAGACCTTGTTAATTGCCCAGCATTTAACCAGCAGCTGGGCTGGTACCTGAACAGCGGAGCACAAACTCCAGGACAGCTTCTCGCTATTGGCTGGTAGGTATGAATCCGAATCAGAAGGCCCTGGGGACAATTTCCCAAATGCAAAATCCTAGTCCACATCCTGTGGGAACAACTTCAGGGAGCAGGGCCCAGGCATCTCCCTGTTTGTATCTTTTGCGCAGAGAGGTCTGAGAATCTCAAAGTGAGGCAGACGAGGCAGGGAACCCAACTGTCGAAGTGCACGATTATACAACAGACCTTTTTCATGTCATAGCAAACCACTTTTTGATGAATCCAAGCAGAAATCATGGTAATCAGACACTCACAAACCGCCACGGGCTCATGGTTCTCCACAAAAACAGTAAACAGCCTTTGAGTTCAACTCCTTCCACCTTTGGGTGAAGGGTCAATAACCAAGGAACCCAATCCATGTAACAGGAAAGGGAGAAAAGAGAAGCCAAGGCTTTCAGAGTCCACAAACTGTGTAGCCCACCTAGGGAGAACCACCCAAAGCATTCCTTCGGTTGTAGGACACAGTGTCTTAGACAATGGTGGGTAAGATGTTTATCTGAGTTCATGGGGGTTTTTGTGGGTGTTGTGCTTTTTCCTATGTGCTTGTTTTGTCTTTTTTTTTTAATTATGGCAGTGAGAACATGCAAACTCCTATTTGAAGAAGATTAAGTAAATAAAGCACTTAATTCCCAAAATTCCCAGGAGCAGATATTAGCTGTGAAGTGCAGGTCTTCCTGGAGTCATGGGTCTGGGTGTGTGATAGCTGGGTGGTCCATGGGTACAATTCCCAGATGAAAGAGGTAGAGGTCAAGGGTAAAGAGGTTCTGGAAACCTACAGAATAGTAATTTTTAGAAACAAGAACTGTAGCCCGGGGGGTAATTAAAGTTAGTAAAAGGTCACTGTTTTCCTGCTATTCATGGACGGATCTAGCACCTGGAAGTCATGACGAATGGGAAGCAAGCTGCCCCTGACACGATGCTGGATTCTGTGTGCCCCGGCATCTTCTCTTCCCCAAGAAGACCCATGGGCAAATCAGGGACTGAACTTCCTTGGGTCTGCTGAAATCTCACAGCCCCAATTCCCAAATCCAAACTTCCAAATACCAGATTAGGTGACAGCCTGTCTTGACAACAAGTGACATCAGTATATCTTGGCTACACTGATAGCAGTCCTTGGACCAGCCACTTGCTCAAGACAACTCAGTTCAAAAGAGCTGCAGTGAAGGCGAATCAGCTGTGCACCAGCCTAACCAGGACAGCACAAACCGAGGGCGAAGGGTCACACATATATGGGGACAGTTGTAAGGACTCTTATTCCAAGAATAAAGCACATCTACCCACTGCGCAGAAATATTAGTTTACTAATATTTGCCTGCTGAATCCAGAAGAAACCACTGGAGCCACCTGGGTAGCTCAGTTAAGAATCTGACTATCGATTTCAGGTCAGTTCATGATCTCAGGGTCATGAGATTGTGGCCCACATTGGGGGGGGGGGCTTAGGCTCAGCAGGGAGTCTGCTTGGAGATTCTCCCCCTCTGCCCCTCCCCCTGCTCACATGCTCTCTCTCTAAAATAAATAAATAAATAAATAAAATCTTTAAAAGGAAAAAAAAAAAACCTAGTAAGTCCTGGAAACATGGCTTCCATTGCTGGTCACCAGTTATCATGTGACATCAAGTCAACTGGTGAGGATGGAACAGTGCAGGGATGCACAACCTTGTTGCCCTCTCACCTGAAAGCCAACATCCAACAAATGAGGTTTATTAACCCATTTTCCCTTCAAAAATAATGTAGCTCTCAATCAAAGCTAAGCATGAGCAACCTCTATCAGCTATAATTCTAGCCTATCAAAAAACCTTAATATTAACCTGTACAGCTTTATCATGAAGGTTAGATTTTTTTGAGTATTAAAAATAACTTACAACACATACAGGGTTTCCTTTGGGGAGATACTGAATCTATTGTCATGGCTTCACAACCTGGGAACATACCAAAACTATTCAACTGTACACTCAAGTGGGTTAAGTGAAAAGAACGTGAATTGTATCTCAACAAAGCATGCTTGCGTATGCATGCGCTCTCTCTCTCTTTCTCTTTCTCTCTCTCTCTGTCATATACACACACACACATACAGATATGATCTCCACTACCTTCCCTCATCCTTAGCCTTAGGAAAATTCCAGGTTAGAGATCTCTGGACCAAACTAAAAAAGAACTTCAAAGGAACAAAGGTTAGCAAGCAATGCCCTTAACGCTAAAATGTGGTTGCTCCTAGATTTTCTTTATTTAGCGATTTCCCTACCATAACCCACCCAAAATGAAGTGGTCAGAAAGAAGCTCCTCTATCTTCAAGTTACGCCCACCCCCACGCACCCCCACGCACCCCCACCTGGGACCCACGGATTATTTCATAAGGCGACACTGCCAATTCTGTCAGCCCGGGAGAGTCCTCTTGGAAGAGCCAGGTATTCTGATTCCATAATCAGAAGTAGGGCTTGGAATACTGTCGGGGTTTTTTTTTGTTTGTTTTTTGTTTTTTTTTAATCTCCTCGGGTGATTTGGATGTTCAACTCAACTGGGGAGACACTGTTCTAGACCCAGGGATAGCAGACGTATAACGGACACTTTGACTAGAGACGTGGTACGAGGAGGTAGGAGAGATCATTATAGTCAAGCCTCAGATGTGTTTGAATCTGTCACAGTCCTGGGGTGTGCAGCAGTCGGGAACGGAGGTTGGGACGGGAGCCCTCCACACTGGAAATTCTAGGAGAGCACCAAGCTGGCTCCCCATGGCCACCGGGCGCACTATTAACGCACAAAGGCAAATGGCAGCTGCACGCAGGGGCCCGTTTTCTCGCATCACAAGGACACACCAGATGCAAGGGCAGTGGTTTATGGTCAATCCCTGGGAATCACTGGGGCAGCCAGAGGAGCAGAATAAAGAACAACGTCTTCTGCCTGCGGACTCCTTCCATCACAGAATGTGGAGAGGCTTCTACAGCAACACGGTAACACTAACCCACGCTAAGCCTCCAAGATTGGCTTCAGGGTATGGTTTGGTTTTTTGAGAAAATTCAGACTCACCCTCCAAAGCACTGAATAAAACCTTGAACAAATGTAAGGAACTAAAATTAAAATACTTCTCGGCTGGCCGGCACCTACCTCTTCCCCCTCAAGTGCTTGTTTCCTCAGACAATAATCTCTCTGCAACAAAGAAGGAATTTCGACCAAAAGCTGTATAAACACTCCATCCTCTCAGTCTGGCAAAACAAACACATTCTATAAAAGGTCTCTCTGGGCCAACTTTCCCCAGAAGTTGACCTTGACAACGCACACAGCACCTCATCCCAGCCAAATGGTTCCCAGGGTCAGAAGCTGCTTGAAGTCTCTGCCTGTGCCTACCACTCTCCACTGCTTCGGAATAAAGAACATCAAATGGGAACCAGAAGCCAGTAAGTACTGTTCCCCCTCACCTGACTTCTTCCACAGCAGATACATGCTTATCCCGGTAAGACAGAATTTTAAACACACATTTAGGTTATGAGAGCGCTCAGCAGACACTGAGGAGGATTCAAAGCCCACCAAGGGTATGACATCTCGTAATTCGGGTGTCAAATACTGCAGGAATTCAAAGAGTGGAAATCTTCAAGGACCAGGAAAAAATCAGAGATGTCTTCGTAACATGGCCTAAAAGGAAACTCAGGGTTTGGGCAAGCTGATGAGGAGAGGGCATCTTGTCTAAGCTTTCCCACAAAAGACACGTCCATCTCAGATTTGTGAAGGTCAGACACCGGTCCAATCTCTTTAAGCAGTCCTATAAGCTTCTCTGGGGGCGACAGGGGGGCGTTGAGTAGATGTAGTGGGAATCATGGCATGGTCCTTCCAAAGAAAGATCTTCTCCCAAACTCCACCTACTCCGACCCTTTTACAACCTGGATGTGAATGAGGGGTTCAAGACTCCCATTATCAGCTTTCCACAAATTTGAAAATGTGCATCTCAGGCTGCTTACTTACTTTGGGATGGAGGATTTTTAGGGTAGGATTTTCATTTTGCTTATACTCTGTCACCGGCCATCAGCATACAATCAATAAATGATTCATGAATGAATATGTAGAACAAAGATACAGGTTAGGCACCTGAATAGCCATTACACTTCACTCCTCCGACCTCGGCAAAGCCCTCTTTGGTCCCAGATGCACTGGATTAGCGGCACTGGGATCTGAGTGAAGGCAACAGCATTAGATTTCACCACTACACATAAAGATAAGTTGAAAAAAGAAAAGAATAGAAAAAACAACATTTGGTCAATGAAGTCTTACCAAGCTGCCCTTTTTTAAACCACCCTGCCTTCCCTCCTCTCCTAGGCTACACTCCTCACACAGCAGCCTCCCAACCACAGAGCTTAGCCCAGAGAACTGCCCATTTTGAATAATGGAATGTGACAGTCAACTGAGAACAAGGACCATCAGACAGAACTTCCTGGGGCAAGTTCTCAGGATAGAGATTTTATCAGCCTCATAGGAGAGCATAAGGGGCAGGCCAAGGTTCCTCCCAAACCAACACGCACCCCCCCCCCCGGCCCGTTCTGTTACTTGGCCTGAGATTCTACCACTTCCACTCAAAGAGCCGCTCAATAAGGAAAAAGTCCATCCTAAATCGGTGCAACCCTTCAACTCCAACTTCAGCAAGACTCTCCACAGTCAACCCTCAAGTTCACGACGGCTGAACAAGTCAACGGTCAATGAACAAATGGACACTCAGCGCTAAACTGGAAACATGAAGATACAGAAGAGACTTCCTTCCAAAGTAAGCGGCCAGGACCAGATGCAGATTTTCAAAGGATTTCGCTCAAAAACTGGTAACAGAAAGGGTCAGAGTGTGTGGAGACTGGGGAGGATCTCCCCCACCATGCCCACCCTTCTCCCCTCCAGTTCACCACCCTAACCCTGGGAGTTACACAAGGCCTGACAGCAAGATGCCAGGAGAAAGTGAGGAGAGAGATCTTCTTATGGTGGGGACCATTCTGCAATGTATACAAATACTGAATCATTACACCACACAGCCAAAACCAATATGAGGTAAATCAATTATACCTCAATTTAAAAAAAAAAAAAAGGTACTTTGCAGTTAAAATTGCAGAATTTTTTTTAAATTGAAGTCCTAGATTTCATCCAGAGGCAAGGGACATACTACCTTTAAAGAATAAAATTCAGAGTGGGATATTAAAGAAAGCTGCTTTAGGATTACATCTTAGGATGTGGTGCCTGGGTGGCTCAGTGGGTTAAGCCTCTGCTTTTGGCTCAGGTCATGATCCCAGGGTCCTGGGATCGAGCCCCCTATCAGGCTCTCTGCTCAGCGGGGAGCCTGCTTCCCCCCTCTCTCTTTCTGCCTGCCTGTCTGCCTACTTGTGATCTCTGTCTGTCAAATAAATAAATAAAAATCTTTAAAAAAAATAGGATTATATCTTAGGAGGCTTATTTATTCAGCAAACCAGATACTTACCAATAAATAAAGGAATGCGTAAAACACACAAATTCTACCTGGCATTATATATGGCCCGGGTGATTTTATAGATGTCATCGTTTTTATGAACTAAGGTTCAGGCTTGTTAAAAGAGTGCCCAGATGATAAGAAAGGGAAAAGTTTAGGGGGAAAAAGACATAAGCAATAGTTTCATTTTGGCAGTGAATCCTTTCTAAAATGCACTAATATCTCACTTTTTCCCAAGAAAATGAATGACCACATTCAATTCTAAAATTGTAAATGTCATTCAGATACCGTATCATAATAGTCATGTGGTAAAACTCTCTTGAGAGCGTTAATCTCCCCCAATGTAGTCACAACTTGCCTATATCCAGAGGATGACGTTTCTCCAGAGACACAAATACATCATTCTTCTTTAAAAATCACACCTGCTGTCAACCAAAACCGATCTAGGTGCGTGAATGAGTTGGGCCAGCCGCACAGAGGCAGAGTCGGCCACGACTCTGGCAACATGACTGTCCAGTTGGTCAAATCTGCTACTCACATGCTCCGGGAAGCCCACCCAAGGAAAAGCCCCAAAGTTACCTCAAACCCTAAATCCACCCAATTTAAAAAGCACAGACTGAATCAACACTAACTACTTCTGGAATACAAAAATCATGCTAGGGCAAAAAGACTCCATGGGATTATCCCTCACGTTGAGATTATTTTTAGATCTCTCAAATGCCCTTTCTTTTCCATGTTCCTAAATCTTTGGTGTTGACGTCAACAGCACCATCTAAACATATGACTGTTCATCTGTCCAGAGAAAAGGCTGCACTACACTCGCTAATCATCAACCCCAAGCGGTAAGGCACACGTTATGCACCTTAGCTTCTTCCTTCCAGTCCGTGCCTGGGGCTTCAACCATCTGGAAACCCAAAAGAACTGATCAAGTTTAAGAATACAGGTCCAGGGGCGCCTGGGTGGCTCAGTGGGTTAAGCCGCTGCCTTCGGCTCAGGTCATGATCTCGGGGTCCTGGGATCGAGTCCCGCATCGGGCTCTCTGCTCAGCAGGGAGCCTGCTTCCCTCTCTCTCTCTCTGCCTGCCTCTCCATCTGCTTGTGATTTCTCTCTGTCAAATAAATAAATAAAATCTTTAAAAAAAAAAAAAAAAAAGAATACAGGTCCAATCCTCAAACGGTACTGGTAAAAATAGAAAACGTGGAAAGCCAGAAGTCACTGTGGCAAGCAGTTTGGCAGTTTCTTACGAAGTTAAATATAAAGTTATCACACAAGCCAGCAATTCTACTCCTCCTTGATCTCACCAAGAGGAATGAAAACATATGTCCGCACAAAGTTGTACACCAATGGTGACAGCAGCGGTATTCGTGCTTAGGAAGAGGTGGGAACTACTCAAAATGCCACCAGCTAGGTAAATAAACTGTGGCCTTCCAACAGGATGGAATGCTAGCCGGTGCTGAAAAGGAATGAAACATCAGCACGCCTTGCAACACGGATGGAACTTAAAACCCTGTGCTAAGGGAAGGTCACACATAAAAGATCACATGTTGTGAGATTCCATTTGTAGGACGGGGTCTAAAAAGGGCAACTTTATAGAGACCAATTATAGAGACGATTAGGATCGTCTGGAAGTGGGAACAGAGGTTGCCGATGGGCATGAGGGATCTCACTGGGGGCAGGGAAGCAGTTTCAAACGGGATTGTGGTAATGACTGTACAACTATACGATTCCAAAAATGATTAAACTGTGGACTGAAACTGGTAAATTTTATGAAATACACTCATGTGGTCTTTTAAATGTCAAAGACAAAAAGTGAGAAGGAGGGCCATCTGTAAACTTAAAGAGTAAAAAATCCTTAGAGATATTGAGAGGGTAGCTTTCATCCATGGTTATATTTAATTTGTGTTTTTACTCTAGAAAGATTTACTTGTCAAACATTGACTTACCCCTTGTTTCATTGGTTTCGAAATGTGGAGGAATGCTCCACATTCTGGAATGCTGAAAATGTCATTACAGTGATCACAATGGTTCTGTTGAGCGAGCCGAATTTCTATACCCATTACATCCAGTGCCTCAAATACTTCTCAGAATCTAGATTATGTGAACTCCAGGGGCCTCGGAGCAGGAGTAGAGGGTAGATGGAGAGCACAGAATTATTTCTGCTGCCCCAACTATCATGTCTGAACACTGCTTCAACATCATGCATTCAAAATTCCATGCTTCAGCAGCTCTTTCTGCCCACAGGTCCCATCCCTGTGGTTTCGTTAAAAACAAAACAACAACAACAAAAACCCCTTTGGCATCAAAAAGCATGTTCCTCATCTCTCGTCCAACAGAGAGGGGGTGTCTGCTTGCTCGAAGGCAAGGCTCTTCATTCCCTTTGACAGAAGGGTGTCACCTTGTGTGCTGCAGTGGGCCTACAACCCTCAGTGCCCAACCTTCTCCTGAGAACCGCACCCCACTTCTGCAGAAACACTGTCCCTCCGGCCAGGCTATATTCTGGCCATAGCTGTCCCCCAAGCGATGGAAATGGGTCTTCAGCAAGGATAATGGGAGACCACCCACCCTGGGATTTTCAGGAGGAGGGAAGATGAAGGGGAAAG
Source organism: Neogale vison (assembly GCF_020171115.1). Taxonomy (NCBI): domain Eukaryota; kingdom Metazoa; phylum Chordata; class Mammalia; order Carnivora; family Mustelidae; genus Neogale; species Neogale vison. Next base: position 289,989,296 of record NC_058091.1, read on the forward strand.
GGGAGGGAAAGAAGAGGGAAGAAGAGGAAGGAGGAAAGGAAGGGAGAAAAAGAACCAAGGAGGCTCCCTGATTCCAGTGATCCCTGAGGTTTGGCAGCGGCCATCCCCTTTAACAGGATCTGGGGTCCCGTGAGCCAAGACACTCCCCTTCTAGCCCAAGCTGAGTGTCCGTCACTTACCATCTAAGAGTAGAGACAAACCCTTCTCACCTCCTGGATCTTGCTCAGGCTGGCATCCCAGATGCCCCACGCAAAGGGGGCCTAGAACTTCAACAGCCTCTGGTGACTTGTACCTCTATCTGATCAGTTCATTTCTGATCAGGAGCCAAATTCTCTTCAGGGACCTACAGAAGGGCTGAACACAACAGATGACCTACCACATGTCCCTCCTCGAGCCCCTCGGTAAAGAAGAGCATTTTTATCATTCATTTGGCCATCAGGTGCTCCCTGCTCTGTTCTGCCTCAGGCAGCAGGCCCCCACCCACCCCTACCCGATGCACTCCCTCCACCCTTCACCTCTGCCGTCACCCCCAGAAGACCTCTGCAGGGGCCCAGTGTGGATCTTCAGGGCTATTTCCATTCTGAGCATGCTGCCCTTTGACCCTCCTACAGGAACCAGTCCACAATGGAAAGGATCACCCTGACCTGCGAATGTATAGCATTGAAACTATTTTAAAGCCCTCATGAAAGAAAAAGCCACTGTACCAGCTGGGTCCAAGAGGGACCCCACGCTGCTAACGAGGTGGACCTTACCCCCTTTGCTCCCCAGGGGACCTGGCTCCACAGAACTGAGGGTGGACCAGGGAGGGAGACAAGGAAGCTGCTCACCAAGCTGAGGCTAAGGATGAGTAAGAAAACAGCAGACAATGAGGAAGCTGTGCTGGGGTAAGGGGTGCAGGGCTGGGGCTCAGCTGGACCAGGAGGCTTCAAGGCCCAAAGATAAGCCCCCAGGCAGTTAATCCTTGAATACCAAAGATCTGGCAGGCAAACACCCTGTCACTCACCCTAATGTAGTCTAAACAGGACACCTGCGAGTGAAGCCGAACACACTGGCTGGATGGAGGTGCCCTACCCCAGGGGCTGTGCCTGCCTGGATCTGCCACACTTCGACACCCGTCAAGGGCACATGGAAAAGCCCCTGCAATCTTTTTTCATCAGCAGCCCTAGCCTGCTCCACGCCTGTGCCATATGGGACCAGGCTGGGCGGCGGTGGGGGAGGTGGGGAGCTAGCACCACCTGCCTAGTGAAGACTAAATGCAATACCCTGGACCTTTTATCTTTCAATTTCCAACCACTTTCTGTGTTTAGGGATAAGAAACAAACAGCATTAATATGGAAGATGGGAATGCTTCCATGAAAAGGAACAAGGATTAAACATGTCCCCCCATGCCCTACACGTCCACAGAGCCACGTACTTTGTACCTGATGCTAGGAAGGTTTACAGAGGGAAAATGTCATGGCTGTGCAAGAACTTGCAATTTAAGGAGAAAAATAAGAAACCTATACTGTCTTACTTGCTCATAGGCCCTGAAAAGCAACTATAGGCCAAGGACATAGGGATGGAGAAATGTGGCTCATACCCAAACCCACCTACAAGAGAAAGGTCTATGCAGATCAATGCCCTTGCACAAAAGCAGAGAGATACAGATTTGTCAACCCAAAACACAAATGTCCACGTGTAATCAGTTTTTGATAAAGCTATTCTGTTTCTCTAAAGAAATGCTAGAAGCTAAGGACAAAATCCCAGGTAACGGGTAAAGACTCAGGGAAGCTTCAGTGTATTTTCTGAGGGCATCTCCGGGGTCAGGTGGTACTAGGGTCAGAGGAACCACAAAAGGACATATTGTTTCGATCCAACCCATGTGGCTACTGAGCCGCTGAAATGAGCCTAGTGCAAACTGGTGTACTTGCTAAGTGGAAAACACAACGGATTTCCAAGACTTACTCTGAAAAGAGAATGTCGACTCTATCATTAAGAAGTTTTACACCAAATACATATTGAGAATGTTCTGGATACACTGGGTAAAATCACGTATTTCACTACAATTCATTTCATTTGTTTCTTTTGCCATGAGAAAGCTGAAGATGGCCCATGTGGCTTGTCCCTGTGGCTTGCTCCTATTGCTCTCAGGCCGTGAGGACTGAGTCTTCCTTCCAAGGCTGTGATGGCAGCAAGCACTTAGCACTAAGACAGCACTTGGTGTCCTACAAACATGGCAGGCGGAAAATGAAGCAGAAAATGTATGTTACCATGTCGTCATGCTCAACGTGCTTTTAATTTCATAAAATCTCCAACTCAGATCTAGTAAATACTCCAAGTTCTGACTTAAAAAGATTCATTCTGCCACGTGGAGAAGGAAGGGTGAACCAACGGTGTCATGTCACTCAAGACTGATGGACTTCTGGCAAACTCAACGAGTACACGCCTCCAACGGTCCAGAAAAGAGGTCTAGATATTTCCCTAGCAACAGCTGGATGCTTTTGCAAAGCACTTCCCAGGGGATTTAACTCACTCATCATTTCTTCATTGGAGGGCCACTGTCTTCATTGGAACCACAGCTTTATTGCTCTGTGCCTGGATTAGGACAGACACCAGACAAGTTGTCTGGAGAGACTGAAGAATTTGGGTTTTTTGGTTGTTGTTGTTTTTGAAGATTTTATTTGACAGATGAGAAAGAAAGAGAGCACAAGCAGTGGGAGCAACAAATGGAGAGGGAGAAGCAGACCCCCTGCAGAGCAGGGAGGCTGACAGGGGGTTCGATCCCAGGACCCTGGGGTATCATGGCCTGAGCCAAAGGCATTTGCTTAACCAACTGAGCCGCCCAGGTACCCCAAGATTGAGGAACGTGTTAATGTAATTGGGAATAAGATCGGTCACTACAAAAGAAAAAATACCTTCATCTTTTCCACATTACCTGGTGATGTAATAATAGAAGGGCTAGATGAAGGGGTTAGGATACAGGGACATATTATAAATGAAACAGAAGATGCCAGGCAGGTGTGTTTTTGTGACAGGGCAACCCGTCCTCATTGCTGTGGGTTACAAGGGCCCTTATAATCCTACTGGTTAGTCTCTCAGCACTTCTTTAAAGGTAGGCAGATAAGGAACGTGCTAACACTAGGAGGCAAAGTAACAGACACAAGAACTCTCTTTTACTTAAATGATGACTTTGCAAAATTTTTTCACTTCGCAATTTTTTTTTTTTTTTTTTTGCTATTTCATTATGAATGAGTCTTTACTCATTTAATGCTTCTACCCTTCGGAATTAGATGCTATTGTCATTATTGCTGGTTTCCAGATTAGGAGACTGCAGCCCAGAAAGTTTATTTGGTTAAAACGGCACAATTTATAAACGGAGGCTGGATTTCAACTCCGCTTCTGAACCCAAAACTCTGCTTCTGAGCCCAAGGCACTGGGCTGCCTATTAAATGCAACATTAGTAACAGGAAAAAATACACAGTGGAAAAAATGACAGTCTCTTCAATAAATGGTGCTGGGAAAACTGGACAGCTATATGTAGAAGAATGAAACTCAACCATTCTCTTACACCGTACACAAAGATAAACTCAAAATGGATAAAAGACCTCAACGTGAGACAGGAATCCATCAGAATCCTAGAGGAGAATATAGGCAGTAACCTCTTCGATATCAGCCACAGCAACTTCTTTCAAGATATGTCTCCAAAGGCAAAGGAAACAAAAGCGAAAATGAACTTTTGGGACTTCATCAAAATCAAAAACTTCTGCACAGCAAAGGAAACAGTCAAAAAAACAAAGAGGCAACCCATGGAATGGGAGAAGATATTTGCAAATGACACTACAGACAAAAGGTTGATATCCAGGATCTATAAAGAACTTCTCAAACTCAACACACACAAAACAGATAATCATATCAAAAAATGGGCAGAAGATATGAACAGACACTTCTCCAATGAAGACATACAAATGGCTATCAGACACATGAAAAAATGTTCATCATCACTAGCCATCAGGGAGATTCAAATTAAAACCACATTGAGATATCACCTTACACCAGTTAAAATGGCCAAAATTAGCAAGACAGGAAGCAACATGTGTTGAAGGGGATGTGGAAAAAGGGGAACCCTCTTACACTGTTGGTGGGAATGCAAGTTGGTGCAGCCACTTTGGAGAACAGTGTGGAGATTCCTCAAGAAATTAAAAATAGAGCTTCCCTATGACCCTGCAATTGCACTCCTGGGTATTTACCCCAAAGATACAGATGTCATGAAAAGAAGGGCCATCTGTACCCCAATGTTTATAGCAGCAATGGCCACGGTCGCCAAACTATGGAAAGAACCAAGATGCCCTTCAAAGGACGAATGGATAAGGAAGATGTGGTCCATATACACTATGGAGTCTTATGCCTCCATCAGAAAGGACGAATACCCAACTTTTGTAGCAACATGGATGGGACTGGAAGAGATTATGCTGAGTGAAATAAGTCAAGCAGAGAGAGTCAATTATCATATGGTTTCACTTATTTGTGGAGCATAACAAATAGCATGGAGGACAAGGGGAGATGGAGAGAAGGGAGTTGAGGGAAATAGGAAGGGGAGATGAACCATGATAGACTATGGACTCTGAAAAACAATCTGAGGGTTTTGAAGGGGTGGGGGGTGGGAGGTTGGGGGAACCAGGTGGTGGGTATTGTAGAGGGCACGGATTACATAGAGCAGTGGGTGTGGTACAAAAACAATGAATACTGTTACGCTGAAAATAAATTTTTTAATAAATAAATAAAAATGAAAAAAAAAATAAATGCAACACTAGTAAAAATAACAATTAAAAAAAAAATGTTGAGCCAAGAGACAACCTTTTTACTACTTAAAAATTTAGTTGCCTTTAAAGATGGAACAGTTCTCCGGTCTGCTGCTGGCACTCGCAAAGCTCCTTCTAAGTCTGAATGGATTGCCTTGAAAAAGGCATTCTTCTGGCTGTTGGCCCTCACACACATACCCCTGCCTCATTCCAGGGGAGGGTAGCATTTTTATTCCTTTGTCCTTTTCATTTGCAGAGCTTACCCGTGACAAGTACACTTAAAGAACTCACCAGTCAAAAAAGTCCTTTTCCATACAGCTTTCCTAAAGACACCAAGTCAGTAACAGACAAAATGTAAAAATGATTACAGACCAGCGAAATGGCTATTTTTAAACTCAGCTGAGCTGGTCAGCTACAGCTTTGGGTGGAGGTTTCCCTGTTTTGGCAACAATCTGGAAAAGCAGAACTTCTAGATACTTAGATGCTTCTCTAGGATTAGGTCATTTCTGCTCCTTAAGAAATTATTCTAATATCCTGTACAACAGCTCTTGCCAACACAGAAATGAAATATGGCAATTCTTCAAAATTAAAAGCACCAATATCATAATAAAAGCAGAATCCTACCACCCATCAGCCAGCCAGCCAGGAAGGAGGCAGGGAGTACAGGTGCTATTTCTTCGGAAAGCCAAAGTCAGGAGCAGCCGGGGCCAGCCGCAGGCTGCCGCACCCCCCCAGCCCGATGCTGATATCTCCAGGATAGGCTGAGCAGTCCGCTCTGTCTCCCTCTGCCACCTTGGATATAAACATCCACTTGCCATGGAATCAAATGCGCTTTGTTCCAAGGGGGATGCACTTAAAATAATCAGGGGTTGTTTAAAGAAGAGGAAGAAAGCAAGCTTGTCGCCAAACAAGACACAAACAGTAACACAGCCATCAACAGATGGGCCGGGAGACAGGCGGGGGATAGGAGTCATTTTGAGGAGATCTCTCTTTCTGGCTTCCGGAGGCTCTGGAGGAAAGGGATAGAAAAGGTAAACAAACGGCACACCAAACATGGTGTAAAGTAGCACAGCACAGAAAGAATCTAATTAGGGAGGATGTGGTCAAGATTGCTGAATGGATGTCTCTAGGATGTTAGCAGCAGAAATAGTTTTTCCTTTAAAAAATGTCCTAGGGAATCCCAAATGATATATGGAGATTGGTTATAGTTTCTCTGCCTATATTTTAAATAGTTTTTCCAATTTAAAAAAAGCTCCTAGGAAAGAAATGTGAAACTTTTTTTTTAATCAGGGGAGAGAGAGGATATAGCTCCTTGCCCTGCCCCAAATCTAAGTCTACAAAAACGAAGATGCAAGAAGGTTCTGAGAGCCCTGGAAGCAACTTGCTCCCATGATGAATGTGGACTGGGTGGGCCTGAAAGGAAATTCGGCTGGAGAGAATGGTAAGCTACTCACCACCACCCAAGGTGGCTCATGCAGGACCTCAGGGCCCTGGCCTGTTTTTTAATTTTGGCTGCCTTTTTCTGGGGGCAGCGTTGTGGGGGAGCACTCCACTGTCCATGAGCCTTTGCCTCCCGAGTTCCTGCATCCTCTGGGTGGCTGGAAAGAGACCACTCCAAGCCATGAAATGACTACAGGTCATGATCATCCATGGCCGGTTAGTGCTCTTTCATTTTTGAAAAACAATCCATCACCAGCATGTCAACTTTCATAGAAGGAGATGGTCAAATTACATGAGCAGTCTTGTCCAATTAAGAGACGCAGCACAGACACTAACTCACTGACAAAGCCTGACAAATATTTGTTCATGGGATTTTCGCTCAGCAGTATGCTAAGGAACTGGGTTCTGGTCCCTTCTGACCTTCAGATCCCTGCTCAATGCCATCTGCCGGATCTGGGATTCCCCACTGGTCTCCAACCCAGCTTATCCAAATCTATACCAGTCTTCTTCACAGAGATCAACCAGAAAACCAGAATTAGCTACACAGAGGACCCCCAAGGTCACGGTCTGCATCAGAGAAAGATAGAAAAGGACGTTTAGAAGCTCTGTGCCCTAAGCAGCCAGAGTGAAGATTTATCTCGCTCTGCCTCTTACTGTGTAACTTTCTAAGGGGTCATTTCTCTTCCCTAGGCCTCAGTCGAGCTATGAAATGAGTTCCCCCATCACTAACACTCTGCCTTACTATAGTGCAATGCCAATGTGCTAGCCTGGTTCAGACGGTAAGCTCCAGGACAGCAGATTATCACCCTTCACCCACGGATCTTCCAACACTGTTTCCATCAACAGGGATTGTGCACAGGAAATGGGACAATGAGTAAGACCAGCCTGGACCCCCAGAAGCGGGTAACCTAGGAGCACAGTGCAGAGCAGAGAAGGTGCTCAATTCATTGAACAGACTGGTTTAATTGCATTAAACTGGTTTAATTGCATCACTTGCCCAGTTAACAGGCAGGTACGTATTCCTTTGGGCCCAATTTATGACTGAAGAGACTGAGGAGATCACCTCCAGTGGACAGTGACTGAAGGAGCTCCCTGTGCATGGCTAACAATGGCAGGACCTCCTTCCAGTGTCTGCTACCTTCCACGGAAGAATTTTCTCTGGAAGAGCAGGCTTCCAGCTGAGGGTCAGCTTCCCAACTAGGAAACGTGGCCCTGTCTCCCTCCGGTTTCTTGGAGGCAGCCCCATCAAGCTGGGAGGCCAAGATGAGCAAAACAGAGCATGCTGGGAAGATTTCCTCCACCAGACAGACCCCAGATTTATCCTGGGAGCTTAGGAGTATTGTTAGGCAGAGCCCCGGGATGTCTTCATTCCCCACTACAACAGCCAGGAAAGAAACTATTGCCACAGGAAAGCAGAAGACAGTGGAGGCCCAACCCTAGACCAAGAAACAGATTGTCCTTGGGGTGAGAAACTCAAGACCCATCCTTAGAATTCATCAGATCTCTGTGAAACAGTCAGACTACCCGTCCCCACAGGACTTCTGAATGCCATTCTGTTGCATCCAGTAGAAACGGTTCCTAAAACTGGTCAGTGGTATGTCAGTGGGTTGGCAGTGACTGGTTTTCCAACTGAGGGTATAATTCTGTTCACTCATGTAGGACAGGTTATCAGATATGGTGATCATCCCCATATGGTGACACGTGACAGAAAACAGACCCCTAGTAATTGTACTGCTCATGCTTAAGACATGTAAAGGTAAACAGCATACATTTGATAAGATTTTCTAAGTCTTTTCATAGATTTTGGGCTTTTAATCTGGAGAGCCCAAAGAGGTTCGTAAATGGGCTTTTAACACAGGGAGTTCTGTGCTCTTGAAACTGACAAAGACTATGAATGTATAGCATCACTGCATATGAGCAAATTTCTCCCTAGGAAAAACAGTCCAAAACCTGTTGTCAGTTTTGCAAGTGTCCACCTTTGATCCAAAAACATTAGAAATCACTGCTAGATGGCCTTCCCCAATTTGCAAAATGGACTCCTCTTGGAGGAAAACACTTCACTCTGTGCTGCCCTAGAGCGAAAGGAAGCCGCTCAGCCTTGTACTCCTCACCAGTGAGCTCTGCCAGAGTTTCTTTTTGGGCTGAGTTTCTATCCCTGCAGCCAGCAAAAAGAACTGGACAGATGTAGTGAACAGAGTCTAGTAGATTGCTGCTATGGCTTTTTTTTTTTTTTTTGTCACTTAGCATTTTAAAAAGAAAAAAATAAAACATTTTGGATTCAACGGAATTCATCTAGAAACCATAAAAGAAAAAAGCAAAGAGAAGCCTAACTTTGTTCCTTGCCAATCACAATACCTAAGAGGGATAAGAAAAGTTGAGTTGCAGTATAAAAAAGTAAATAAATGATTGTGAGGGAAATGGATACAATAGAAGAATTGCTTATGTTAGGTTACTTGGTAATAAACTTCTGTGTTTACTAAGTGTCAATTTAAGGAAAAAAAAGAAAAAATTTGTTTTCATCCACTGTACAAGTGACCTTCTTGGACTACAAGAAGCTTCTCTCACAATCAGATTCTGATCATTAGAAGGAGATGAACAAATCAGGAGCAACTCCAAAGGCTTCCCCTTGCCCAGGGGTGACCAATGGTCGTGGTATTTATACAGCATGTCACTGTATACCCAGTAAACACCATTTCCTACAGAAGAAACTGAACCAGATAGCAGGTTGGGTTAGACCAGGTGACCCACAACCCATACCCTGCTGGAGAAGCAGTCAAAACACAACGTGCAGACTCATCCTAAGGGGAGATAACAAAGCCTTAGAGAGGTGAAATGTCTTTACTTTGGGAAAGAGGAGACCTTTGGGAAAGTCTTCTGAACTTCAACCTGCATCTTGCTAACTACCTCCATGCCTCTCCTCTGCCACTGGATCATTAAATTCTAGACAAGGACAGCTAAATATCTGAAGACCTCCAGGGGAAGCTTTATGACCCGTGTGTGTGTGTAATTCAATAAACGTTAGTCACTTCCTATGTGACAGACACTCTACTGGACACATGGAACACAAAGCTGAAGAATGAAGCAGACTTCCCTCCTTCAAAGAGAAGAATTTGTTTTGAAACATATAGTTAAGTCTGTAAAGTTACTTATTAAAATACTGAGTAAAGGGTGGACTTGGCTTCTGCTCAGATCCTGATCTCAAGGGCTGGAGATCCAGCCCCACCTGGCCCCTGCATTTGGTGTGGAATCTGCTTGGGTTAGAGAAACCCTCTCCCTCTGCTCCTCCCTGCCCCGTCCCCCTGCACTCACACAGGCATGCTCTCCTATTAATGTTAAAAAAATAAAATAAAATATTAAATGTACTGATACCCATCAATGAGTCTGATGTCAAAGACTAGCTTTCTCTTCACTGTAGATGGCTGGAGTTGAGAAATTGATGGCTGATTAACAATCCTTCTCTTTCATTAAACCACCTGTACTTTTCAGTTCATGGGTAGTGATAAACCAAGAACAAGATAAATCATGTAGCATCTTGACAATAAATAATTGTAAGCTTACAATTTTTAGCTTAAAGTTTAACCCTCTCTCGGTCCAAAATAAACTGATTTCTTTCAATATAATTTTATTACAAAGGATACAGTGGTTGTATTTTATACACTAGTGATTTTTTTTAAAAGGATACCATCAGTATCATATACCCATATATTTCATAGGGAAAAGAAACCTGGACTCCTTTTCCCTATCCACCCACTTAAAATACACCCGAGAGGCCTTTGATATATTTAGCTTTGTTTTGTCAACTCCTATATTCATCACGCAAGGTACAGAAAACTCAGTTGGCTTCTAGCATAATAACACATGACACTAGAACAGTGAATGTTTTGAGTAACAGTAGTTAAGGATTTTATGACGTGACAATTTTTTAAATTTTCCTGGGGACCCTACTATATACTGGTTGCTTCTGATCTTCAGATTAAGATCATCTTCCCACCCCACCCCGCCCCCCCAAAAGACCTCACTATGAATGTACTGTCAGCAAAGATGAGTATACCCCATACAAAGAGTTCAGAGAAGTATGCTCTCTAGTCCTAGAAATTCAGGGTGGTTGGCATTACTTGAGACCACTGTGGGGCTGTCTGGGCAGCTGCCGTGTGGCATGCAGACAGTCTTCCACATTTAAAATGTTGGAAAGCGAAGTTATCGAGAAGAGGAAAGATGGGTGTGCTTCCAAGCGTCATGTTACTTATGGTATCTTCTGAATTCAGTTGGCAGGAAAAATGGACAAGAACTTTGTAGGATAAATCACATCTAAAATGGAGTGCTTTCTTTATAAGATGTTCTGTCGTTTATCCTGATGGCACCAGTAAATACGACCTCTTAGGGGGACCCCCCTTACAGCTGTGGGGCCGCCTGCACCATGGAGGATTTCCCAAAATGTACTGAAAGAGAAATTCTAAGTAGAAAAACACACAAAGAGCATTATATTCATTCGTACATCTGAGGAACTCCTGTCTGTCAACATGGCCCTAGGCACGAGGACTATGGCAGTGAACAAGATAGACAGAGTTCCCGTCTTCGCTGAGTTTCTATTCTACTAAGGAGACTAATACAGATCAAAATATACAGCGAGCTAGAAGGTGTTAGGTGCCATGGAGGGGTCGGGGGAGAAATCAGAAGAGGGGCGGGGTGTGCTGGAAGAGGTAGCTAATGGGACAGACACTTGAGTAAAGCCCAGGGGGACTGAGTGACACAGCCATGGAGATGATCTAGGGGCAGAGTGGTCCAGACAGTAGGACAGCAAACCCAAGGGCTGAGGCAAGAATGTGCCTGGAAACTTGAAGAAATAATGAGGAAGCCAGAGTGTTTAAATGCCTTAAACTGCTTCCAAATTAAAGGGTTATAATTTGGGGCAAAATGTCAACACATTTCATAAACTCTCCAGGTAAGCTTTCACAAAGGCATGTCTCTGCTCTAACTAATGTCACCAAGCTTGAGAAAATGAGAAAGAGAGGGCTGAATGGGTGATCCAGGGTTATGCTGCTAGTGATGCCTGAGAAAACACTTGGGAACAAGTATCCCAAACTCAGCCCCACAGTCCACCTCATGCTTCACCTTTACCATTAAGAGGCACTTTTCTTACTCAAGAAAATATAAATTGTGAAAACAAAACAAAATAATCCGACTAACACTCTTAGAGCTAAAAAAAAAAAACAAACCAACAACGGATCAAATTCACTTTTTTCATTCAACAGGTAAGCAAGAGAGACCCTATGTACACCCTACATTTTTGTTGAGGAATGAAACAATAAACACTGCATTACCTAGACCCCACCTGCCAGCAATGAATGGGATAGGTGTAGAACAAACAAATCTCTGATGTTTGTAATAGCATCGTAACCCTAAAAAATAAATAAATAAATAAAGTCTTTAAAAATGGAAAACAGATCGACTGCCTCAACTGTCCTTAGCAGAAAAAGTGTAACAGTGAAAAACTGGAAAGCAAAGTTATCGAGAAGAGGAAAGATGGGTGTGCTTCCAAGCGTCGTGTTACTTACGGTATCTTCTGAATTCCTCTTGGCAAAGGAATTCATATACTAGGATTTATTCATACACTGGAATTCTCTGTAGCCCCTAAAACAAATTAAGAGCTACATGCCCTCAAAACAGTGACAAATTTAAAAATGCAAGCAGTATATAGAGAGGGAATTATGCCTTTTACTTAGAATATGAAATACACAAGCTCACAGATAATGCTTATGAATAGAGAATATACCAAAGTACCAAAACATGTTTCGAAACTGTGCACTAACTTCACTTTAGAGGTCACCTGGGAACGGAGGAAGTGGAGGAGGGATGGGAAAAAAATTTCAGTTGCAGTTTACTTTTATTAAGGGAGATATGAAGCAAATATGGAGCTATTAGCAACTTTTTTTTAAATTAGCAACTCTTAAACACAAGTAGTATCTATTATGCATGTGTGAAATATTTCATATTCATTTTTATTCTGAAAGGAAAAAGGAAGAGACAAATTTCCTCCATCATATTCCATTAACTGCAAGCCACGTTTCCTTAACCTCAGTTTCTCCACCTGTAAAATGGAGGTGATGCAAGGCGTACCTGCCTCGAAGAGGCTTTTGGACACAGCGCCTCAATGTCAGGGGCACTATCATGTCCCCACAGAGTCTCCATGGCCCAGCATCCACTCACTCTATTCAATTTCACAAACAGTAATAAGATTTTTTCACAATAGGGTTACAACCCCCCCACCCCCCCCACCCCCGCCAAAGCCATAAAACAAGTCTAAGGCATGCAAATGCTACAATAAATTAATGAAGCCTTTCCAACCAGGGCCTGGCAGAATGACTCCCTCAAACAACAGTGGCACGAAGGGCCATTCTGCCATCATCTCTGCCAGAGAATACAGCACTGACATTCACAAGTGCATCCATGGAGTCGGCTTCAAGAGGCGTGCCCCTTGGGCACGCAAAGAGATCTAGAAATCTGCCATGAAGGAGGTGGGAACTCCAGATGTGCTCATGGACCCCAGGCTCAACAAAGCTCCCTGGGCCAAAGGAATAAGGAATATCCCATACCGCATCCATCTGTGGTTGTCCCCAAAAATGATACGAGGATGGGGATTCACCAAACAAGCTGTACACGCTGGTTACCTGTGCACCTCTCCCCACTTCCAAAAATCTACAGACAGTTCAGGTGAATGAGAACTAATCGTCGATTGTCAAATAGAGGTATCAAAAAAAAAAAAAATTAGTGAAGCATTTCAATGAATGGAAATGAAAAAACCCAGGATCCCCCAGCACAAGACTACCTCTCCCAATTCGTGTTGCACAAGCACTGGTTAAAAATCATAAGAACTGGATAAACTTCCTCACTTTAAAGTCTATGCTCTTACAAAAGCCCAAGGGGGAAAAAAAGATACCGGTTAGGCATCATTAAGAACAGAGATCAGATTACATCCATCAGCAATCAAACTCCCAGCCACACCTGTGAACAGGTGGAAGCCAGAGCAATCAAAACCCAGCCTCCCTGTGATACACCAGCTCTTCTCCAACTTAGTTCAAACCACAAGGTGAGGCTCTCCTCTCTAGAGGAGCTTCTGCTGAGCCCGACTGATGGACAAACCAGCTCCTCCCCTTCGGGCCCTTACAGTTCGGAAATCACGTTCTCCAGAAAACTGGCAACGGTTCCCTATCCCAGCCAGCTTGGTAGTCTCCTCTCCCAGAAGGAAAACGGAGACCCAAGCAAATCACCTGTGCGCCTGCGGCCCCGAGAACCCGCTGGTCGTGGTGCGCGGCCTTGAACTCCAGATACGCCCTGACTGCTGGAAGTAAAGTTGCACGGACCGGGGTTCCTCGGAGCGGCGCCAGCCTGGACCTATATAGCCCAGGCTCCAGCCCCTGGGAGGCCACTTGTAACTCCTCCCTTTCTCACTGGTCTCCATCTGTCCCGTCAGTTGGCTGCCTTCCTGGGCTTTGAGACCCCTCCACAAAAGGGGAGTGTGAGGTCCAAACGCAAAGGAGAGCGTGTACCAGGGGGCAGCAGGAGAACCCTAAAAACTGCAGAAACTAAAGCACGGCCACAACCTGCCTGAGCCGGCGGCTAAGGGGACGTGGGATGGAGAGGATACCCACCCACCTGGGCAGAGGCTGGGGTAGATGGCAGGCGGGCGGGCTCCCCTCTCCCGAAGTCCCAGCTGCCCCGAGTCGGCCCCAACTCCAGCATCCCGCCACCCCACCCCGAAAATGCGGAGGGGAAAAGGACACAAAGAGCGAGGGGCACTAGCAGGCCCACACCCCCGGGCCCGCCGAAGGGCTCCCCAGAGTCAGAAAAGGAACAATAGCAGACCCTCGGTCGCCGGATCCACCCGGAGTCTCCCGCTTGCGCCTCCCTCCCCAGCTCCTCCAAGTTCTGCGCGGAGGCGGCTCGAGCCCAAGAGCGCGGCGCCGGGAGGGGGGCGGCGCGGGCCGGGCCAGGCAGGTAGGACCCGGGGCTGACTCCGCGCCCCCCAGCACACCGGCCCGGCTGGCCATTCATTCCCGCCCGCGCTCCCTCCGCCGCCCCTGCCCCGCGCCCTGCAGCCGCCGGCCCGCGAATGGCGGGGGTCGGGCAGGAGAAAAGCCCGCTCCCAACTTGGCCCGGTCTTCCCTCTGACTCGGGTCCCCACAGCCTCCCCGCCCTCCGCAGACAGTCGGCGGCCGGCGGCAGACAAGGGAGCGGTGGCGGGACCCTCGCTGCCAGCCCGCTAAGCCGCTCCAGCGCCCGGCGCGCCGCCCCTCGCCGCGCCCCAGACACAAAGGCGGGGCGGCGAGCCGGGACCCCGCTCCGGGGAGCCTCCCCGACTCTCGGCGCCGCGCACTCACCCCATCGAGGCGGAGGCTCCAGGGACCCGCCGGCTGCGCCACTCCGCCCGCCGCTTCCCCAGGAAAACGCGGCCGCCGGGCTCGCTTCCTGCTCGGCTTCCTGCGCCTCGGTCCCTCCTCCTCCCCCCACAGCAGGGGTCAGTGGGCGCCGCGGCTCCCGGGCTGGGCCGACGGGGCGGGGGCAGCGGCAGCACCACCACGTGGCCGCCCGGCGCCGGCCCCCGCCGACCTGGATCCCGCGGGAGCGAGAAGGGAGGTGCTCGCCTCTCCCCTCCCCTTCCACCCCGCGCGGCCCCAAATTCCGCGAGTCAGGTGACCCGGCCCCGCGGCCCGGCCGGGACCTGCGGGAAGTGCTGGCGGCCGCCGCCGCCCCTGCGCCCGCACGCCCCGGGCGTTCCTGGCTGACTTCTAGTCTCCGGGGCTCGGGGACCTTTGCCCGCGGCTGTGCTCCAGCATCATCACACCTGAAGTCCGTGGGCAGCGCCCGCGCTCGAACCCCAGGGCTTGGGACCGGTGCGATCCCGAAGACTGTTCCTCTCTGGGCAACTTCCACAGCCGTCTGTGGTCGTCGGGGTGTTTTATAAAAAGGCACGGATCCGAGCGCCTTCTTCACCAGCCAGATCGGTTATGCTTTCCGGAATTACTGAACAGAAAGTAAAGCAGATTCCGCTCCTTCTCCGGACGGACCGAACGGTCGGGTGGAGGGACCGCTAGCACTCATCAGGTGGCAGAGAAAGTGCCCGCGTGAAGCTGGGAGACATCGACCGCGGGGCCGAGAGGCACGGATGGGGGACGCCCCCCGAAGTCGCGTCTGGGATGCGGGCTGGGGAGGCCTTACCCACCGCCCCACCCCAGGCTCCCCGCGGCGTCTCCCTCTGCTCAGCCCTCTAAAACCGGCGTTTGAATCTTAATGGACTCCTGTGATTCCAAGGATTTCAAAATTTCCAACCTACTCTTTTAATGTAGGACGGCTTTTCGATTCGTTCTAGTCAGGCTAACCAGCTCTGGCTTAGAAAGTCCTTATTCACCAAAGCCCCTCCCTTCTCCGGGTTAGCTCTGCATCCTTACCCAGGGCAGGAAGCCTTTTACAATAAATGACAGTCTTTTTTGGTGGGATCCACAGTTAAGTCAGTTGAACTTAAGAAAGGAAGGAAGGAAGGGAGGGAGGGAGGGAAAAGAAAGAAAAGAAAGAAAAATCTGTTCCAATGGAAGTGAAATTCACCCTAACAGTTGAGTGTCTAAGGTCTTGGTTGCATCTTGATGGTCTCCTCCTTAGAATTTCTTTGTCTCCCCCCTCCCCAAGGGAACAACCTGTCTTAGCTTTAACAGGTTAATTCTCAAACACGGAGCAAAAGCTCTGTAACTGTGAACTGTGAAGGAACCCTAGCATGGTCTTTCCTAAATCATACATCAGAGATTCTTTTGAAAAGGGATGAATAGCCCATTTCGAGCAAAGCAGACAGATTGCCCTGTCCTTTATGCCTCTGGAATAAAATGGCAGTCTGAAAAGAAATGTGAGCTGCCAAACTTCTGGTTTGTTTGATGCTGGCCATTTCTACCGCACAGTTTTTCACTATAGTTGATATTAATGCTGTGACACTGAGGGGGAACGAATATGGTCACTTGTGTGTTTTCTGTTCTGAGCTCAGTCTCCAAGCAGGGACAGTCTCCAAGCAGGTACAGGGCTCACCACGCTATCTTTGAAAGTGAACATGTATGTATTTATAGGAACAACTGACTAGTTGGAGGAATTTAGTATCCAGCAACATTAAACAATAATTCTTTTTTTCTTTTGCTATTACACCGCCACTGTGCCCTGTCCCGGCCACTTACCTCGGAACTTACCTGCCTGTGTCGGCTCTGTGGCTCTCCGTGGTGGCTTTTGTGCTTATTCTCCTTGATTTATAATCCCACCCTTAGACATCAGCAAGTCCAACTCTGGGTGTGGGGTTGCTGTAGAGGGAAGGACTCTTACAGTTAGGCTGATATGCCATGATTCTTTTCCAAATCCTTCCTTCCCTGAAACTCAAACATCTCCTTCACATGAAGTTTTGCCACCTACCAGAAGACTTGATGGCCAGCTACAGGACTGAACACAGTCTTCTCATAGGTTTGGTTTGCTTTTTCCCCAGGCCTTTTAGAAATGCTAACTCATTCAGGATACATTCACACCCTTTAACAGAGACTAGGCCCACGTAAAAAGGTTTGAGAGAAGGCAATAAGAATGAAATGATAATCTAAACTGCAAAGAGAGTTGTTAAAACCATTCTTGGGAGGAATAGCATGTTGTATTTTAATAGGTGAACTGCCATCAAACCAAGGTAATAAGAACAAAGCAACCATGTTTCCTGCTCCCTCTTATATTAACTTGCCTTTTGAACTTCACCAAGTGTTTGAACCTCTCCTGGTCCCATTTTCCCAATCAGTAAAAAATAGCATGGAACTACATGGCTTCTGAGAATTTTTTTCAGCTTTAACATCCTAAGCCCATTCTCTTAATCTGAGGAGCCATCGCCAACAGTATTGTCTTTACATTCTATGGCAAAGCATCCTTCTTTAATTGCTCTAACAGGTCAATCTTCTCATAGTTACAAGATTGTAAAAATCCTGCCATCCAGGATTTAGCAGGACCCATTGAAAGGAATTGATTGCTAGAACCAAATTTTCATTTTTGAAATTTAAAAAAATATCACAACCCGGGCACCTGGGTGGCTCAGTTGGTTGGGCGACTGCCTTAGGCTCGGGTCATGATCCTGGGGTCCCCGGATCGGGTCCCACATTGGGCCCTCTGCTCATCAGGGAGCCGGCTTCTCGCTCTGCCCCTTGCCCCTTTCATGCTTGCTCTCTATCTCTCAAATAAATAAAATCTTTAGAAAAAAAAATATCACATCCCTCTTTCTTGCTGCTTCATCCCTTATCTTTTTTGTCCCTCCCCACATTAGGAATTTCTTAAGTCTGGGGAACCAGGGCTCAGACTAGTTGCAATAGTAAGAAAATGTCCCTAACAGAGGAAATAGAGGTAGGTACCACACCAAAAAGTAACCCTTTGCTTTACTTGGCTTTTGGTCAGGATCTGACTGCACTTCTGGGTCTCGTTAGAGGCAGCGTGATTTACAGGAATGTGACGAAATTGGCTCCAGTCCAGAGAGTGGAACAAAAACACAATCAGAAGGTTGGAGGAGATGATCTGCAGAAAAAAAAAATTCATACAAAAACCACTTTTTGTATTTTCTTTGGGATGTTTCCAAATAGGAAACTGTGACATGGGAGAAATTAATAAAACAACTTTAATATAGCATCTTAATAACTTAATAAGGCCATAATAATAAAGTAGACTAGAAACACTGAGCACTTGAAATGTCATTAGTCCAAATTGAGATGTGCCATACATGCAAAAAATATACCATATTTCAAAGACGTAAGATAGAGAACAGAAGTATCTCACTAATAATTTTTATATTAATTACATATTGAAGTGTTACTAGTTTGGATGTATTAGGATAAATATATTAACACCAACTTCACTCATTTCTTTTTACCTTTTTTAAGATTTTATTTTTAAGCAATCTGCATACCCAAAGTGAGGCTTAAACTCACAACTCTGAGATCAAGTCACACACTCCATCAACTGAGCCAGCTGGGTGCCCTTTGTTTTACTTTTTAAAATGTGGTTAACTAGAAAGTTAAAAATTACTCCTGTATTATATTTCTGTTGGATAAAACTACTAAAGAGTTTGAAGTTAGCATCTAAGACACATTTAGCATCTACTCCATACGACGTATTTTTCTAAGTGTTATTTACAGAACTATGGTGGCCACATACTTAATTATTCAATCTGGGACACTTTTGACACTTTATTTTATTTTAGTTATGTATTTGACAGAGGGAGACTCAGCAAGAGAGGGAACACAAGTAGGGGAAGTGAGAGAGGGAGAAGCAGGCTTCCTGCTGATCAGGGAGCCCTATGCCGGGCTCAATCCCAGGACCCATGGGGTCATGTCCTAAGCTGAAGCCAGATGCTTAACAACTGAGCCACCCAGACATCCCCACTTTTGACACTTTTCAGATGAAAGGGGGCAGGAAAATTCCAAACCAGCCAGGATACAAGGACAAAAAGCATAAACTGGTATTGTCCTGAGCAATCTGAGATGGAAGGCCACCCTAATGTTAGGTCATTTAATCTTTATATTGGGGAGAAAAAAATTTCTCTGCCCTTCAAAGTCCTTCTAGCCAGTCTAAGAATCAAACAGACATGAGACAGATTAACAGGAGGAAATCACATTTAGTTTTGGACATACAGAGAACCCCCACAGGCGTAAAATTCCAAGACAGCCAGATAACACAAGGTTTCTATGAGCTAAGGAGAGGGGTAGGAATCTGAGGACACAAAAGAAAGGAAGACCACTAGAAGGAACGTGAGAGATGACATTTTGAAAACAAGGCTGTCGTCTTATGCAGCTAAGTTTCTTAGGTAAAGAGGAATCTCTGTTAATAACTCTCTTCCTGGTACAGGCAGGCAGTTGAGGGGGAGGTAAAGGGCTTTTCCTGAATCTGCTGGGTTTTTACCGCTTTTGATTCAAAATAATCTTTACACTGGGGCGCCTGGGTGGCTCAGTGGGTTAAGGCCTCTGCCTTCGGCTCAGGTCGTGGTGCCAGGGTCCTGGGATCGAGCCCTGCGTCAGGCTCTCTGCTCAGTGGTGACCCTGCTTCCCTTTCTCTCTCTGCCTACTTGTGATCTCCGTCTGTCAAATAAATAAATAAAATCTTTTAAAAATAATAATAATAATCTTTACACCAAAGTGCTCCATCTTAGGGCTGCCTGTCCTTGGCTCCTGTGGTTATATCAATCCTGTAAGTCCCATTATTATCCCTTCTGGGCACTTAAGGGAACCAGAGCACAGAGAGATTAAGTAACTTGCCTAAAGTCCCACAGCTAACGACAGTGTTGAGTTTCAAATTAGGGCAGTCTGGCTCTAGAACCTTCATTCTTGACTGCTGTCCAACACTGCCTACTAAACAAAGACCTACTACAGATCAAGAGTTTAACAGATGCAAGGCTCTTCTTAATACAGAAACTTGGATGGAGTATTAACCTATTTTTATAGATGTGGAAACTGAGTTTCACACATATCCGGTAAATTGCCCAAATCACAGAGCCAGAAAAGTGGCACCAAGAGTCATAGTTTGGGATGCCCAGCTCCAGAGTGGTCCCCCTAACCACTACTCCATATTGCCCTCAGGCCACGACAATTTATAGACCAGTTATGTATTGATCTCATGACTTCTCCCAATTCTGGCAGAGGCCTGGATAAGAGGACTGGAACCCAAGCGAGATCAACTTTAGAACAGGCAACAGGCACCAAAAGCTCAGTCTTGGTGGTCTCTCCTTTCTGAGAAGAAACCTTTTAAGATAATCTAAATAGCCATTCATGCCACCAAGTTGGCTGTTCTTCTGTGCATGTCAGAAATTCCAGAAAATACTCTCCCTTTAAAGCAGTGGAGGAGGGCATCATGAGGAATTCAAGAACATTGAGAAGGCAGTTACTTAGTTAGCAGAAGACTAAGAGAAAAAGTATTCATGAAGCTCCACAGGCACAAGCAATAATATGGGATGTAAATCCATGGGTTTGCCGGGTGCATATTTTCTTTCTTCCTTGGCAGTGGGTTGTAACTTTGTCAACCTGTTAGAATTACCTGTCTTTAAAAAAAATCACCATTTGCCTGGGCCCCATACCCTAGGATACTGATTAAAGTGGCCTGGTGTGGGACCCAGGAATTGTGTTTTTGTTTTGGGGGGTGTGTTTTTGTTTTTGTTTTTGTTTTTAAGATTTATTGAGAACGCGAGAGCAAGCGAGAGAGAGAGAGAGAGAGAGCACAATGGGAGAGGCAGAGGGAGGAGAGAAGTTCTCAAGCAGACTGTGCTGAGCATGGAGCATCGAGCCATGCAGTGTTCCATCTCACAACCCTGAGATCACTCACTACCTGTGCCCAAACCAGGTGGGACGCTTAACTGACTGGGCCACCCGGGCGCCCCCAGGCATTGGTATTTTCTATTCTCTCCCTAGGTTATCATAACGTAGGGCCAGGCTTTACTGGCTGTTGCAATCATGTCTGGAGCACCCCATTCTTGGTTTAGCATTACCAACAAAAATGAGGTTAGGTGAGCGGGCAGGGATGGCTCTAGCAATGGGCCTTGCAAAAGTCAATGCTCCAGAAGGATTTCTTGCCAGAGTGATTCTAAACCAAGCCACTGTTTTTCTTGGCCTGGGACACTTGTTTTCTGTTACGGCATTAAATCTGAGCTCCAAGATTTTTGTCGTGTTCATTGAGATCAACGTCTGCCAATGAGACGTTTTAATTCATGTTCCTTCCTTATCTGAATGGTGTACCCATAATAAATCTGGGTACTACTTTTGCTGATGAGTTATTTGGCATCTGTTACAGCTTCTTGCTCGTGTTTTTCAAAGGCATTGTGGCCACTTAGCTTCTGTTATTCATTTTCACTTTTGCATTTGTGTTTGTTCTCTTTAAAATCCTTGGTAGATGACATGTAGATGGCTTGTTGTTCTCAAGATCAGTCTTCCAACTATGCGAGTGAACACATTTTTAAGATTCATTTTCCACAGCAGACTGTTAATGCTTAAGATATATGACTACAGTACTGTGAAGATATTTAACAAAATTCCACAAGTCCTTTGTTTGTTTTGCCTCGATACAAATTCCTCCACTATCCAAATATGCACCTTAAACAGGTTTCTCGCATTCAGGATGGAGGTTCTCCTAAGGTAAAGTTATCATTCTTCCTTTGCCTTTGTTTTTCTAAGACAACCCCATAATGCATTGTTCTAGACTTCCTGTTTGAGTTTCAGAACAAGAAGATTCAGATCATGAAAATGTTTTGGACTGTCCTGTGATATGCCAGAAGAGAAGAAAAAGATGGAATTGGGGAGCCAGAAAGATCACAGTGTAAATACTCCCTCAAAAGAGATGAAGTAGGACAAGGA
The DNA here is from genome assembly GCF_020171115.1 of Neogale vison. Classification (NCBI taxonomy): domain Eukaryota; kingdom Metazoa; phylum Chordata; class Mammalia; order Carnivora; family Mustelidae; genus Neogale; species Neogale vison. The sequence goes on from NC_058091.1 coordinate 290,010,897, forward strand.
AAGTCCACAGAATCCACAGAAGCCAGTAAAAGCAGGGAAAAGGCTGTGGTGACTTCCTCCCTTGGATTCCTAGAACCCTTAAAGCACAAATGCCAAGAAAACAAATTGGTTTCATAATAATAGACCAATGGACAGGAGGACAGCAGAGTTCTGGTGTTAAGGATATCGAGGTCACTGTTGGCCACCCAGAGGGGAGTTTCTTCTTTAGAATTATGTAAAAAGGAAGGAAACTTTGGAGGCCATTTGAGAGAACCAGAAGACTAAGTTGGCACTGAATTAGTCTGGGAAATTTGCCACCAAAAGACCTAAGGGTCATGGACAAAGAGAAGGAGGTGGAGGTCTGAGTCGGTCTCATATTTGCTTTGTGGGCTTCTGGGAAGTATTTTAAAACATTTTTATTTAAATGGTGACCTTGAGGACTCTCCATTCACATCCAACAAAACTCGCTCATATTAAGAAATATAAATTATGAGAACATTCAGTGTGTTTCTTCTCATCCTGATTCTCCCTCCTTGACTGCCCTGCCTTCTGCTCCAAGTCTGGGCATTCTAACTTGCATGCTTGATTCAGAGGGGTGGGAATGATTCGAGGTTAGGAGACACCTTGGAGAAATTTTAGAGTGGAGTGTGTGAGGTCAGTTCTGCAGAAGAACCGGTGAGAACGGGGAGCTCTAGGAGGGCAGGAGTCCTCCCAGCATGGCCTAGAGAACAGGCTTCTCCAGCCAGAAACCATTGGCAGCTTCTGGGCAGCAATTATGACTGACCTCCCTTTTTTTTTCTCTCGGTTCTTAAACTTGGAGTAAAAATGCAAATTGAAAGAATTTTTAAAAACAGGAACAAAAAATAAATAGTCTGTCAGGCAGTGCGTTGGAACCCGGACTTCTCTACTTCCAAGTAGTGCAATTTGTAGCAGGTCACTTAATCTCTCTTGGCCTCAGTTTCTTCATCCCCCAACTGGGTGTAATGTTAGTACCAGCCTCTTGGGTTATCTTGGAGATGAAATAAGTAATATACATGAAGCATATACAACAGTTCTTAGCACAGAGTAAGAGCTAAATAAATAATATCGATAATTATTACTAATGTAAAGAAGCATATGAGATTCTTTGAACCCAAAGAAAAATAAAATAGTGGTGTATATCAAAATCAATTCAACCATTATTAAAACTGTCATCATCAGGGCACCTGGGTGGCTCGGTGGGTTAAGCATCTGCCTTCGGCTCAGGTAATGATCCCAGGGTCCTGGGATCAAGCCCCACATCAGGTTCCCTGCTCATTGGAGAGCCTGCTTCTACCTCTCCCTCTGCTGCTCCCCCTGCTTATGTGCTTGCTCTCTCTGTGTCAAATAAATAAAGTCCTTAGGAAAAAAAATTTTTTTAATGTCATCACATATAGTTTAAACATTCCTATGGTACTATTTACTAAGTCTTATATGGAAATTTTGTCAACTAACCTATAAGGTATAGGATTGAACACATATAGAAAAGAAACATATGAGGTGTTTTCTACCTTCAAGGAGCTTCCAACCTATCTGGAGAGATGGTCTATAGACATACAAGGACAAAGCGTCACCAAAAGAAGACAGAAGATGAGTTCATATTACTTTCTAGTATTTTGATGTTATTCTGTGGTTCTGCCAAGCCATGTTACCTGGTAAAAAGTACCCTTGGAAATGTGAGCCTTTTTGTTCTGCTGAAATATTAGGGAGCAGTGTATTAGGGGAACCAAAATACAAGTAACCCATCCCTACCCCTAGAGATTCCTAGTATAACGTGCAGCCTGGGTTAACATTGACTGCTATGTGGCTTCCATGCTAATAAACAATGTGACTGACACACCGCTGGTGTCAGAATCAGCTGTCTATTCCAGTGATAACAGTGCCTATTACCAGATAACCGTGGCTTTAACACAATGAGGGCTTGTTTCCCTCATATTTTGAAAAGTCGCTTGCTTTTAGATCAGTGACTCAAGGTGGTCATGTCTGAGGTCTTTGTGATTCTCTAGGTTTTCCCTCATTAGAAGATAGCTTCCCACTTATACCATCCATCCTGTGTTCAGGCAGAAAGCAGGGGAAGAGCAGACAGCTGGCAGAGTCTACTCTCCAGGGAGATTTTCTGAAAGCCACCCCAACACCTCAATTTTATTGGCCAAACTGTGTCACATGGTCACCATCATCTGAAAGAAAGGGAAGGAAATACAGATTTTTTAGCTGGGTGCATTGTACACCAAATAAAATTGGGGTTTTACTGATACAAGAAATGGGAAGGATAGATATTGCATCTATCTATTGATGTAAAACAAAGAACCTCAAAACTTAGTGTCTTAAAACAACAATATAATTTAATTTATTGTTTCTTGTGATTCTGTGGGTTGACCAGGTGATAGAGGTATATGGTATAGACTGGGGTACCAGGATGGCCAAAAGGCATAACATGGCCTCATTCCTACAACAGGTAGTTAGTGTTGGTCCCTGGCTAGAGTTCAGGTAGGGATTGGATGAGACCTCAGTTCTTCTCAGGGTTCCTTGGGCTTTCTCATGGACTAGTGGCTTCATTCCAAGATGGAGTGTCCAAGAAGATGAGCCTCAATGTACAAGGCCTACACTTACACCATGCTTGTTGTTGTCCCATTAGCCAAAGCTGATCACATGGCCAAGTCCAGAGTCAAAGTGGGAAGGAACTACACAAAATCATAAAGGCCAGGAATCACAGTTCATTGGGAACCACCAAACTACCAGGAGGCCATAGGGTTGGCATCAAGCCATCTCTGCCAAAGCGTCTTTTGATAATGGGTTAAAATTTATCGGTGCTTATTTTGAAGCAAATGTAGAGCTAAAGAAGCATTAACTCTGAAGATTCTGACAACAACATTGGGGGGTACATACTCGTTTCCATTTAGAGATGAGGAAATAGATTAGGAAAGGTTAAGAAACTTGCCCAAGGTCACAGAGTAAGAAAACACCAGGGCTGGAACTTGAACCCAACCTGAACACTCAGCTTGGAGAGTTTGGGGGCACAGTCTGGCTGCAGGGAGATAGCAGAAAAATCAAGTGACAGGGATCTAATAAAATAGCTATTTTAAAAAGGGTTTCTTCACGGGGCGCCTGGATGGTTCAGTCATTAAGCGTCTGCCTTTGGCTTGGGTCATGTTCGCAGGGCCCTGAAATCAAGCCCTTAACTGGGCTCCTACTCAGTGGGAAGCCTGCTTCCCCCTCTCCCAATCCCCCTGCTTGTGTTCCCCTGCCCCCCCATTAAATAAAGTTTTAAAATATTTTTTATTTTTTATTTTTATTTTTTTTAATTTATTTGACACAGAAAGAGAGAGGTCACAAGTAGGCAGAGAGGCAAGCACAGAGAGACGGGGAAGCAGGCTCCCTGCTGAGCAGGGTGCCCAATGTGGGGCTCAATCCCAGGACCCTGGGGTCATGACCTGAGCTGAAGGCAGAGAATTAACCCACTGAGCCACCCAGTTTTTTTTTTTTTTTTAAAGGGGGGATTTCTTCATGCTTTCAAGATTTTTTTTTTTTTAAATTTTTATTTGACACAGAGAGAGAGAGATCACAAGCAGGCAGAGAGAGAAGGGGAAGCAGGCTCCCTGCTGAGGCTCAATCCTAGGACCCTGAGATCATGACCTGAGCCCAAGGCAGAGGCTTAACCCACTGAACCACCCAGGGGCCCCTCTTTATGCTTTTAAATACCATTGTCTTTCTTCTTCTTCTTTAGCAGGTACAGAGAGAAAAGTGTGATATCCCTGCCCATCAGAGTCTAGGCAGAAGGACTATATCAAGAGGGTGCCCACTTGTTCCTTTGTCAGGTATCTAATGTCCACGAAATGTACGTACCCGGAGACAGAGGTTAAGACATGCATTAGGCAGGAGGAATTCGATGGCTACGTTTGGCCTCAGGAAGACCTGAGGAGGAAGTTTGACATGGAGAAGTCTGGTTTAAGGAATCCTTCAAAGGCGTTCTGAAAGGGGGAAAAAAAAAAAGATAAAGTTTACTGGACTTAAACACCTGGACAAGTATGTCAAAGGTGAATCGCCCTAACATTGTAAAAACACCTCCCCCTTATGTAGATCATAGTGCAGACGCTATACTTTAAAAGCGTGTTTCTCAAAGTGTCATTTATGAATTCATGTGCAGAAATAATGACTCAGTATCACCAGTAGGTGGGTCAGAAAATCTGCATGTTTAAGGAATGTCCCGTGACTCGTCTATACAATAAGCTACCAAATTACTGACTTAAAGTATTCTTTCAGGATGATGACATTAAAAACAGTGCTTTTCAAGCTTTAATGCATATGTGAATCCCTGGGATCTCTTTGAAAAGGCAGATTCTGATCAGTAGGTCTGAAGAAAGCCTTGAGATTCTGCATTTCTAGCAAGTTCCCAGTGATGCTGCTGATCCGAGGAACCAGGCCGACTGAGTAGCAAAGCTTTAAAACATTGGAGGAAAGAACAAACCCTTTGGGGACTGGAAATTTTGAAGGCAGATATAGACAGTCGGAGTGAAGGTGAGAGGTCCCACTGCCATCCACAGAATGTCACTGCTCTTTCCAAAAGACTGGTCACTGTTAGAGGAAGGATGTGGCAGCAATAGAGGGAGCTTAGCGATGTTCAAAGGGCCTCCCAGGTCAAGGTGAGATAGATGGGCCGGTGCAACAGGAAACAATTATGAAGGTGTTTTTCTAATAAATCTGGTCTCGGGTATCTGAGGCTCTATGAAAAGAGTTCGAAGAATCTCAAAGAGTTAGATAAATTGGACTAAATGAGCACAGATGTTTCAAGGACCTCAACTCATAAGATGCGAGAATATACAATTTGTATTCAAGAGTTTGTTTTCTTCCAACCCTTGTTTTTTCTTGGTATTGCATTGTTGGTAAGTGGAAGGAAGAGACTGGTGTTCTACATTATGTACTAGTTGACTTTTAAAAAGTGTATTTTTAGTCCTTGCAAATGAGCCTGGAAGGTGAGCTAGCTACTGCACTTGTGTGACAGAGTGGCTTGCACTGATATCGCTCGTTAGAGTCCACAAAGCACTTTTATACCCACTTACCTCCATTTTGCCTCCCAGTTACAAGCAACAAGTAAGGCTTTAATCGCTATCCTATTTGCAGATTTTCGAAAAACCAAGTTACAGAGAGTTTTAGGGATTTGTTTAAGCGGCAGGGCCAAAATTAGGACCCTCGTGTTCTGAGTCGCAGCCCCATGATTTGTTTGCTGCAGTGCAATTACTTATGGCAAACAGTACAATATTTCTATGGATTATTGGAGTCTCACTCGCATACACAAAGGAAAGGAGGCTCTGTGTTCCACTAAACTGAAGCAAGAGCCCAGCTTCCTCCCATGCAACAGAAGGCCTCAGGGGTTGCAGAAGCCCCAGCCTACAGAGCCTGGGAATGTGTTTCTCCCTCCAGCAACAGAGCCAACTGGAAATTCTGACGAATGTTCCCCTACAAACACATAAAAACACTGAATAATAATACCAAACACTTGGTTAAAAGCCCAGTTAAACTTATAAGAAAGTAAATGCGATTCAGAGGAGGCAAGAAAAAAGTTGAAACCAGAGAGGTCAGCAAACCCTGAAGCATAGGGCTGCTTTGGGGGCACCGTTGATCCTGGGATCTTGGTTCTCCATGGCAGAACTCAAGTCCTATGGGAATGAGAACCGAGATCCTGAGAAAAGCTAGGGGTCTCAAACATCCATACTCTCAAGAAAAAAGATTGGGCTAGGGAAAGAATTCATCCTTTTGGAAAAAGAAAACCAACAGGGTAATGTGTTTGTCTCAGGCCTGCATCAAAGAGATGAAAAACAGACAAATGAACAAGTCTTTACTGAGAATTTGTAATTCCAAGCCTATCTTCCTGGAGGTTAAGTGTTTGCTCCAATTAGATTGCCTAGGACATACCAGGTAGAAAAATGATCTTTTTTTTTTTTTTTTTTTTTAGAAAAATACTCTTAAAAGTACTTCTAGTTTGTAACACCCCAAGGTACCAGGTATAGAGAGGGATGTACCTTTAACCTAGACCCTTCAAGGGTCCTACACTGAAGAGGAGACTTATATGAACCAAAAACTAAAAATTAGGGATGTCTGGGTGGCTCAGTCAGTTATGTATCTGACCTGGTTTTGGCTCAGGTAATGATCTCTTGGTCATGGGATTGATCATCTCATGGGACTCTGCTCTCCTCATGGAGGCTGCTTCAGATTCTTTCTCCCCATCCCTCCCCTTCTACCCCTCCTATCTCTCTCTCTCTCTCTAAAATAAATAAAATATTTTTTTTTAATTTTTTAAAAATTAGAAACACACGAGAAATTAAGCCACCATAAATTGGGCTCAGCAGAAACGGTAAAAGATAGAATTATATTGCAGTAACCTCAAGCATAGGATTATCTAATACAGAAATAAATATGAAATACTTAAAATATTTATGAAGAGAGAGAACTTAGATATAAGAAACTAACAAAAGACCATCAAGAATAAATAGGCAGTTTTGAAAACAACCAAACAGAATTTCCAGAAATGTAAACTATAGTAATTGAGATTTAAAATACAAAGAGTGGATTAAAAGACAGATGAACCACAGCTAAAAAGAGTGAATTAATGAATTGGAAGAAAAGACTGAAGAATCACTTTACAATGCTGTACAGAGAGATAAAAGTATGGAAGCTATTAAATTGGGGCTAAGAGATATGGAGGAAGATAGAGATATTGAAAATATATTTAATTAGAGTTCCAGGAAGAGAGATTAGACAGAGGGGAAGTAAAGGCAACACACGAAGCAAAAATGAAAACCATGAATTCGTGAGAGTCATGATTTCTCAGATTGGAAAAATACAACAAATTCCAGCCAAGATAAATAAAAATAAATTCATTACTACAAACATTATAATGAAACTTTAGAAAGCTAAAGACAGAAGATCATAAAAAGTACCAGAGAGAAAGGAGAGACCCTAACCTAAAAGAAACAATAATTAGATACCAGTCTTCTCAATAGCAACAAGAGAATCCAGAATCCAGGGAAATAATTCAAAGGGATGAAGGAAGATAAATCATCTTGGAATTGTATACCTTGCTAAACTATCAACCAAGAAAAGGGGTAAAATTAAGGCATTTTAAATAGAATGTAGAGAGATATCCTCATACTCTGGGAACTCATAAACCTCTTCAAGGGATCCTCAGTGTCTGTCTCTGTACAGATCTCCATAATCATAAAAATTATAGAAAGTGCTGTGCCTACATTTTATCATATTGACATCATTTTAAAAATTATTCAGGTGCACAGTTTCCTGAAAAGGAAAACCCGGAGTAGATGACACTCTATGCTTATCTATGGAATCAAGCTATTCATTTTGTACCCTCACGTTCTGGCAATTTTTTGAATAATACATCAAAGTCACACAAACGGTGTTGGGAGAAGTTTCCAGAGGAGAAATATGTGAAGGGCAGGAAGTTCAGGCAGTTGTACTTAATATTCATTGTTGTGACCTGACCGAGGAGTTTCCAGTTTTCTAATATGTGCTAAAAATCCATGTTATGGGCTGTCTTTTGTCTCCCCTATATTGATATATTGACACCCTAACCCCTAGTACCTCAAAATGTGACTGTTTTTGGAGATGGGACTTTAAAGAGATAAGTAAGTTAAAATGAGGCCATTAGGGTGGGCCCAAATCCAATTGGATTACTAGCCTTATAATAAGAGATGATGGGGAGACACAGAGAAACACCAGGGGTGAGCAGGGTGAACGTGCACAGACAGACAACCACGTGCAGAGACAGACAGACTATCTGCATGCGGAAGAGGGAGGCTCAGCAGAAACCAGTCCTGCTCACACGTGGATCTTGGACTTCCAGCTTCCAAAACTCTGAGGAAAGAAATGTCTGTTGTTTAAGCTGCCTGGTCTGTGGTATTTTGTTATGACAGCCCAAGTAAGCTAAGACAGCCCACTTTTCTTCTTTCGGTATACCCCTTCCCTCCATTGGCAGTACTTATCAAAAGGCTCTGCTTTTTGTCACTGAACACAAAGTTTTCACTTCTCTGGGTTGAAATTAATCTTCCAGATAACTGATATAACATGGTCTAAATAGATCGATGTTCTCCACTTTAGACTCTTCTAGAATGCCTATGCTCTGCTTTGCACCAGCAATTGGGCAGTCCCATCGGCTGGCTGACCACAACCACGTTCAGTCCTGGGCCTGAGGGAGACCTCTAAAGATCTCCCCGCAACTCTCTTTCTATAGAATTCCTCCTTGTACTCTTTCTCTAACCCAGGAATCCCGTGGGGCAGAAGATTGATTTTCCCCCACTGTGTCATGATCTCTGTCTCCTGTGCCATCCATACCACACATGCTCACTTTTTTTCCCCCCCTGGGGGCTTGCAATGATTCTTAGGATTGAGATGAATAAGATGTTGAAAGCCCAAGCCAGACAGTTCCCCACCCCAGATACGGAAACTTTGGGAGACAAACATTTCTTACACTTAGCATCAGAGGCCTGCCACAGAGTGTGAAGGAATGCAGGGCACTCCCACTGCAGCTAGACATGGGAAGGGCTTTTTGAGCCTTGAGACTTGTAGACAAATGTAACACAACTCAAAAAGTTCTAAATTCCTGAGTATTGTTTTGATATTATTTGCTGGACTATTTTGGTCTCAATAGAATGTTGAATGTTAAAGTTAATAGCATATCTGATATAATATTGCAGCCCAGGTCAAATTCCTAGGGTTTTTTCTTTAAACAATGGTACTTGGAGCCTGTGGTTTCTCAAGATACCTCAGGGGCTTGGGACTCTGAAGAGGGGCTCCTCATTCTTGCTTTAACTCTTATGGCTCCAATTCTACTTGGGTCCTAATCCCAACCCACTACTTTTCCTCTTAACTCAAATACTTAGAGAAGGTAATTCTAAAGTTCCCACAAATATTCACTGCTTGGTCCTTGGGAAGACTGTGTATCCTCACCGTGATGAACTGAGATGTGGCCATTAAGCCTTGTTTTGGGCAGTGGAATATGAATGCAAGTGGCCTGTGTTACTTCCAGGTAGAAAACTTAAAAACCTGTGTGTGAGTCATTATATTCTCCCCCCTCACACGCACACAAAATCCCCACCTCCATCTTGGAAATCATGGAGGTAGAGTGGAGATGAGCCTCCATTAGCCTTGGGTTCTTGAGTGACTACAATGTGAAAAACCCCTGCCAACCCCCATGGGAAATGTGGTGGGAGTGGGAGATGAACTTGGTTGTTTTAAACTACTGAGGCTTTCAGGTTGTTTGTTAAATGCAACACTACTGGGCTTGTCTTGATTAATGCAATAAATAGTCTACAGGCATTACACATTAAAGCAATTTAAGTAAATAACATCTTTTTTAAAAAGTTGTATTCTGAAAAATTGTGTGTACTAATAAAAGGGAACAAAGATGTATTAATAACAAAGAGGTCTTACCTCCTTCACCCCCAATAGCTTACAAATTGGACATCAAACTGACTCAGTTCAACTCTCCTAGGGCAGATCTGGTTGGGGGTCCACAAACTTTGTAGAGGGCCAGATTGTAAACATTTTTAGATGGCTGTCCATATGACCTCTGTTGCGACTGGAACTCAAATGCGGCTGTAGACAATGTATAAACTATAGGTGTGGCTATGTTGCAATACAACTTTATTTATTGAAACAAGCAGCTGGCCTGTAGTTTTCTTACCCTTGGCCTGGGGCACAGAGACCAGCCTGTGACCCTTCAGATCTCTGAATCCCTGCCAATCCCTCTTTTCCCAAGCTTTATTGCAATATAATTGACACATAACTTTATGCAAGCTTATGAAAATCAACACGGTGAGTTGGTATACTTACATATTGCAAAATGATTATCACCATAGCGTTAGCCAATACCTCTATCATGTCATATAATTGTCGTTTCTTTTTTGTGGTAAGAACATACAGGATCTACTCATATAAACTCTTAAGTATATAATACAGTATTATTAACAATAATCACCATATGAGGTCCCCAGAACTTACTCATCTTATAACTTACACCTTTGAACCAACATCTCCCCATTCTCCCACTGGTCCAACCCCACTACTCTTTCTGTGAGTTTAGCTTTTGTAGATTACACAAGTAAGTGATATCATACGGTATTTGTCTTACTCCATCTGCCTTATTTCCCTTATCCTAACGCCCTTGAAGCTCATTCATATTGTTGTAAATGGCAGGATCCTTCTTTCTCATGGCTGAATAATATTCCACGGCATATATATGCCCTATCTTCTTTATCCATTTATCTCTTGATGGACACTTAGGTTGTTTACCTGTCCCAGCTCTTGTGAAAAAATGCTACAGTGAACCTGGGAGTCCACATATCATTTTTCAAGATTCTGTTTTCATTTCCTTTGAATATATGCTCAGAATTGGGATTGCTGGGTCACATGGGAGTTCTGTCTTGAATTTTTTAAGGAACCTCAGCACCTCTATACTGTTTTCGATAGTGGCTGCACTGATTTACAATCTCACCAACAGTGCACAAGGGTTCTTGTTTTCTTCACATCTTTGCCAATGCTTATTATTTCTTGTCTTTTTGATAATAGCCATTCTAACAGGTGTTTGGCAGTATCTTGTTGTTGTTTTGATTTGCATTTCCCTGATGATTAGTAATACTATTGAGCACCTGTTCACACACCTGTTGGCCATTTAGGTCTCTTTTTAATTGAGATGTAATTGACATGTGACCTTATATTAACTTCAGAGATATAATGTAATGATTCAATACATGTCTATTCAGTTCCCCTGTCCATTTTTTAAAAATCAAGTTGTTTGGGATTTTTTGGTATTGAGTTGTATGAGTTCTTTATATATTTTGGAAATTAATCCTTTACAGATTTGTAGTTTGCAAATAATTCCTTTCATTCCATACATTGTCTTTTAATTTTGTTGACTTTATTTTGCTGCACAGAAGCCGTTTAGTTTGAGGTAGTCCTACCTGTCGATATTTGCTTTTGACTTTTGTCTCTTCTTTTAGTGTCATAGCCAATAAAAGTATTGCTAAAACCAACGTCAAGGGTTTTTTCCCCTATTTTTTTTTCCCTAGTTCTACAGTTTAGGGTCTTCCAAAGAGTTTGGTCTTTAATTCATTTTGAGTTAATTTTTGTGAGTGGTATACAATATGGGTCCAATTTCAGTCTTCTGTATGTGGTTACCAAGTTTTCCCTAAATTTATTTAATTTATTTAATTAAATGTATTTAATTTACTTAATTGAGGAGACTATCCTTACCTTACTGGGATTCTTGGTTCCCTTGTCAAATATTAGCTGCTTGTATATGTCCTCTCAATCACTCCCGAGGATCTAAATGGGGTGGCCAAATACATTCATTATGTAGTCATTCATTCATTCTTTCCCTCAACAGTGGTACTCCGATAACCATCTATGTCCTAGCCGATGTGTCCAGGTGTTGGGGACAGAGTAGAAAAGAAAACTGAGAAGATCTCTGCTAGGACTTAGAGAAAAGTGCAGGGTAACTCACAATAGTGAAAAAAAGATAATTTGCAGTAAAAGTCAGTGCTATGAATAGAAGAAGGTGGCATAACCTAACAGCTGACCAACATTAGATCCAGTGTCACAGAAGGGCTCCCTGAAAAGATGACATTTGAGCTGGGACCTACAGGTCCATCTAGATAAGCAGAACTGAGGTGGTTCTCGGCTCCCCTTCTTTCTCCCAAAACATGCTTAGTGTCATCTGAAACTCCGTTTCTTCAACTGGAAGAAACAGCCTTAAAGTGCAAAAGCATGGTAGAGTTCCCTTTTAGTGTGAATGGCCAATCCATTCCTGGGTGTGAATGACCAGTCATCATACACTTGTTTGACTGGCCAGGTGGGGTCAGGAGCAGAGGGATAGAACTTGTGTGACTCCTGCCTGGAATCAGAGCCCGCCCATCAGGGGGGTCCAGACCATGTTTGCATTCCCAGCTCCCCACCCGGGCTGTAGAGAGCCACGCACGGTCCTCTGAGTGAGAGAAAGTGAAGAGAATCTGAGGGAGGGTATTTCTTTCCTGAGTAGGAAAAGACCGCCAAAAAGACTTGGCAAGAGAGGAACAGCCTCAAATTCTCCATCCCTTTCATATTTTCTCCTAACCTGAGGCTGCCTTGCTGCCTTGCTGTCACATTTTTTACAGAAATTTTGTTTGCTTCTTTGCTTTTACCATGTTGGGTTTCCAGAGGTCTGTTATGAAGAGCTTACTACCCTTATTCTTCTATCCCATACAGCAACACACTTAGTAAATTCTCAATCAGTGCATGCCATTTGATCACTTTCCTTGGTAATTATGTTCTGGAAATAGAAGTAGCATATTACTGAGCTTCATGATTATTTCCCTCCCTATAATAGGCTTTTATGCCTCACAAACAGTTATGGTTAACCAAAGAAAAGGAGAATCTATTGTCATTTTGGGGTTTTCTCTAAGTGTATTTTTAGAGTCTATTTAAATGTATAAGAAAAAAAAGATACTTAATTGAAGGGTTTTGCTTGGAAGATGGGGAGAGAATCCTTTCCTCAGGGTCTCACCACTTTCCATGGTCTCACCACTTTCCACTCTGAACCAGGAGAAGAAAGACCCATAATTGATGTTTCCGTCACCCGCTAAGGAGAAACCAAGATTGGGATGGAGAATTTCTGCCTCTGCTCCAAATCCTTGCTAGCTGGGATAAGGAGACTATTATTTATTTATGGGGCAAAAGGCATTTTGAAAGTCTGAGCCTTTCCTGAGACGGGATGCCTCTGATGTTTTAGGCTAGCCATTCTGGGAAACATGGACTGTTTTTTATGTGCTGAGGAGAACATTCAACATATTATTCATTTTTAACTGTTGTAAATGAAGTATCACAGAGCCTCTCTTACTAATGAGATCCTTTCCCCAAAGCCCCTCAATACATATCATGTTATCTTTTGCTTTGGAAAAACTGTTTTTAAGAACTCAGAGTAAGGAGTCGGAGCCAAAACAGCGTAAGTGTTGACAAGGATGATGTCTGGAGCCAGGCTTGGTGGCTTTGAATCCCAGAGCTACCGCCGCTGGCTGGCTGCAAGACTCAGAGCAAGGCTCCATCTATATAATGGGGCCAATAAGAGAACCTGCCTTATTGAGGATTTTGTGAAGATTAAATAAAAAGCAAGTAAAGCACTCACCCCAGTGTCTGGCACATAGGCAGCTCCGTGCAACTGTCAACAGCGGTTAGATCATGACTGCTTCCCTTCTGATGATATATTTCTAGGAAGACGATTATTTTTCCTCTTTTCTTTCTAAAACACCAGGGAGTCACTGAACACTAACCTCTGTGGCTGAAGGGCAATTTTGCAATGAAAGAATCTCTAGACTTCATTGTTCTAAACCTCTACGTCGTATCACAGGATTCTAAAACCACTTTTAAAGCATTCCACGTTTCAGTGGTAGTATGATGTGCAGTATTTTAAAAAGCAGAGAGTTTTCAGATGGGGGATTAGGTTACAGATTCATGTGTAATGTACAGAAAGAAACTCTATTCTTTTTTAGGGGGTTGGTTCCGTTCCTGGTTTATACATCAATTTCCTCTTCCTGCGCAAACCCAGACAGCTCACATTCCTGCACAACTTTATGGTTCTTGGTGTTTCTGTGGAAACAACCACTGAGGAAGTGGTATTTCCCAGGCTAAGAGCCTCCCATTAAGTTTTCTTGGCAAGATGAGAGAAGGGTGTTTCAGATCCATAAAACCCATAATTTTAGCATGATCGCCAGATAATAAGGATAATAATAGAGTTGTAGAGCTTTAGAACTAGAAGAACATTAGATCCCATCTAGATCAACCCCCTCATTTTACAGATGAGTAAGTACCTTATGCTTGGACCATATTTTGCAGTCCTAAAAGGTTTTTGGCAAAAATCATTTGCCTTCCCAATGACTCCTTAAAGGTAGTCAGAAGGTAGGCATTACTTATCTCCACTTTGTAAGTGGAGAAACTAAGGCTTTAGGAACTTTGCCTCAGCGACGGAAGGAGTCCATCAATAGACACATCTATGACCCAGGCTTTTGACACTGCAGCTTGACACCTCTCAGGACTTTGTATGTCTATTAGAACAATCTAGACTTCAGTTTTCCCAGCTTGATACTTTGGGACTTTGAAACCCTGTTGAGCGCAGAACAAACTCTAAGCCCATCACTGTGTTGCATGAGACCCTCAGGCCTGTCTCTTCTTTATTCTCACCCCTTTGCTGTAGCTGGTTTCTACTTTTTGCTGTAGCGACTCTAAAGGCAGTTACAACTGTTTAGAACATCTTTCCAACTTACTTTTTTCACCCTAACTTTTTTTTTTTTTTAAGAATGAGTCTGAGATGTTCAACCTTTTCTTCCTGTCCCAATGCCCCCTTCTTGAAAACCTACCTGGTCATAGTTCTAGAAAAGCTGGGCGGGGGGTGGGGGAAAGAGTTTACACACAATATGACTTTACCTGATCTGATTTTACCAGATGTGGCCATGAAATCTGGACAAAGAAGAATGAAGAGATATGTAGATCTAAGAAGAGATAAGAGCCCATGGGGCACCAGAGAGACTGAGGAAAATATAAAAAGACGTTATCTTTGTTCTGGATAACATTACATTGCATGTCTCCAAACCCTCAGCTTCCATGAGATGCTCTGGTATGATTCTGAGTCTCCCCTTGACAGTAGTGTTCTGGTAAACCAGCTCTTCAAACAAACAGCAAAGCATTGATTTTTAGTGTTTGCCAATATCTAGGGTATAAATAGGCCCACCATGGCCTGTTTCAAGCTATCATGATATTAGTGAATGCAGAATAAGGGAGATATGCCCTTTGTGAGCTTCTATGAGCTAGGTCTAGCTCTCTGCTGCGTTGGGCTTAAGCTAAGTGAATGAGTTCCTATTCCTTGCAACCAAATAGTGTGTTATATTAAATTGAAACGCTCCTGATTGGCTACTTTATTTGTCACAATAAAGGAAAAAACACTGCTTTTTAAACTATACCATGATGCCTTAAGGATAGTCCTCTGGGGAGTGACTCAGTACCACTAGCCTCTGCTCCTCTGACACTTTCTCGTTTCTATTCCTTTGGGCTTAGCAACTTACCCTGCCTTTAGCTGTGTTGCTAAGTGTGTGCTCCGCGATTTTTTCTTTGGTATCTTAGCAACAAAATGTAACAGCTTCATTTGCTTGCGGGTATCTTCTTGAGTCGAGGAAAATACGTGCCACTTTGTGAGAAAATACAGAACTGGGGACGTTCTACTGGTGATAGATATCTGCTTTCTTAATGCCAATGTATGGTCTTTCACTCTGTTCCCATACTTTTCTGTGTAGGCCGTAAATTTTTGCTTTCACATTCAATCATAGGTAATTTCTTGAAGACATTTTAAACAGCAATTAAACTCCACATTAAACATTGAAAATAGCTCAAATGAACTGATGTCAAAATGAGCAGGTTTGTTCCTGTGCAGGTAATGACAAGGAATGTCATAGTAACCTGGTTGGCCCACCTCTACTGTGGCTCCGTGGATTACAGGACAAATCCTAGTTTCAGAGATGTTGTAACGTAGAAAAGAGTAGAATCATGGAGAAGTGGGAAACTCTATTGCAGAAAATAATTTGGCTCAGCTACCACCCCCTCTGGGAAGACTTTCCTAGCCATCTTTCACTCATCATTTGGAGTTAGGCTAAGACCCCTCCTGGTGTTCTCTTGCATCCCACACGTATCATCCCGATGTCACCGAATGCAGAGTAGGGAAGGTGTGCAGGGTCCTCATTATCTGTTTTCCCGAGGAGTGTTATCTGTGATAACTCTTTGGGTCCACAGAACATAGTACAGTGGCTAGCACACAGTCGGTGCTCGGTAAGGGCTGAATGATTGATTTCTGAATCCTGGGAGAGGATTTATTTTTCAGGTCAGCAGTGTGCAAGGTTCTGAGTAGGACAACTCTTGGGTGTGCCAGGGCCTCTCCTGTAGCAAAACCACTCTCTGACCATCCCTCCTACTCATGTGGAAATGTCAGACCGCACTGTCCCTCTTGCTTACATTCTCCACCCGCCCCCGACAGTGCCCTTGATATGGAAAACCAAGTCCTATTAAAATTCTACTAAGTCATAATGACATCATGTTTACTCATCTCAGATAGTTTATGACTTTTATAAGGAAATAGGAAGGAACAACTCACACAGAAGGGGATCTTGAAAAGAATTTGGGGCTGGTGTGAGGACATTTTTTTTTTTAATTTATTTTTATTTATTTATTTATTTATTTATTTTTCCAATTTATTTATTTTCAGAAAAACAGTATTCATTATTTTTTCACCACACCCAGTGCTCCATGCAAGCCATGCCCTCTATAATACCCACCACCTGGTACCCCCAACCTCCCACCCCCCCCGCCACTTCAAACCCCTCAGACTGTTTTTCAGAGTCCATAGTCTCTCATGGTTCACCTCCCCTTCCAATTTACCCAAATTCCCTACTCCTCTCTAACGCCCCTTGTCCTCCATGCTATTTGTTATGCTCCACAAATAAGTGAAACCATATGATAATTGACTCTCTCTGCTTGACTTATTTCACTCAGCATAATCTCTTCCAGTCTCATCCATGTTGCTACAAAAGTTGGGTATTCATCCTTTCTGATGGAGGCATAATACTCCATAGTGTATATGGACCACATTTTTGAGCGGACCTGCTTTTCAGAGTCCCTAAAATCATACCACTTAAGTGATTGCCCAAGTTCATTTTCTATCCTAATTTGGGGTCATGATGTACTAATTTAAACTGTGTCTGTATCATCTCTAGGCTCTAGTCACCCACTTTGGGAGTCTTTCTGCCATATTTATGGGATTAGGTTGGGACCTGCATAGGTGATCCACCCCAACCTGTAGGAGAAGCTGGATCCACATGCTCTGAACTCAACCACGTCTTAGGATCTCACAGCCAAGGGTCATAAAACCCATCAAATCATTGTAATATCTTGTTTTCTTAAATGAGAAAAATCCTCTGCCTCTTCCAGATCTTAATTCCTGCTCTCCTTCTTGAGTACCTCCTATCTCTCTCCTCTATTTCCCAAAACTTCCAAAAATACAAGTCGGCGAGACTTACTTATTTTTCTCACAATACTCTTCTCCAGACTCTGCTCTATCTTCCAAGCACTATCTTGAATTAGGAAAGTCAAAGAAAGAAATACCAGGTATAGATACCAATCAAATAAGCAAACAACAGAAATTCAGAAAATTACTATAGTTTTCCTGGTTTTGGTGTCTTGCACACTGAGATTTTGGAAGACTATCAAAGGATGGGAAATGGGACCCAGTCCAACTTGTAAGTTCTTGTGATTTAATGTTCAGACAGAGGTGGGTGGGTGATCTTTCCCCTGCTTCAAAAAGGCAAAAAATAAGCCTCTAGTAACTCTCCTTCTACACGGACAGTCCGTGTAGAAGAAACCTCAAGAATGAAACACTTAATTACAACCAAACACGGGGGAACCAAGGAATGAGTGCTGTTTTATATGAATTCTCCCTACAAAGGAAGGCAGCTCCTCCCAAATTTTGTAAGAGATCGGCGACAAGTAGGATTTTTATTTTCTTAAATTTCTGGGTGCAGTGAGAAATTAATTTAAAGAACCTTCCTCTTTAAAAGCGAATAGGTAGGTGCAGGCTCACCATGCCCCAGGGAGCTTTCAGGCGGCTGAACACTCATGGAGCTTTTCTAAGGACTTGATTTCACGGCTATTCCAGTCACTTGCCTAACTTCAATAGTTTCCATCTGTAACCTCAAAAAGGAAGGTAAAAGCAATGAATGGACGTGATGCGGGTGTCGCTGGCGAGTCTGTCAGTCAGGGCGGAGCGAGGTCAGCGACGGGGACACCGGGAGGGGCCGGTGGCCTCCCCGCACCTCTCGTGACAACCGTCTTTGCTAACGGTCTCTCTTGGTGATCGCCAGCAGCCTCCTCCAGACGTATGTGGCCAGAGGGCACAGTTTGAGGAAGTCGTCCGGAAGGGGGTCTTGCAGGGTGGAGGGTTTGGGTGGCAGACTGCGCAGCCAGCGGAGAGAGCGTCCACGTGGATGCCGACAGGCTAAGGGTTTCAGCGCCAGCGGCGGGCTCCGCTGCCGGAGCTCCTCGGGCCTCGGCGGGCGCGCTCCAGCCGTCTCTCTCCCGCTTCTCTGCCCTGCACACTCCCCTCTCCTGCCCAACCAGCAAAGCCAAAGTAATCTTTGAAGGCCATAAAGCAACTTCCTGCTTCAGACATTTCAATAGTTCGCATCACGCTCAGAGTCACCCTGCATCTCCTTATCTCAGCCTGCAGGGCCCGCGGACACTGGCCACTCACTTCCCCTCCACCTCCTGTCACACCAGCCTTTTTCTGGTTCCCTGGGCTCCAGCCAGGGACCCCTCTCTCTTTCCTGGACATGCCACAGCTTCCCTCCTCAGGGCCTGGGCCCTTGTTGTCCCCTCCGCCTGGACTAGCTCCACGCACGTCACCACCGTTGCCATCCGTCAAGTGTCAGCCGGAGTGGCGAGGCCTCTCCCGGGCCAGCCAGTCAGAGCCAGCAACCCTGCCCCAATCCCTCTCTGCCCTCTTGGCAAGTCTTACCCTTATTTAGTTTTCCGGCCATATTGTTCCAGTTTCCCTGATGGAGTGTAAGGACACGGGGATAGGGACTTGATTTTGAACAGCCTGGCGGCCTTAGCATGAAGCCTGGGGCCGCAGGTAGGCAATAAGGACTTGCTGAGCAACTGTGAGTCCTTAAATTGTTTGGCCCCGTGTCTCTCAGCCCTTAGCCAAGCTCTCTCCCTCTCCTTCAGGATCTGACTCTGAATTCATGCCTCCTGGGAAGCCCTCCCACTTACAGACCCCTTCTTCGGAACTCCCTTCTGTATTTTGTACCAGTTCTCCGCCTTCTCCTCCTCCTTCTTCTCCTTCTTTTTTTTTTTTTTTTTGAGAGGGCTGTGTTCTAAACAAGGTCTAATACATTCCCAGAACTTCCAAGTGTCGAACGATACATGTGAAACAATGGAAAATTTTATTGCTGTGGAGCGCTGACCTTTTGTTAGTCCAGTTGCAGCATCCATATGTTATTGCTTAGTTAAGTCACAGGCAGCAGCATGTATTCTGGAACTTTCTTCAGTGTTTGTGTGTGTGTGTGTGTGTGTGTGTTTCAGATAATTGACTCCAAGTGTGCCTCAAGTTCACTATTCATTTTCTGGCTTCTCTTGTGGTTCTTAAGACAGGATATTACATAAACCTAGGATTCCAAAATACGTTCTTGTGATATTTATTATTAGAAACACTTAGTTTTAGAACTACAGTTCACCTTCAGAGGAATTTAAATTACTTTTACACACATGGTGCTATTGGAATCATCGACTACGAGACTCAACCCTCCTCTGTGTACCTATTTTTACAGTTCACAATACACGTTTGAATTATTGATCTCATTTAACCCTCACAACCTGGGGAACTGTCAGTGGAAAACTGACCTCCCTTTTACAGGGGAGGAAACCAGCTCAGAGTGGTTGGGAACCCCGAACTGTGTCCCCAGTTGACCAGATATTCAGGGTGAAGCCCTTACCTCATCACCATTGCAATATAATTTTCATAGCGTAATTAAGTGACTCTGTAAAACACAACCCTCAAAAGTCTTGATTACGGTTAGCTAACATAGGTGTGAGTACAGATCACAACCTGCCGAAGAAACCAGCTCTTTTCATCAAGAACAGGTTTCTGAGGTTTTCCTCATAACGATCTACATTCTCCCCCCACTCCCTTATGGATTCTCTGGACAGGAAGGGTCCAAAGTCCAGTCAGTTTTTGATGTTCTTTAGATAACTAGCATTTTTTTTTTTTTTTTTAAAGATCTTACTTATTTGTTTGACAGAGAGAGACAGCCAGAGAGGGAACACAAGCAGGGGTAGTAGGAGAGGGAGAAGACTCCCCACTGAGCAGGAAGTGGGGCTCGACCCCAGGGTCCTGGGATCATGTTGTGAGCTGAAGGCAGGCGCTTAACGACTGAACCACCCAGGAGCTTCTAATACCTAGCATTTTTATGTGGGGTTTATTAGAGTCTAGTCAGAAGCAATGGAACTTAATGCTTCCGTTCACCCGTGTAGGCTCTTCATGGACAGATCTGTTTTCTCCCACCGGTTCCAAAATGTTGCCAAAGCCCCCTCCCTTAGGACCACCTCAGTGGCCCAGGGATGATTTGCACGTGGGGTCTGAGTATGTGGTATGTGGGTCTATACTGGGGAAATATATCTGGGAAAATTATGCCAAGGATAAATTAAGTCATATCTCAAGGTCATCTTCAAAGCCTTCTGTTGCAAGGCAGTTGGAATATAAAACATCACTTAAAATAAATGAGCTACAGCAACTATGGGCAGACAATCTTTCCTCTAACCCATGATTTATTATAATGATCATTAAAACGGAGGGGTTATTTAAGCTTGTCCAATTCAAAGGACTGTCACATACCTTTGGCGGAAAGATAGAAGGGATGATATTTTCCTTTTTAAAGGAACATTTTGTACACATGTACAATGTGAGCCTAGATACAGGAAAGCAAACTATTTCCTTCTAAGAGAACACAGGATACATATTTAGCACCTGATCACTTCCTTTTTGTTATATATCCCAGTGGCTACTATTTAGGGTAATAACTCTCTAATAATTATGATATATGTATAATCTTTTTTTAAAAAAAACAGTTTACAAAGTTCTTTGTATTACTTTATTTTATTCTCCCATCAACCCTGTGAGCATCATTATCTTTGCTGACCATGGAGGAGACCAAGACCCAGAGCCATTAAGTAGCTTTTTCCAGACCACCCCATGCCTCAATAACAGAAAAACTGAAACCATGATTTCAGACTCTGCAATGCCGGCTTTCCACGACGGTCATGCACTGTGAGAGCCTTTAGTAGAGTTTTCGGCAAGTTGGAAGAAGAGAACATGCTAAATACTAATGACATATCACTTTTGAGCCCTCATCACCGCTAAATTCCTAGCAACAAATTTCTAATTGACTTGTTAATGAATTGGCCAAGATAATCCTCCTATTAGATAAAAGCTGCTAAACAATTGGAAATTAGCTGCTTTGATTTCAAGGATGTGTGAAACCTGTGCCTGGCCTCCTGGCTGTGCTAGGGGAGAGAAGGAAGCTGATTTGATACTTGTGAGGTTTTCTTTGCCCTTCTCCCCTTCCCCCCCAATCTGAACAGACACAGACACACTCTGGAACAGTGCAGCCATTATTATAATACGTCAGAATTAAAATTCTGACGATACCGAATTTAGTCCTCAGATATTAGAAGATAAATTATGTTAGCTTGATGGTAACTTGTCCCTGTTTAAACGCTTTCGTTTCTGCGTCCCATTTTCAGAGTCAAGAACAAACTCATTTGTCCACACTTGGCAAATGAACAGACTTGGTAAGCAGTAGAAAGGAGGCTGGCGCCAGGATATCTTCTTTGGTGTGCGACCTGAGCAGTGGCCCAGGGTCCCCATGCTCAGCAAGGCCTGCTCTTGCGTAATGCTCTGTGGTCGCCATCTTGAAATCCTTGTTTTGAGCAAGGGGCTCTTCATGTTCATTTTGCACTTGGCCCCTCAAATTATGCAGCTGGTCTGCTTGGTGTCACAGGACAATAGCCTCAGAGATAGTGATCCTGACAGGTCAGAGTACGGCCAAGATTTTAGGTCTCCCCAAAGAATTTGGGGATAAGTCAGCATACTGCTGACCAATCCAAAAAAGTATGGGGTCAGGACTACCCAGGAGCCACAGAGCTTCTAGTTTCCTTGTCAGGAAAATATGGAATGCCTCCAGGAATATAATACTAGTCTCTTGTTTGCAGCCGTTTTCCAACATACCTACTTAACCTATAACAGAATGTCAGACGTGGTCGGATGGGAAACAGTTTCAATAACCAACATGATACAAGCATTCGGATTTTTTAAAAAACTCTTTCAGGGGTGCCTGGGTGGCTCAGATGGTTAAGTGTCTGCCTTCAGTTTCAGTCATGGTCTCCAGGTCCTGCGGTCGAGCCCCATATTGGGCTCCTAGGTCAGTGGGGGAGCCTGCTCCTCCCTTTCCCTCTGCCTCTCCCCCTGCTTGTGCTCTCTCTGTCTCTGTCTCTCTCAAATGAATAAATAAAATCTTTTTAAAAATTAAAATTAAAGATAAAAAACTTTTATTTTAGAAAGCATTTTAACCCACTGAGCCACCCAGGCGCCCCTAGAAAGCATTTTTACTTAAAAAATTCTCACATTTTTCCTTATTATAAAGCAATATTCATTGAGAAACATATTTCATTACTTAGGAGCAGAAAAAAATTAAAAATCACCCATAGTCTCACTCGCAAGAAGTGATAATCATTAACATTTTAATACACATATATGCATATATATGCTTAAAAAAAGTATGGGGTTACACTGTATTTGGAAGTAAACAGTTGTTTTTCTTTTCATTTAATATTTTGAGAACATGATCCCATACCATTAAATATTTTACTACTGCATCACATTAAATCTACCATGATTTTAATCACATTTCCAATTTATTGAACTAAGCTCTATGGCTTGATATTTAGATTGATACTCATTTTTTGCTATTTTAAACAGTGCTGTGATGAACAGATGTGTAGCTAAATTTTTGCCATCATCCATGCCTACTGTTTTAGAATAATTTTCTGGAAATAAGTTATCTGGGTGAAAGACATGAGCATACTGAGAGAAGCTTGTGCAATTGTCTTGCAGGACTGTTGTCCCAATCTCCATTCCTATCAGCAGTGTCTACGAGACTGGGAAGTGTGTTTAGAGTCCTACAGAGACCCAGTTTTGTGAGTGGGTGGGAGGTGGTGATTCACACCCAGCCAAGGCTCCTTCTGGACTCTCGTGGAATTTCTAGAGCTGCAAAGGGTCCATAGGATGGGGGTGTAAATGACAGTCGTTTTTATGATTTGTAGTCTAGGCAACTAGTGTGAGGTGAAAATTATCCTGAAGAGATGACCGCCAAGAGGTTACCCAGATATTTTATTTGCCTATAATTACACCTTTTGATTATATCTAACAGCATGATCACATGAGGCTAAATCAAAGATTTATAAAAATTGCACTAAACCCATGTCCCGTAATTTGAAAAACAAAGCACAACAAAACAAGCCTTTGTGTTTTTTTGTTCCTTATTCAACCATTAGTAATTATTGGTTAGTTTGGATCCCCTGCCCCTCCCTCTTTCCAGCTACCCTTAAGACTTTTCTTTTTTGTCCGAAGCAAAGGTCCTGAGGTAATTTTGACCATTCAAAAATGAGTTCCCTAAACTTCAGCCTAACCTTTGTAAATAAAAAGTCCAGCTCAGATCTCTTTCGTGTTTATAAACACTGAGCCTCCTAATCCCCAAGTCTCTTTTTGTATCAGATTTCTCTTTTGGGAATCTATAGATAATCCTTCTCCACAAAACAAGCCTGCCTCTAGGCTTCTGGAAAAAATCAATATGAGGGAAACACAAGTAAATCTACCGGAAGTGAGGCTGGAATTTAGAGGCTCAGTCAATCATGGCAGCCCTTATATTTATTTATTATCGACAGAGATTTTATTATTGTACTATAGGGGTGATAGATACAGAAAAGAATCTGAATTCTCAACAATTATAGATCATTATAGGGTCTGCCTAGCAAGTGGATGTGTGATGTGGAGTATCATTAAAGGTAAAGCTCCCTTGTGGGTTATGGGGGATCCTTGAGGGACATGCTTTAATGTCAGGAAGACATTAAACCAAGACCCACCAATAAGCCAGGCAGGCCTGTCCAGTGACTAGTGGTTTGGGTGTGTGTTTTGTTTACTTTCCGACACAAAAACCCGCAATGGATTATATAACCTCTGGGGTGGGCAGTCTTAGAATTCCCAGGATACAATGGCTGATTCTTTTTAAAATGCATGTAAAATGAAGTGACTGTTTATCATTCATAATGATGTATGTTATTTTCCTGATCTCGTCTCTTCTGTCTCTTTCTCTTGGTGTCCCTGCTTTCTGTTTCCAGCTGCCCGCCTACACTAATTTTCTTTGCTTTTAGAGCTTACTCACACATCTCCTTTTAGTTTTCTTTGTAACAACTCCAACACATTTCTTTTTACATTTGTGATTTTTGCTTAGCTTTCCTCCCTTGTTTTTTCCACCAAACCCTGTTTATTTTCATTCTTTCCCCAATGCTCCGATTTCTCTCCATGCCTGTCACATTTAATTGAGGTTTGGGGCATGATTAAGATGAAGAAAGTCTTTTCTTCTCCTGCTCTAAAAGGAAAGTGCCGCTATATAGTTTCAGCTTATCCCAGATTACTACCTGTCTTGAATAAGATCCCCAATTCCATCCTTTATAAATCCAACTAAAGCACAGCTTTGTGCTCTGCATAGAACACAGCAGAGACAGGCAGTTTCAAGATTTGTTGTTCTGAATTCCCAGTGCTGCTTTCTTAAATGTGATGAAACATCCTTATCACCATTTTCCCCCTTTCTTCTCTCACTGCCCTGTTATTGATGGATGTTTTGAGCGAGAGTTTGCCCTTTTCATCAAAGGGGAAATTAGAAGGCCTAGGCTCACCAATTGGAACCAAAAAATTGTTCAAAGGGAGGCATTAAACTCAAATTATCACCCCAAGAAGCTCTCTCATTTGTGGAATAAAATGAACTTGAATGGGCATTGCAAAAGAATTCTGGAACAGTGAATTGTTCGGAAATGTAGTTTGCATGGAGAAAAATTCACTCTGCTTGTGTGTCCTTGTTACTGGACATGAACGGAACACCGTCTTCTTTTTTGAGGTCTTGCTCAAGTCCATTCTTGAATAAGCCTGTGTATATGGGGGGTGTGTGGATAATGTGAATTCTAAAATATAGAGTATATCTCAGACTCTCCACTGAGTCATTTCCTTGTTCTCATTAACTGGTTTAGACCCAACTACACTGTGGAAAGCTATTTTTATGTATTTGCTCACAACGGAGAGATCTAACACAAGATTTAGAAAACACGATTTGGCAGTTTAAAAAAGAGAAAAAGATGCCTTACTGTATCCGATTAAGTGAGGTCAACAACATGTTTCACATTTTGAGATCATCTCTGCTGTCTAAAATCTTCATAGATAGGTTAAGAATAATTGAGGGATGAAACAGAGCTTGGAGAGAAAGATGATCTTCTATCATTTTCCTTCTATTGTATCTTCCTGGGGATATATTTTTCTTTGGGCTTGACTTTTTCATGGTAGGCTGGATTGAAGCTCTATCAGACATAAGGGCTCGGCAATAAAATGTGACTCACCTCTCCACTCCATTGTAAAC